>NC_038044.1:62272275-62579277 GCF_002211085.1 Panicum hallii | reverse complement strand
GCTCGCAGCAGCAGAAGTAGGTGGTGGTAAAGGACAAGCCGGCAAGGAAAGGCGAGCAAGCCAGCGCGGCGGTCGAGCAAGATCCTCTTCCTTGGCCGCTCCTTTGGAACCATCCGCGACCAAAGCGAGGCGTCTGGATTGGGGCCTGCCTGGCTTTTGCTCCTTGTCGTTTGAATTAAAGCTCGTTCATGCAGGCAGGAAGCAGGGACCTGCTGTTGGCGCCAATGATTGGCTGGATTGGACATTTCAGAGGGGGAAATGTGGGGTAAAGTCCAAAGCAGGGCTTGGCCTTTTTCTCCGCTACTCTGTTGTCGTCTCGAGAATGGAGATGAGATGAGTGCTCCTACGGAAGTACAGATGACACGATACAAGTTGGGAAATGGTAAAAGTCCGACCTTTATGCAGCACGAGTTTCTTTCCTCGAAAATTTTGCTCCTACGTGCCTGTCTGTTAGAATTCAGTTCACCTGTTCAGGCTGTTTTCGAAGTCGTCTTAGCCTAAAACAACCCTTCTCTAAAGATGTCGACGTTGAGGTATTCATATGCGGCTACAACATAGAATTCTTCTTCTGGAGCACTCGCTACACGTTTCTTAGTTGGATCTGAGGACTGAGGCCAATGATGAGAAACCGACGGGTTAGAGGAAAATGCAGTGAAGTTCATGGTGGCCAGCATGTGCACTCTGACGCAGAAATGGAATATGCAGAGTCGTGTACTCCATCCGTTTCCAAGTTATTATAGTTTTATACCAAGTCAAACATATCTAATTTTGAACATATTTATCGCAATAAGCTCCAGCACTTACAACACTCAACCTGTTCCATAAATTCACCATGAAACATGTTTTCATGGTGCATTTTTTCTCTATAAATGGACCTATTATTCTAGTCAAAATTAGAGTGTTTGACTTAGGACAAAGCCAAAAATAAAGTACAATTTGGAATGGAGAGATTAGTGTTCAAATGCACCATAGGAAGAATGACTGAATTACCGCGCAAGCTTGTCGCTGTGATGGGATTTTCCAGTTTTTCTTTTTCTACAGCAAGTTGAGATGTTTAGTTGAAGACTTCTTATTTTGGAGGAACGCAACACGATTACTCGGAAACATGAAGTACTTCCATGAACCGGGCCACAGAATCACGTGTTTCTTATCTCAGAAGGACATTTCAAAATACAAACACACACTCAGCTCTAGGTCGGCAAAACTTAGTAGAGGCCCATTTCGCGCACCCTCTGCCAACCGGCCCAAGCAAACATCGAAGCCCATCCCCACGACCAACCGCCGTACTAACTTTTCCTCCAAGCAATACCTGTCTCAGTGTCTCCGCATCCATAGCTACCCTTAACCAACTGACACCATGGTCCTACCCGTTCCGTCCCCACATGTCATCCTCCACTCTTAGCATGGCCCACCCATCCCTTCCCAACAGCAGTAGGCCCTCCGCTCGCTACGTTTCACACGCACGGTGACTCTAGCGAACTTTATACCACTACTGACGTGTGGGCCACCCAATCCAGGATGGTACAAGGCCCCACTAGTAAGTGGCTCAAGCAACGGGTCTAGTTCCCCGCACCTGCGCTGCACGTGAGCGCAGAAATATCTCTGTGCCCCGCGCCTTTTAACCCATTCCCCCTTCTCGTCTTCTCGCTTCGTCCGCTCCTCCCCTCCCCGTCCCCTCCCCTGCTCCAAAACCCTAAACCCTAGCCGCCGCCGCCGCCGTCGCGGCAGCAGAAGCAAGCGCAGCAGCCATGTACGCCGCCCTCCGCCGCGCGGCGCCACTCCGGCGGCGCGCCGTGTCCGCGCTCGCGGCCGCGCTGCTCCAGCAGCAGCCGGCGGCGATGGGGGCGGTGGTCCCGCGGCTGCCGGCGCCCGCCGCGGCCACGGCGGCGTGGTTCCACTCGTCCCCGGCGTGGCTGGGGTTCCGGGAGACCGGGCCCGCGGGCGCGGCGGCGCGGGCGGAGTTTGCGGCGGCCGAGGAGGGGTCGTTCTACGAGGAGGAGAAGAGGGCGGCGGGAGCCGGTGGCGCCGCCGCGGAGGGGCTGGAGATTGCCAAGCTTGGGATCTCGTCCAAGATCGTCGATAGGCTCGCCAAGAAGGGCATCACCAAGCTGTTCCCCATCCAGGTAACGAGGAGCGGTGGATCTTTACCATTCTTTTGGTCGAAGAGGAATCATATGCCAGTAGAATCATCTATTTGGTGCGAAAATTCGATTTTTTTAATTTCACGCTATTGGTTTGATTGGATAGAAGCAACCGTGTACCAACCTCCTTCTCTTGTTCTCTGCAGACACAATCCATACAGATGACATCGATTTTAATTAACGACCACCAATGGGAAAACCGTTCAATTATAACAAATACTTCCGTTTCTGCTTTAGTTGCTTATTTATTATGTTTACATTGATATGAATTTGGCTGCTTTTGTAATGCGGCAGATTTACCTTGGCATGGTGATCGGATGAAACGTAATAATTACTAGTGTTCGTTAGTGGTTAGGTGATAATTTACCAAAGATAAATTAATTGCTTGCAAGTTCATGGATCTCATACATGAGGCAAAGCTGTCTGCTATAAATGAGTATTGAATTGATATTGAACCTTGTCTTCTATTTTGCAACCTGTTTAGAGAGCTGTTCTTGAGCCAGCAATGCAAGGAAAGGACATGGTTGGTCGTGCCAAAACTGGGACTGGTAAAACTTTGGCGTTTGGAATCCCCATAATGGATGCAATTATCCGCCACAATGACAAGTACAAGTAAGCTTGGTTCCTCTAACAATATATACAGTTACTTTTTTTTTCCAATTTCTTCTTTTGGCCCCCCACTAATCCTGTATTTATTCTTTGTTGAGTATAGGCCTGGAAAGTTTCCGTTGGCTATTGTTTTGGCACCAACAAGAGAACTTGCAAAACAAGTTGAGAGGGAGTTCATCGATTCTTCCCCCCTGGAAACTCTCTGTGTTTATGGAGGAACTCCAATTAGCCAGCAAATAAGGCAGCTTAATTATGGTGTTGATGTCGTCATTGGGACACCTGGACGGGTCATTGATCTTCTAAAAAGAGGCGCTCTGAGTTTGGCAGAGATTCGGTTTGTTGTTCTTGATGAAGCAGACCAGATGCTGTCTGTGGGTTTTGATCAAGATGTTGAGACAATTTTGCAGCAAGTGCCTCAGCAGCGTCAAACATTGATGTTCTCAGCAACAATGCCAACCTGGATACGGAAGCTCACACAAAAGTACCTCAACAATCCTGTTACAGTTGACCTAGTGAGTTCAACTTCTAGCGATACTTTTATTTTACATGCATTTTTTGCTATAGACTTTGTGACTTCAATTCACTGAGTAAACATGTAACTGTATCTGGTGTTGATTATAATGCATATTTCCTCTGCGCGTTCTGGTTCTTTGAAATGGGAACTAAATTAGCCAGAATGACTATGTTTTGATTGATGAATTCCTTTGTTCTCAAGTGGCACAGCACATCTGTTCTAAAGTTAGTCGTTCAGTAATGCTTACATTTTTAGCCTTTTAAAATCTTTGTCCATTACTATTGACTAGTGTCCAGTAGTTTTTGGATTTTGTTGTAAAAAGTTAAATCAATAGATGACCTAATGGAGGCCACTTTAGTTTTACTGTTAGCTTATAACATTTGCTAAGAAATCATAATGGGTTAAAGATCTAAACAGGGAACTGGTTGAATGTCTTTAAAATTAAGCCAGATGGATCAGAGGTAAGGGGAACAGATCTGGAAAATTGGCCTACTTATGTCTGTAGCTACTGTAGCAAACGCCTACAAGCCTATTACTTAATTTGTATAGTAAAATAATGTTCCTTGTTTACCTGACAACAACCAATGTTTGGGAAAGTATCACAATGCATTGGTCTTAGAATGATATTTCCTGCAATTCATTGTACTTGTCCTAAAATGTGATAACTGTTGGCAATCTGGTTCGCTAATTGTAATGGAAAAAGTTCAAAAGAAAAAAAATATAGGTTGATTGCTCCATATGGTTTCCTATGTGCGAGCTATTCCATTATAAGAAGATTGTTCTAGCGGCCTCCATATCGCAAGTTTTGAGGGGCTATATGCCTTTTATTAAGAAATCATTTGCTAATAATGGAATTGATTTGCACTTTTTCTCTTTGTAGGTTGGTGAGGACGATCAAAAGCTGGCTGAAGGAATTAGTCTGTTTTCTATCTCTTCGGAGAACCGCGAAAAACCTGCTGTCCTTGGAGAACTCATTAAGGTGAAAATGGATTGGATTTGTATTTTCTTTGTGCCACTGCAACTTAAATCCTTTCCCAGTGGTATTAAGTTACTTCTAATTCTAATTGCTGGAATTCATTGGTAAATTATTAATTCATGCAGGAACATGCTAAAGGTGGTAAGTGCATTGTGTTCACGCAAACAAAAAGGGACGCTGATAGATTGTCATACAGCATGAGTCGAAGTTTCCAGTGTGAAGCTCTTCATGGGGACATCTCACAAGCCCAAAGAGAGAGAACACTAGCAGGCTTTCGTGATGGACGATTTAATATTTTGATTGCCACTGATGTTGCTGCCCGTGGTTTGGATATACCAAATGTTGATTTGGTTCGTGCTTAACCCCTTCTTGAGTTCTTTCCTTCTCTACTGACTAACGTTTGACATACATTGACCGGTTCTCCTTCAGGTGATACATTTTGAACTCCCCAACTCGTCAGAGATATTTGTCCACAGATCTGGCCGAACTGGCCGTGCTGGAAAGAAGGGTACTGCAATTGTGATGTACAACTATCGACAAAGTAGGGAAGTCCAGGGTATTGAACGTGATGTTGGATCCAAGTTTAAAGAGGTGAGTACTTTTGGTTGGCATTGTGCGATGCTGTTCTGTATGCTTTTTTTTCCGACTCCGTCATGCTCATGTGGTTTTCCATTGGCTCGCAGCTTCCAAAAATTAATGTCGAGGGATCTGAGTTGCTTGGTGGTGACTTCGATTCCTTTGGGGGCGGTGGTGGAGGGTATGGTGGTTCAAACTTTGGGCGCTCACGGGGCTTCGGTGGACGTGGTGGTGGTTTTGGCAGCTCACCAGGAAGGGGTGGTGGGTTTGGCCGATCAGGAGGTGGTGGTGGTGGTGGATTCGGTGGCTCAGGATTTGGCCGTTCAGGTGGCAGCGGAGGTTTCGGTGACTCCGGATTTGGTCGCTCAGGTGACTCTGGATTTGGTCGCTCAAGCGGTGGATTCGGTGACTCTGGATTTGGTCGCTCAAGCGGTGGCAGTGGTTCCGGATTTGGTCGTTCCGGTGGATTTGGGGATTCTGGCTCAGGTCGGTTCGGTGGCGGTTTTGGTAGTTCTGGCTCAAGTGGTTTTGGTGGCTTTGGTGACAGGAACTCTGGTGGATTCGGCAACTCATCTTAGTCTCAGGATAAACTTGGGCAAAAGGTAATAACAGCTACTCTTAATATGGATGGATATCCTGCCTCAGATTCATCTAGATGGTTAGTATGGATATGGTTTCAAGGATCATTAGTAGAGAATGGCCACTCCTGATCTGTTGTTGGGTCCCTCCGAATGGTGACAAAGGCTGGTGTCACAGTGCCGCGGCGGAATACATGCGCTTATCCTTGTGTCTGGGGAGGGATTTAGGAAAATAATTACGAGCGTTATTTTCATTACTGTTCTGTTCTTATTTTGCTTTTGATCCCGCAAGTTGTAGCTCTAGATCATACCTGTAAAATATGCAGAGGGTCTTCTGCGGATGTTCTTATATCGTTTTTGGTAGTGGCTCTGTACTGTATGATGATTTTGGTGCTACCTTGTAGGCCGTTCTGACCTGAAATCACGGTCTCTATAATCATATCATATATTTACCCAACACAAGCTTTTCGCCTTGTTTTCGTTCTCTTTTGGTGATTTCCTTGCTGTGGATGTCGCTGTGCGTCTGTGGCAATTGTGCTTGTTTAGAACTAAATTACAGTAGTAATTGTGAGGCAAAAGTGAAATCTTTATTCATTGATCACTGGTATTTATACATGTATGAAGGGGTGGAGAAGGGGGGAGATGTCTGTTCAGTAATGATCGTGGCCGTTGGTAAAGTAACTGCCACGATCAACGCCTGTGATTTCTCCTATCCTTTTCTTGATGATCAGCTGATCATATATTCTAACACTCCCCTTTGAGTAGTTGTCTATCATGTATAATCTCTTAGGAACCCTGTGAAATAAAGGCTTGCAATAATATATACTGCGTAAAACTTCAGAAAAACCCAGTGGGAAAAATTTGGAGAAAATGAACAGTATATGTTCTCGGTATCTCTATTGAAAACCCGAAGGGAAAAATAAGAGATAGACTTTTACTTGTGTTGACATTGCCTCATTAAAAACCTAATATGAGAAAACATATATAGCAAAACTTATATAGGAAAAGAGTAGAATGTGATGTATAAGTATATTTAAATCAAAGAGATGCTCCCCCTGATGCAAGCAGATCTCTAAGTCGGCGCATACCAATGCCCTTAACACATTTGTTAAATGTAGAATAAGGTAACGACTTAGTGAATAAGTCTGCGAGATTATTACAAGATTTAGCTTGCATGACATTTATCTCGCCACTTTGTTGGAGTTGGTGAGGGTAAAATAGTTTAGGAGAGATATGCTTCGTAGCATCACTCTTAATATAACCTTGTTGCATCTGTGCAACACAAGCTGCATTATCTTCGTAGATAATGGTGGGTAACTCAACGGGTTGAATTCCACAAGATGATTGAATATGATTAATCACCCTTCTTAGCCATACGCATTCACGTGAGGCTT
Organism: Panicum hallii; assembly: GCF_002211085.1. Taxonomy (NCBI): domain Eukaryota; kingdom Viridiplantae; phylum Streptophyta; class Magnoliopsida; order Poales; family Poaceae; genus Panicum; species Panicum hallii. Next base: position 62,572,489 of record NC_038044.1, on the reverse strand, counting down.
CATATAGTGCAATGATCTCTGAGTGATTTGTGGACGTTGCTACCAGAGTCTGTTTAGAGAACTTCCAGGACATAGCAGTTCCACCATGCAGAAAAACATATCCTGTTTGTGATCTTGCATTATGAGGATCTGAAAGATAACCTGCATCTGTATATCCGACGAGACTAGGATCTTGATTTCTTTCGTAAAATAGACCAAGATCTGCCGTGCCTTGGAGATATCGGAGAATATTCTTAATCCCATTCCAATGGTGTTTAGTAGGAGTGGCACTGTGTCTAGCAAGTAGATTTACTGCAAATGCAATATCGGGTCTGGTATTGTTTGCTAGATACATAAGTGCTCCAATTGCACTGAGGTATGGGTATTCAGGACCTAAAACCTCTTCTCCATCTTCACGTGGTCGGAAAGGATCTTTATCCTTCTTAAGAGACCGAACGATCATTGGAGTTTTGGACGGATATGCATTGACCATATTGAATTTACTCAATACTTTCTGGACATATGCAGATTGGTGAACGAGAATTCCCGTTTGAAGGTGCTCAAGTTGCAAACCCAAGCAAAATTTGGTTTTACCCAAATCCTTCATTTCAAATTCTGTTTTTAGAAGATTACATGCTTCATCAATATCACATTTATGACCAATGATATTTAAATCATCTACATAAACTGATATAATACAAAAGCCTGTAGAAGATTTCCTAATGAATACACATGGGCAATCATCACTGTTAGAATAACCCTTATCCATAAGGAATTCTTTAAGTCGATTGTACCACATTCTCCCAGACTGTTTTAAGCCGTAGAGAGATTTGTTAAGTTTAACACAAAACAAGTTACGGTTTTTGCTATTATTCGGTACAGATATTCCATCAGGGACTTTCATGTAGATGTCCGAATCTAGTGACCCATAAAGATATGCGGTCACGACGTCCATCAATTGCAAAAATAGACGCTTTTGTACTGCCAATGATATTAAATATCAGAAAGTTATTCCATTCATAATAGGAGAGTATGTCTCATTGTAATCAATGCCGGGTCTTTGAGTAAACCCTTGCGCAACTAATCTCGCTTTATACCTCACAACCTTGTTATTTTTATTTCGTTTCCGAGTGAAAACCCATTTGAATCCAACAAGATGAACTTTATGAGGTATAGGTATCACTGAGGTGAATACCTGTCTTTTCGTTAGTGAGGATAATTCGGAGTTAATTGCTTCCTTCCATTTGTTCCAGTCCGAGCGTTGTTGACACTCTACCATGGATTTAGGATCTGGATCAGATAGAAGGTTATTGGCTATGATCGATGAAAAACATGCGTTGACGACCGTATTCTTACGATCATACAGTTCTCCAGAACTAGTATAATTAATGGAAATTTCTTGTACCCCGTGTAATTCTTCTTGATTCATAGGAAGAATGGGTTCAGGGTGTTCCGATGTGCCAGCAACATCTGAATTGTGCATTATAGTGCTGGTTTGTGGATGTATTGTATCCACTCGGTGTCCATCAACCGGAAGTTGACTTTCGTTTACTGATTTAGAGGATCGTGTGTTCCTCCCTTTCCTTTGTCGCTTATTAGAAGCATTATCCCGCTTAGCAACCCTCCCCCTAATTGATTGAGAAGGGGGTTGAATGGTTTTTCGAGGTACCTCCACTCGGCTGGGCGCATTGACAGCAGGATTCAAGGATTTTGTGACACCATTATAGTCAGTAAACGCATCAGGCAGATTGTTAGCAAAGTGTTGCAATTCTATAATTTTCTAAACTTGAAGTTCAGTTTCCTGAGTACGAGGGTCTAAGTATATGATGGAGTTGTCATCCCAATTGATTTCCTGGCATTCGTTAGGATACTTAAATTCTCCCCCTAATGCCGGGAAATGATCTTCATTAAAGATGCAATCAGCGAACCGGGCTGTGAATAAATCACCGGTTAGGGGCTCTAGGTATTTGATTATCGATGGGGATTGGTATCCCACATAGATACCCAATTTCCTATGGGGTCCCATAGCTGTTCGTTGAGGCGGTGAAACAGGGGTATACACCGCACATCCAAATTTCCGAAGATGGGAAATACTTGGGGGGTTTCCTCGCACTAGGTGCAACGGTGAAGTGCTATGATATGCAGTTGGGCGAAGTTGAATGAGATCAGCAGCATGTAAAACTGCGTGACTCCAACAAGAAGTAGGTAAATTGCATTCATGAAGTAAAGGTCTTGCAATGAGTTTAATTCTCTTAATAAGAGATTCAGCTAAACCATTTTGAGTATGTACATAAGGTACTGAATGTTCAACGTGTATTCCTTGGGCCATACAATAATCATTGAATGCTCGAGAAGCAAATTCAGCCGCATTATCCAGGCGGATCTTCTGGATTTGATGTTCAAGATAAGATGCTTTCAATCGAATGACTTGCGTCATGATTTTAGCGAAGGCATGGTTGCGTGTGGATAAGAGACACACGTGTGACCATCGTGTAGATGCGTCAATCAAAACCATGAAATATCTGAACGGTCCAGACAATGGTTGTATGGGGCCACAAATGTCGCCTTGAATGCGTTCAAGGAATTTAAGTGGCTCAGCATGAATCTTAAGCGGAGATGGTTTTAAGATTAGCTTTCCCGTTGCACAAGATGTACATATAAAATCAGAAGGTTTAGGAAATTTAGCAGACTTTAAATCATGACCAATGCAATTACCTGTGATTTTCCGTAACATTCCTATTCCAGGATGGCCAAGGCGTGCATGCCAAATCTTGAATGTGTCAACATTCTGAAAAATCACCTTGTACGTAACATGAGGTACAGGTTTTATGTATGTGTAGTACAATCCAGACGGAAGCGAAAGTATTCTTTCCAGAATGTTAGAGCCATATTCAGAAGGTTTGGTAATGAGAAGAAATTCCTTATTATTTTCTGTATGTGTAGAAATATGTAACCCACATTTCCGAATATCTCGGAAACTCAATAAGGTACGAGTTGAATCAGGATATAATAAAGCATCCTCAATTGTAACTTGTGTACCCATAGGGAGCGTAATAGTGGCTCGTCCAGAACCAACTATTGTTGCATCGCGTCCAGCGATTGTCAAAACATTTCCTGTTCTCTTAGTGAGAGTTTGGAAATATTTTGTTTCCCTAAGAATAGAGTTAGTGGTACAACTATCTACTAGGCACAATTCTTCCTCCATCGGATTGACTCCCGCAAATCTAGATAATTAAAGAATTGTAAGAACTCAATTAATTATACATAGAATTACATACATAATAATACAATAGAGTATGAAGTGTACACACACTTATAGTCGATGTCTCGAGACTTATTACAATACATATGTCCCATACACACATACAGACAATAGAGAGCTGATTTCTTATGGATCCTAGTTGAGGTCTCCAAAGACGTCATCCAAACTATAGTCGACGATGACGTTATCTATGTCCATAGGCTCAGTGTAGGTCAGGAGTGGAAGGTTGGAAGTGCATGGTTCCTTTTGGCTCATGCTTGGACTTCCAATCTTAGCCTTCAAGTTTGATGGAGTAGCGAAGTGAGCTTCGTATTCCTGTCCTTCTGCAGCCTTGCCTTTGAGAGCTTGCTGGTACAGAGACACTATGTGGCGAGGAGTGCGACACTTGTTGGTGGGATGGTTGTAGCATCCACACTTCTTACACTTCTCATCCTTGGAAGTAGTAGTGTCTTTCCTCGGAGCCTTTGTGTTTTTCTTACCCTTACGCTTGTTGCGTTTGCGCTTCTTTGAATTATCAGAAAATTTGGATGGTTTTTGAAGCCATTCCCTTTCTTCTCATCTTTCATAGCATGATGTATTTCAGGCATAGGGGCAGCCCCAACTCGACGTTGCTTATGATTTTTCATCGTAAGCTCATCGTGCTTTTCTGCCTGAAGTAGATCATGTATGAGTTCAGAGTAAGTCTGATAATTGCGAGCACGGTATTGATGTTGCAAGACCCTATCAGATGGGAGCATAATTTGGAGTGTCTTTTCAATCTTATCCGCATCTGAAGGTTCCTTGCCACAAAAACGCAAACGAGCACAGATTTTATGAATAGCATGGTTGTAATCACCTATGGACTTGTAGTCCTGGAGACGAATATGAGTCCAGTCATGATTCGCCTCAGGTAAGATTACAGCCTTCTGTTGCTCATACCTGTCTTTAAGGGATAACCATAGTACATTTGGCTCTTCTTCCATCACGTATTCTGCTTTCAGATCAGGATGGAGGTGATGCCTGAGAATGTACAATGCGTTGTACTTGTAGGCATCATGCAGTGGCTCAGTCCTCTCTGCAGGAGGTAGCAATGCACTCAGAATGTTCTTTGAGGCAAGGCTGATCTTGATATCCAGTGCCCAAGTAGGATAGTTATGTCCATCGAGAGCGAGTTCTTCAAACTCTTTTGCCATTGATCCTACACAAGCAACCAGAGATTTTCTGTTTAGGAAATCATCATGGGTGTGTTGTAGTATGTGTAGTAGCACAACATATTGTATGCTTGCTCGTATTGAGTTGTAAGAAATAACCCAATTGAGATGAATAATATGCCATTTTGCATGAAATAACGATAATTTAAGACCTCAATTGCAAATAATGCAAGAGGTCAAAAATCGTCATGGCAAGGTTAATGATGTAGCTTATATAGTATTCAGGAAAATTAAGAACACATGGTAACTTAATTTTATGAATAATGTGGCATCAATTGTGTAAGGACTAAATATATTCTTGCTCGTATTAAATCACTTGGATTTAATTAAGATGAATTAAATTTTTGAATATGCATTGGAAGGAATGCAAATAAAACATATGTCAATATATGGAATATTGAAGAAAATATTCATTGACATATTTTCCAAGTTATAAAACCTTGGAAAATTCCTAACACAAGATGTTACTTGAAAAGTCATAAGCTGAGGATTAAAATTAACATTTAAATTCCTAAACATCATCAACTCTAATTTCTGGAAATTAGAAAAATTAAATAACAATTGAAGCTAAGTCCTTGTAGGCAGCCCAGACGCGAAAGACAGCCCAGCAGCGCGCGCGGCAGCGCGGCGAGCGTTGGCCCGCAGGCACGCGCGGCCAGCGCGGCCCAGCTCGGCGAGCAGCGGCCTGCAGGCGCGCGCGGCCAGCGGCGGCCCGTAGGCACGCGCGGCCAGTGGCGGCCCGTGCGGTGAAAACCGCTGCATAAGAGCCGAGCGGTTAGGGTTGGGAAACCCTAACCGCTCAGTCCGCCCACCACCAACCGCCGCTCCTGGGGGGGCACGCGCCGCCGCTCCGCCGGGGCACGCGCCGCCGGGGCACGCGCCGCGCGGGGTTGCGCCGCCTGGGGGCCGTGCCGCCCGGGGGCGGTGCGCTGCGCCGCCGCGCCACCTGGATCCGCGCCGCCCGGGTGTCTTAGAGGCGGCGACGAGGGGGTGAACGCGAGCGCTCGCGGTCACCTTCTCCCTCGGGCATGTGTGCCGTCAAAGCCCAAGATCCCGGCGGCCGCGGGCGGGGCGAGAGGTGATGCGCCAAACGGCGGATCACCCGGTTGCCGCTCGGGCTGAGCAAAGGCGGCGGTGAAGATGTGCGCGAGGGCCCGGCTTCGTCAGAGGGGTGCGTCGGGTTTGGCTGCGGGATGGCGTCGCCGGCAGTGGGGTCGCCCGATCCGGCTGCAGGTGGCGGCGGTTCTGGAGGAGCGGCCTCCATCCGGGCTGGGCACGGCCCCCACCGATGGAGTGGGCAGTAGCGGAGGGGACGGAGCGGTTGCGGCGACTCTGAAGCCCGCAACCGCTCGGCCACCCGCTCAGGCGACGGTGAAGGCGGGCGAGCCCATCCGTCCCCTCGGGTCAGCGGGGGCCGGTGCGGTGGCGCCTGCGCAGGTGGTGTATGGCCCAGGTCCGCCACCGCCTGTGGAGAAGACGCCGGAGCACCACTGCTAGGGGTCAAGGGTGACCCGTGCATCCTCCCTTCGGAGTCCGTGGGTAAGGCGGCGACGACGGGCAGGGCGAGTGCGTGGCATGCGACGGCCGGGGTTTGCATCACCACGCCGGCGATGATGGCTGTCGTTCATGAAGCGAAGGATGAATGTGAGAAGAACAAGGGAGAGTTCTTTGTACAACATGACTTACAGATGAAACTCTCTTCTTTTCCTGTGGCTCCGTGGAGAACAAGTGCTGATGACGTGTTTAGAACTAAATTACAGTAGTAATTGTGAGGCAAAAGTGAAATCTTTATTCATTGATCACTGGTATTTATACATGTATGAAGGGGTGGAGAAGGGAGGAGATGTCTATTCAGTAATGATCGTGGCCGTTGGTAAAGTAACTGCCACGATCAACGCCTGTGATTTCTCCTATCCTTTTCTTGATGATCAACTGATCATATATTGTAACAGTGCTGTTCCTGCTGCAATTAAATATTTTATAATATACTCTTGAATCTTGATTGATGAAAATGTTTGGATTCGGCTTCGGAGCTTTCAATATATTATGATATTCGTGATCACGGAATTCAAACAACAGGAAAGTGTTTTCAAATGTATGAAACTTTTTTAATGTTATACGGTTGACGAAATTAAATATTTCACCAATTATTGATCAGATATTAAAAATCATTACTGCCATGCGCGTCTGAAAAAGAAGCGCGACGAATTCAGGCGCGAACCCTGTTGCGCACGGTCATTCCATTCGCGAGTCTGGTCCAGCCGGCGCGCCCGCGGCCCGCCAATCGCACCGAGCAAGGGCCCATTCAATTCCGCTAATCTGGGCCTAATTCATCGATGCAAACGGGGCCGAAATGCCCGAGCACCCGAGCGGAGTCGAATGCGGGCCCGATGCAAGTTGCACGGGGCCTAATCGAATTCGGATCGATGGCCTTCTTGGCTCCTTTTTGGCACATAGAACACAACGGAGAGATGGCGCGGAGAGAGACTCCTCCCATCCGAAAAGGCACGCAGGGCCAACTCCAGCCCGCTTAGGTTCGGGTCGATGGAGATTGGCGGCGGCGGCGGAGGAGGTGGACGACCACGACGAGGAGGGCGCGATCGCGGTTGAGCTGGTCGAGGGAAGCAAGCATGGCGATGGATCTATCTTCAGGCCCGACGAGCACCCCCTGCACAGGCTCTACCACCTCCACGACACCAGGGAGAGTACGTGATGTATGCCCATCCTCCCTTCATCTTCTTTGGATCGATTGATGTTTCTATGCTCAATTTCATCCCTAACTTCCTTTCAATCGAAATATATTTCACCCTCAATTTCCTTCCTATTTATTTTAGTACAGCAACCAAATACTTTGTTTTTTTTCTTGAAACGGAGCAACCAATCGCTTAGTGATGACTTCATATCGATCTATTGCTATAGATATGTATACATAATCACCACTGCTGCTCGATCCACCAGCTCGCTTGGAACCAATGAGGCTGTCGGAACCAATCGATATTTGCCATCCGTGCTGGACCGCTTGCAGGCAACACGTGGGTTGCGCCATGATGCAGATCTTCTCGCTCAAGCTGAGCAAGCTACCAAGAGGAGCAGCAGCCGGCCACGGGCCCATTCAGCTGTACGGGTTCATGGCTGTCCGCGATCTGTTGGACCCTCTTCGCAACTACGTCTTCAACCACACTAGGGAGGATCCATTCGTCGTCCAAGACCTCCGTTCGGACCCCTTCATATACCTCTCTGGCCCGAACAGAGGTATCTACTTGCAGTGCCGAGTGTTGATTTGAGTATGACATGAAGATAAAGAGAGGTGACACAAGACAAGATGATCTGCCCCTCATTGATGGGGCTGCCACATTCAGCAAACTGACATACATCCATGGGGCCATCACCAACCGGATCAAGGGAGATTGCGGCCACGGTAGAAGTTTGGGCAACAAATTCAGGGGGGTATGACAGTGGCCTAGACGTGTCTATTGTTAGTTAATTCTCCTGTTCTCGCTCTTTTTGTTTGATCATGCCATGCCAATGTCCGGCGGCGGCAAGTAGAATATGGCAGCAGCTGCAAGCAGTGGCAGAAACAAGTAGTGGAATAGTGGTAGCAACAGTAACTAGTAGTTGTGTGCCATACCTTGTACTTCTATTTGACTTACCGTGTGTTTGGTTGGGGAGCGAGTCGTAGCGGAGCCGCTCCGCTCCCCTTTTCTGCGTGTTTGGTTGGAAGCAATCAAGAGCGAAATGGCTCCAGAAGCGGAAAGATCCGAATATTCCGTTGAAATGCGGAACCATCCCGCTCCCCAAATCCGACCGGACGCGAGCGCTCCTTTTTCCTCTCCCGTGCGCGTGAGATAGGGGCACCGCTCCCTCTGTTCCCCCGGCGCGGCCACCGCGCGCCGCCCCTCCCGCTGGCCCCCGCGCGGCCTGCCCTCGCGCGGCCTGCTCCCCGCGCCGCCGCGCCCCCCGCGGCCACCGGCCCCCCGCGCGGCCTACCCCCCACGGCGTGCCAGCCCCCCGCGCGGTGCCCGCCCCCCCACCCCCGCCGGCGGCCGCCTGGAGCCCCCCCTCCGGCCCGCCGCCAGGCGCCCCCGCCCGCCACACCCCCCGCCAGCGGCCGCCGCCCGCCAGGCGCCCCCCCCCCCCCCCCCCGGCAGCGGCCTGGAGCACCCCCCCTCGCGGCAGCCTGGAGCACCCCCAGCGCCGGCGGCGCCCGCGCCCCCCTGAAAGATATCTAGGCCCCTAAGTGGGTTTTGGTGATATATGACAAAGCACATGTATATTTAATCGTGTTATTAAGCATGTGTGCAGGTGCTAATGGTGATTAAGCAAAGCTTTTAGAGAAGCGTGAGCCCTCAAAAAGGATATGAAAAGCGGCGTCCTCAAGAGTTCTTAAAGATTAGATTTTATGTTTGAAATTGAGTATAGGAAACGCCGTACTATCAAGGGAAACTGTGATCCACTAGTGTAGACATGGTAGTTGTGCTCAAGAGAACCCACAGAAATCATAAAGAAACCATCTCAACACTAAAAAGGGGACTTAAAAGTGAAATTCAGTGTCTAACCCGGAGTGTCCGGGTCCCAGTCCGGAATGTCCGGACAGAATGTCCGGAGTATCCGGACGTATACCCGGAGTGTCCGGGTTACTGTTACCCGTCTGCAAAAACCAGTTTGGTCCGGAGTCTCCGGACCCCTATGTCCGGAGTATCCGGACATATACCCGGAGTTTCCGGGTACCGCTCTCCCAACGGCTAGTTTCTGGGAGAGGGAGTATAAATACCCCCCCATACCCCCTCTCACTCTCTCTCTCTTGCTCATTTTCGACCAGACCTGCAGAAAGCCTAAAGAGAGCCCTCTCACTCCCCATTTGCTTCATTCTTGAGTGATTTTCATTGGGGTTTGAAGTGAGATTGTTGCAAGAGCTAAGATTGTGCAAGTAAGCCTTGATTTCATCTCTTGAGCACATCAAACCAAGTCTAGCCCGTGGATTCTAGTTTATTACTCTTGGAGCTTCAAGCTCCTAGACGGCTAGGCGTCGCTTGTGATTGCGTGATTGTTTTGTGAGCATCACAGCTGGTTTGTAATCTTCTCTCCTCTCCGAGGAATTCATAGTAAGTGACCCTAGGGTTTGAGCGTTGGTCTCACCCTTGGGAGAGGAGCATAGGAGTTCTTGAGCACCGTCTCTTGAATTCTTCCTCAACGGAGACGTAGCTCCTTTGGGAGCGAACTTCGGGAAACAAATTCTGTGTCAATCTCATATTTCTACCTCATACTTTTGATTATTTGCTTGTGAGACTAACCTTTTAGGGTTTGAGGCCGATCTATTTTTGTACAAGTCTCACGAGAAAGAAAACTGGTGAGAAACACTTCAGAGGTACCCCTAGTCCATCTAAATTTACCTGATCTAATTTATAGCATCTACAACAGTGATTAGTAGCACGCTTTTTCATACCCGGATAGTCCGGACACTATATCCGGAAACTCCGGACTCTACATCCGGAGTATCCGGACATATATCCGGAGTATCCGGATACCTGTGTTGCTAACCGTGTTCAAAGTGTTTTAAGTTGCAGATTAGCCTATTCACCCCCCCTTTAGGCATCTTGAGGTCCTTTCAATTGGTATCAGAGCGAGGTTCTCCATATTTGAAGCTTAACCGCTTGGAGAGTCAAGATGTCGAGTGACGCTTCATCCAAGGGTCAAGCCGATCCAATGGTTGAAGTTCAGAGGGAGAAGTCATCTGAAAGATCAGAGGATAAGAAAAAGAACAGGCTACAAGAAGAGGAAGAAGATTTGGAAACAACCGACGATGAGATGTCATTTCAAGAATGGAAGGCTTGGAGGAAGAAGAAGAAATTGCAAAGAAAGAAAGAGAAATCAAGCACCAAGATTATTATAGAGTCAAGTGATGACTCGGACAACGACTATAAGAGAAGATCTTCAAGCTCTTCAAAGGTGAAGAAAAGAGCCAACTATCACCAAGTTGGTCATGACTATACATTTCAAATTCCTACTGATCATAGTGCTTCAATTCACATGGGAAAACCCCCTTATTTTGATGGAACGGGGTATAATCAATGGAAGACCAAGATGTTTGGTTATTTGAGTGCAATTCATAAGGATCTATGGAAAATCATTGAAGTAGGGTGTGAGATCCCGGAAGATGGAGAAGCCACAACACCCGTTCAAGCATATGTCTTACAAAGAAATTATCAAGCTTTGAACATTCTTCACACTTCCGTGAGTCCGGAAGAGTTTGACAAAATTGAAGATTGCTCCACCGCCAAGGATGCTTGGGACACTCTCCAAGTAAATCATCAAGGATCAAGAAAAGTCCGAGAATCAAGAATCAAGACTTTGGAAGATGAACTAAGTCTATTCTCCATGAAGAAAGATGAAACCGTTAAGGAGATGTATAACCGTATGAAAAGGATCACCAATCAAATCAAATCTCTTGGTGGAGACAAATGGGGTGATCGTGAGATAGTGGATAAGCTCTTAACCGTCTACATGGCTAGGGATGTCACATTACCTAGTTTGATAAGAGCGGAAAGAGGTTTCAAGCACTTCACCGCCGAGAACGTTCTTGGAAGAATTGAGGCTCATCATGATCAATTGAAGAGAGTCAAAATAAATCAAGATTTAGCCGACCTACAAGAGCAAGCTGCAAGGAATAATGGGTTGGCTCTTCAAGCTAAGTTGAAAGGCAAAGAAAAGGCATCTCAACCATCAAAGATTGATGACTCTAGTGATAGTGAAGATGATGAGCTTGATGATGAGCAAATGGCCTTTTTCATCAAGAACTTTAGAAGAGTTCTAAGGAAGGGCAACTTTCGAAACTTTGGCAAGAACAAGAATGAATCAAGAAGAAGATCAAGCAAGCCATGCTTCGGTTGCAAGAAAATCGGGCATTTCATTGCGGATTGTCCGGAAGAAAAGAAGAAGAACAAGAATGCCAAGGAGAGTTCATCCAAGAGGGATAAGCCAAGATATAAAAAGCATGTTGGTGAAGCTCATCTTGGTCAAGAATGGGATTCAAATGAAGAAAGCAACTCCGACAATGAAGACATTGCAACCATGGCATTCAAGACTTTATCTTCATATCAACCAAGCTTGTTTGAAGATCTCACCGATAATGAAGGTCAAGACCAAATTATGTGCTTGATGGCAAAGAACTCAAAGGTAATATCTCCAAGCTCATCGGATGATGAAATAGATGATGATGATGAAGTTGCTAGTCTTATTAAACAATATGGCAAGAGTGCGGCAACTAGAATAATGAAATTAATAATGAAACTAGATGATCTAGATGAGACTCTTGAATCGCAAGAGGAATTGTTTAGGCTTGAAAGAGAAAAATCCGAGACTCTTGAAAAGAACCTTACCTATGAAAGGAAGGAAAACAAGAGGCTTGGAGAATCTCTAAAAGCTAAGGATAACATGCTTCTTGAGGTAGAAGAGTCATTTACTAGTGAAAAGAGGAAAGTGGATGACTTAACTAAAGAACTTCTTTTAGTTGAAGACACTTATGCTAGATTAAAGAGAGACAATGATAAACTTCAAGAAAGCTTAACAAGCTTGCAAGCCATAAACACGGCACTTGAAGTTAAAGTTAGCACTCTCCTAGTAAGTTCCTCTAACACTTGTAAGACATCAAAGTCATCTAGTCCTTCAACTAGTAATGGTTGTGCACGATACTTTAATGTTGATATTCAAACTTGTGTGACTAACCATGCCAAAGTGCAAGCCATGAGGAAAGAGATTAATAGACTCACCAAATTGGTGCAAGAAGAGGAGATATCTCACAAGGGAGTACTCAAGACAAATCCCTCACCGAGGGTAGGTGAGTTTGAGAAGCATACTAAGGGATTTGGTTCAAGATACTTAAGTAAATATGGTTTTGAGAAAGGTAAGTGATTTGGAAAGAATGAAGATGGCACTTCTCAAACCATTCCTTATGTCAAGAATAACAAGAAGGCCGCATTAGGGGCAAGAGGAGGCCTAGTGAACATGACAACTCCCACCCATAGGAGAAGTAGTGAGAAGCAAGGGTTAAGTCAAATCAAGTTTGTGAAGAGAGGCACAACATGTGATGAAGGTGCCAAAATTGTTGCATCCTCTTTGAAGCAAGACAAATTTCAAATACCCAAGACACCAAAAGCATTATCTCAAATGTCATTTTATGCGGATTATGTTTTAACTAGGAACCACCATGGTAAAGTGGTTGCTAGGTTTGTGGGTCACCGCTCATGGAACACTAAGGTGAAAAGCCATGTGTGGGTACCCAAAGTGTTTTTGACTAACACTCAAGGACCCAAATATTGTTGGGTACCTAAAAGAAAGGATTAATCTTGTTTTGTAGGAATACTTTTCCGGTGGATCAACATGGGTAATTGATAGCGGATGCACCAATCATATGACCGGAGAAGGAAGCATATTCGAGAGTTTGAAAGAGTCAAATGATGATCATTACATTACTTTTGCCGGAAATCAAAAGGGAAAAGTGCTTGGTACCGGTAGTATTGATTTAAACTCAAAATTCTCTCTTTCAAAAGTTCTTTTAGTCGAATCTCTTGGGTATAATTTGCTATCCATATCACAACTTTGTGCATCGGGTTTCAATTGTTTATTCACTAACGAAGGTGTGACCGTCATTAGGAGAAGCGATGGCTCCATTGCCTTCAAAGGTGTACTCAAGGGAAAGCTTTATCTAGTGAATTTTTCACAAGAAAAGGCTCAACTTGATACATGCTTGGTGGCAAAGTCTAGCTTGGGTTGGTTATGGCATCGCCGACTAGCTCATGTTGGGATGAGAAATCTCAACAAGCTCCTAAAGGGGGATCACATTCTAGGACTAACAAATGTCTCTTTTGAGAAAGATCGTATTTGTAGTGCTTGTCAAGCCGGAAAGCAAGTTGGTGTTCCTCATCCGTCAAAGAGCATCATCACCACCGTCAAGCCATTTGAACTACTACACATGGATCTTTTTGGTCCGGTGGCTTATATAAGCATTGGTGGTAACAAATATGGACTTGTTATTGTTGATGATTATTCTCGTTTCACTTGGGTTTTTTTTTTGCATGACAAAAGTGTAGTGCAAGAGACATTCAAGAAATTTGCAAAAAGAGCTCAAAATGAATTCGAGACCAAGATCAAGAAAGTGAGAAGTGACAATGGCACCGAATTCAAGAACACCAACATTGAAGAATTTTTAGAAGAAGAGGGCATTGGGCATGAGTTCTCCGTTCCATACACTCCACAACAAAATGGAATTGTTGAAAGGAAAAATAGAACTCTCATTGAAGCCGCAAGAACAATGCTTGATGAATACAAGGTCTCGGATCAATTTTGGGCGGAAGCAATCAACACGGCATGTCACGCTGTCAACCGTCTTTATCTTCACAAGATCTTGAACAAGACGGCCTACGAACTTCTACTTGGTAAAAAGCCTAATGTGTCATACTTTAGAGTTTTTGGAAGTAAGTGCTTCATTCTCAACAAGAAGCCCAAGAACTCTAAATTTGCATCTAAAGTTGATGAAGGTTTTCTTCTTGGTTATGCCTCAAATGCTCATGGATATCGTGTCTTCAACAAAACCTCCGGTTGTGTTGAAGTTGCGTGTGACGTGACATTTGATGAATCTAATGGTTCTCAAGAAGAGCAAGTTGATGATGTTGTAGGCATGGAAGAATCACCAAATAAGGCGATCAAGAAGCTAGCCACTGGTGAAATAAAGCCACAAGAACAAGAGGATCAAGACGATGATGATGTGTTGATGTTCAAAGGGTCATCTACATCAACTTCCGCAGCGCAACCCGGAAACTCCGGGTACAAATCCGGAGACTCCGGATCACCTGTCCGGAGTATCCGGACACAGGTCCGGAGTATCCGGGTTACAGAAGATCGACCATCATCTCCACATCAAGATCAACCTCAGGCTGAACAAGAAGTCGAGCCCATACAACATGAAGCTCAAGTTCCTCATCCAAGAATTCATCAAATTATTCAAAAGGATCATCCCGTGGATAACATTCTTGGAAGTATAAACAAAGGGGTAACTACTCGTTCTCGTTTAGCAACCTTTTGTGAACATTACTCGTTTGTTTCTTCTTTGGAACCACTTAAGGTTGAAGAAGCTTTGGATGATCCGGATTGGGTGATGGCCATACAAGAAGAGTTGAACAACTTCACACGGAATGAAGTCTGGTCCTTGGTAGAAAGACCCAAGCAAAATGTCATTGGGACAAAGTGGGTCTTTCGAAACAAACAAGATGAACATGGCGTGGTAACAAGAAACAAGGCAAGGTTGGTTGCTCAAGGCTTCACTCAAATCGAAGGTTTGGATTTTGGTGAGACTTATGCACCCGTAGCTAGGCTTGAGTCAATTCATATCTTGCTTGCCTTTGCAACTCACCATGATTTCAAGCTATACCAAATGGATGTGAAGAGTGCTTTTCTTAATGGACCAATCTCCGAATTGGTATATGTTGAGCAACCACCGGGCTTTGAAGATCCCAAGCTGCCTAATCACGTCTACAAGCTCCATAAGGCACTCTACGGGCTTAAGCAAGCTCCTAGAGCATGGTATGAATGCCTTAAGGACTTTCTCTTAAGGAAAGGCTTTGAGATAGGCAAAGCCGATCCTACTCTTTTCACTCGCAAAGTTGACAAAGAAATTTTTGTGTGCCAAATATATGTCGATGACATTATATTTGGTTCTACTAATCAATCTTGGTGCAAGGATTTTAGTAGGATCATGACGAAGAGATTCGAGATGTCCATGATGGGGGAGTTGACATTCTTTCTTGGCTTTCAAATCAAGCAACTCAAGAAGGAACCTTTATTTGTCAAACCAAGTATACCAAGGATATGTTGAAAAAGTTTGATATGGAGAATGCCAAGCCTATCAAGACACCCATGCCGACTAATGGACATCTCGATCTAAATGAAGATGGGAAGGCTGTAGATCAAAAGGTATATCGCTCCATGATTGGATCTCTTCTTTACCTTTGTGCATCTAGGCCCGATATCATACTTAGCGTGTGCATGTGTGCAAGGTTTCAAGCTAATCCTAAGGAATGTCATCTTATTGCTGTTAAACGAATTCTAAGATATTTAGTTTTCACTCCGTACTTTGGCTTGTGGTATCCCAAGGGCTCCACTTTCAATCTACTTGGCTACTCCGATTCGGATTATGCTGGTTGCAAAGTAGATAGGAAGAGTACATCGGGGACTTGTCAATTTCTTGACCGGTCCCTTGTGTCTTGGAGTTCCAAGAAACAAAATTCCGTTGCCTTATCAACTGCCGAAGTCGAATATATTGCTGCAGGTGCTTGTTGTGCACAATTACTTTGGATGAAATCCACCTTGAGAGACTTTGGTTGTAAGTTTAGCAAGATTCCACTCTTGTGTGACAATGAGAGTGCAATCAAGCTAGCGAACAATCCTGTTAACCACTCAAGAACCAAACATATTGACATAAGGCACCATTTCTTGAGAGACCATGAAGCCAAAGGAGATATCGTTTTAAGTCATGTGAGCACCGATAAACAACTAGCCGATATCTTCACTAAACCACTTGATGAGCAAAGGTTTTGTACCTTGAGGAGTGAGCTAAATATTTTGGATTCTCGTAACTTAGTTTGAGATCATGCACATGTTTGAGTGCTGTAGAGAAATTATTTTGAAAAATCTACTAGAATTAGTAGGAGTGTGATTTTAAAAGTAATTTGAATCTCTTCTTACTTGCTTGAGACTATAGTTCCCATTGTTGATTGCTGGCTAGTCTCAAGTTAAGTAAGCCTCTCACATCACTAGATCTCTTCTATCAAAATTCAATCTTATTCGCTTTGGAATCCTTCACAGTTTTAGGGGGAGCCGGATACTCCGGTCATACGTCCGGATACTCCGGATATCCGGATACTCCGGACATACGTCCGGATACTCCGGATGGTAAAACCATCTCATATATATACCGCGGGGGGTCGGTCAAAACGGTTCTATCTCTTATTTTTCACCTCCACCGCGCCTCTCCTCCTCTCCTCTGTCTCCCACTCGCCCAAGGGGAGATTTCCACCATCTTTTCGCGTGAGGTTTGCGAATCGTTGAAGGGAGTGCTTCATCTCGTCCGGAATCTCCGGGGAACGCTTTGGATTTGGAGTTTCCCGCGCTTTCCTCTTCATTAAGGTATTCAAACTTCAAATCGCCCGATCTCTCAATGTAGTGGTCAAAACTAGATATCCTTTGGGGCATTATCTTCCCTCATGTGCAGCAGCTTGTGCCCCAAATTTCATTCAAATCCCATGGGCAAATCTCTAGATTTCATGAAAGTAGGGTTTCCATGTCGATGCCCGGAGACTCCGGGTTTCCTGTCCGGATACTCCGGACTGTCCGGAGTATCCGGACATATATCCGGACTCTCCGGATTCTAGAGTTTCAGCCTATCTGTCTCATTCCTATTTCGTCTAGCTGCTCCTAATCGATATATCCTATATCCAGGCTATGGGACGTGAGCGTGCACCTGCTTCTTCCGGCCAGAGACGGCAAAAACGCCGTCATGATCCCCAAATCCAAGAGGAGGAAGTTTCACCTCCTAGTCCTCCTCCAAGAGAACTTCGTCCTCGCCACCGTCCGGGCAAAGAGCCTGCAGGAAGCAGCTCACATGCCCTCCACCTCGTCAAGCTCCATATATGATGCCAAGCATGGCAGTGCCTCCTCCTTCTCGGGCAAATCCATCAAGACGGGGAATTGCTTGGGATATCTGCCCTCGCACTCCTCCTCGTCTTCAAATTGAATATCCACAAGATCAACGTACATATCCAAGGTGCCCAAAGCTTCACCGTCCTCAAATTCTCACTGAGTTTTCTACCACCATGGGGAGGAACTATTTCAAGCAGACTGTGGCTCTCACTGATGCGCGAAAGGAGGATGTCTACAAGTATGAGAAGGCTGAAAATTTGGAAAGGAGGTTTTGGTGTCAGTTATATCAAGACTTCTACTCCTCCGTTGTCATGCGCAAGGCAAAGCTCCAATTGTTCCTTGCAAGTATGTCGATTGGGAGTATTTTGAGAGGATGAATGATCCATTCTTCAATCAAGCTATTGAAAAGTGCAAGGAATTTGGTCTTTATGACATCATGGGCTTTCGGTATGATTGGAATGAAGAGATTCTTGCTCAATTTCACTCCTCTTTGTTTTATGACGCAAGGCAAATTGCCTTCTTTTGGACTACCGAGGGAGTGAAATATGGACATGACATTCGCTAGACTCCTTGGGCTTGGCTCAGAGGATGAGAAGAGGGATCCCATTCATGTGGAACATCAGTTAAAGCCAAGTCAATTACCGGCTATTTTCTACAACCCTATTCTAGCGGAAACCGGCAATGCAAGCACTCTTCAACCATTCTACTACACCATGAACCAATTCTTTCGTGCCACCATTGATGCTAAGGATGGTGATGCCACTGCTCTTAGGTACTTTGCTTGCAATCTCCTTGCCCGTGTCATGCCAGGTGGACGACCTTTCTCCATTATGGATTTCATGTGGAATGAGTTAAGGAGGACGATGGAATGATCCCCAAAAGTTTTCTACCATCTGCTCCTTACATTATGTATATGATTGAGAGGGTCACCAAGGTCACCTTTCCCAAGGATTGCAAGCACGCTGCCCTACACCTTCGTCCTCGATCCGGTGATGCACCACACGCCCTCCTCTTCATACTGGTGCAACAAGGAACCCAAGGTTGATCCAGCTCCATCTTCCTCTCGTCGTGGTCATCATGATTCTTTCATCAAGAGAGCTCTTAAGAGCATTTTCTGCATGTGCAAGACTGCAACTCACGAGATTAATGAAAACCGCCGTGACATTATTGAGATTAAGAGTCACTTGGGGCTTCCGGCGGATCCATATCATGAGTTGCCCGAGTTTGATGACCCATTTGCCGAATGGGATGCTGCGGATGAGGCCGCCACTGCTGCTGCTCATGCTCCTCTTCCTCGCCCACGTCAGCGCACCCGTGCCCCTACACGATCCCGTCGCTCTCCTCCTCGTGGCCAAGAGATTTTTGATGACGAGGAAGAGACCGAGGAAGAAGCACCTCCAAACTACCGCGAAATCCCCGATTCGGATGAAGATGAGGACACCTCCGATGAGGATGCCCAAGATGATGATGAGTAGAAGACTTTCTTGCCATTTTTCATTTCCTTTTTGGCACTTGATGACAAAGGGGGGAGTGAAAATGTCATTTATGTACTCATTTGGGCTATGTATCAACTTTATGCGTTTCTTTTGAACAATTATTCATGTAAGGACTATGTGGTGTGAGAACTTTGAAATGTGTGCTACTCTGTGATTTACTAGTTTGCAGTTTGTTTTTAAGGATGAGCTGATAGTGTGATCTTAATTTGATTATGATGCAATTTTATTGTTTCTGAGTTCTGACCTGATGGTCCGGATACTCCGGATATTATTCCGAATACTCCGGACACATGGTCCGGAGTCTCCGGATTGAAACCCGGAGTCTCCGGATTGCCTTGATCGAAGACTAGTGATTCTTGATTATATGACATGTCTTTTGCATCACACACTCTTCAGCACACACATGCTCACCCCACTGTAGAATGTATAAAGAGTTTCCATATCTTTTTCTAAATATGCCAATCTTGACTTTAGAGAAGTCAATTTGAAATTCAAATTCATGGCATACATTAAGGGGGAGCTCTTTACATGCTTAAGATTACATTTTTATGGTTATCAAATGAGATACATGTGAGTTGTCATCAATCACCAAAAAGGGGGATTGAAAGATATCTAGGCCCCTAAGTGGGTTTTGGTGATATATGACAAAGCACATGTATATTTAATCGTGTTATTAAGCATGTGTGCAGGTGCTAATGGTGATTAAGCAAAGCTTTTAGAGAAGCGTGAGCCCTCAAAAAGGATATGAAAAGCGGCGTCCTCAAGAGTTTAAAGATTAGATTTTATGTTTGAAATTGAGTATAGGAAACGCCGTACTATCAAGGGGAACTGTGATCCACTAGTGTAGACATGGTAGTTGTGCTCAAGAGAACCCACAAAATCATAAAGAAACCATCTCAACACTCAAAAAGGGGACTTAAAAGTGAAATTCAGTGTCTAACCCGGAGTGTCCGGGTCCCAGTCCGGAATGTCCGGACAGAATGTCCGGAGTATCCGGACGTATACCCGGAGTGTCCGGGTTACTGTTACCGTCTGCAAAAACCAGTTTGGTCCGGAGTCTCCGGACCCCTATGTCCGGAGTATCCGGACATATACCCGGAGTTTCCGGGTACCGCTCTCCAACGGCTAGTTTCTGGAGAGGGGGTATAAATACCCCCATACCCCCTCTCACTCTCTCTCTCTTGCTCATTTTCGACCAGACCTGCAGAAAGCCTAAAGAGAGCCCTCTCACTCCCCATTTGCTTCATTCTTGAGTGATTTTCATTGGGGTTGAAGTGAGATTGTTGCAAGAGCTAAGATTGTGCAAGTAAGCCTTGATTTCATCTCTTGAGCACATCAAACCAAGTCTAGCCCGTGGATTCTAGTTTATTACTCTTGGAGCTTCAAGCTCCTAGACGGCTAGGCGTCGCTTGTGATTGCGTGATTGTTTTGTGAGCATCACAGCTGGTTTGTAATCTTCTTCCTCTCCGAGGAATTCATAGTAAGTGACCCTAGGGTTTGAGCGTTGGTCTCACCCTTGGGAGAGGAGCATAGGAGTTCTTGAGCACCGTCTCTTGAATTCTTCCTCAACGGAGACGTAGCTCCTTTGGGAGTGAACTTCGGGAAACAAATTCTGTGTCAATCTCATATTTCTACCTCATACTTTTGATTATTTGCTTGTGAGACTAACCTTTTAGGGTTTGAGGCCGATCTATTTTTGTACAAGTCTCACGAGAAAGAAAACTGGTGAGAAACACTCAGAGGTACCCCTAGTCCATCTAAATTTACCTGATCTAATTTACAGCATCTACAACAGTGATTAGTAGCACGCTTTTTCATACCCGGATAGTCCGGACACTATCCGGAAACTCCGGACTCTACATCGAGTATCCGGACATATATCCGGAGTATCCGGATACTGTGTTGCTAACCGTGTTCAAAGTGTTTTAAGTTGCAGATTAGCCTATTCACCCCCTCTAGGCATCTTGAGGTCCTTTCACCCCCCCACCCACCCCCGCTTGGAGCCCCCCCGCCTGCCGCCCGCCAGGCCCCCCCTCCCCCCCGGCGGCCTGGAGCACCCCCCAGCGCCGGCGGCGCCCGCGCCCCACCCCCACCCATCCCCGCCAGCGGCGTCCTGGAGCCCCCCCGCCCGCCGTCGCACGGCTCCCGCCCCTCCCCCCCCACCCCCCCCCGGGCGCCCGCCGCACGGCCCCCGCCAGAGCCCCCCGCCGGCCGCATGGCTCCTCTGTTTGTTTGTTGATGATCTGTTCGGTTTCAGTAAAATAGGTGGTAAGCTCACCCTAACAAATGAGAGTAACCACACTCACCTGACTCTCCAACCAAACACAGAATGGAACGGTTCTACTCTAGCCAGGGGCGGAGCTACGTGAAGCTCATGTCGTCCCTGGACAGCAATGACTTTTTCTTGGCCCGTTTACATCTATGCTACCAAACAGGCAGGACAGCAGCCCATATAACGAAGTGACCTCAATGGATGACCAGGCTTTCGGCTTGATTGGCCCAGAACAGAACACAAAAAGGCAAAAACGATCTGGCTCCGATCCAAATCACAGCGGCCGCAGCAGCGGCGTTTCGTTTCCTAGTCGAAGTCGAACCGTTCCTCTGGCGGCTGGCCGGCAGCATCCAAGAAAGCGATCACGCCCAGGCCTGAAGCCTGATCGAGCCTGAACGCGCCGCGCCGCCTGACGCCTTCTCTTCCTGTTCGGTGAGCAGTTTCTGTCTCTAGGAGAATCGCCCAGGCACAGGTTTGTTCAGCTGTCCGCCTATCCCTGCTATGCTGCTAATTTATTCTAGAACCGAGATTGATCATATTTTAGGCTCTCACATATGTCGATTGTCCTTGGCAGATTCTGCAGGAAGCCAGGAAGTATGGAACGGTTCTTGAAGAGAAAATCACCACCATCAGCTACTGATCAGGATGAAGGATCTTCACAGCAAAATAAAGGTGCATCGAACATCAGTGCTCCAACTCGTACTTCTTTGATACTATCACCAAAAGATGTTAATTTAGATCAACTTCCTTATGATCCGGCTGATAGAAAGAGAATAATAGAATATCCTGGCTTCAAATTACAAGAAGAGATCAGGAGGAGATATTTGATTAGAGGTCCTCATAGACCACAACCTGGTTTCAATTATCCTCAAACAATCATTGGAAAAAAGCCACGTCGATTTAACCCAGACTGGTTTGAACAATATGATTGGCTAGAATATAGTGAGAAGGTGGATAAAGTATTTTGTCTATACTGCTACCTGTTTAGAGATTGTATTGACGGTCAGGCCGGAAATGCTGCATTTGTAACAAAAGGATTTTCTGGATGGAATAATAAACCAAGACTTGACAGTCATGTGGGAGGGGTAACAGGCTATCACAGTGCAGCTGTCAAAAGGTGTAACAATTTATTGAAGCCAAGTCAATCTATTGAGTTTGCTCTCAAGAAACAACAAGATGTTGCCAAAAGAGGAGTACTTTATTCGATTAAGTACTTTGATAAATGCTGTTAGATACTTGTTGCATCAAGGATTAGCTTTTCGTGGCCATAATGAATCTGAAGATTCTGCTAACAGGGGAAATTTCCTTGAGTTAGTGAAGCTTTTGGCTGAGCAAAATGAAAAAAATAAAGAGGGTTGTACTAAGAAACGCTCCAGAGAATCATCAGATGGTGTCTCCAGAAATTCAAAAGGACATTGCTAATTGCTTTGCAGAGATCATAGTGAATTCTATCATTGAAGAAATTGGTGGTGATGTGTTTTGTTTGTTGGTTGATGAATCTGCCGATGTTTCTGATAAGGAACAAATGGATGTGGTTTTGCGGTATGTTAATAACCGCGGAGAACTGAAAGAAAGACTTAATGGTGTTGTCCATGTCGCTGAGACAACATCAGCCTGTCTCAAGTCTAATATTGATGCTTTATTTTCCAAGTACAAATTAAGTTGGAAACAAGTGAGAGGCCAAGGTTTCGATGGAGCAAGCAATATGAGAGGTGAGTTCAATGGATTAAGAGCTTTGATTCTGAGAGAGAATGGGTCTGCACACTATGTTCACTGCTTTGCTCATCAACTTCAATTAGTCATAGTGGCAGTAGCAAAAAAGAATGATGATATTAGTGATTTTTTTGATATGATATCTCTTCTCCTTAATGTGGCCGGAGCTTCTTGCAAAAGAAAAGATATGATACGACAAAGTCAACAAGAAAGAGTAAAAAAGAGCAATAGGTAGTGGACAAGTCAGTACCGGAACAGGATTAAATCAAGAGCAAACTCTACAAAGACCTGGAGACACACGATGGTGCTCTCACTATAAGACCCTTAAGAGTCTTAACAGTTTGTTTCCTTCTGTTATTGAAGTACTTCAATATGTGGAAAAGGATGGCCCAAATGACAAGAAACGACGCCAAGCACGTGAGCTGCTAGATTATCTCAAAGATTTTGATTTTGTGTTTCACTTACACATGATGTTGATGATCTTGGGACATGCAAATTCCCTATCACTTTGTTTGCAAAGGAAAGATCAAGATATATTGGAGGCCATGTCAGAGGTAAAATTAACAAAGCAAAAATTTCAACAAATCAGAGATGATGGTTGGGAATCTTTATTGCAGACAATATATTTCTTTTGTGAAGAACATAGCATTCCTAAGTTGGACATGGAAGAAGAGTATATTGATCGCCACAAGCCAAGGAAAAAGTCAAATCGAACCAACTACCAGCATTATAGATGGAATTGTTTGAACTCAGTTATTGACTTGCTACTCATAGAGTTCAATGATCGCTTTGGTGAAACAAATTCTAGTTTGCTTACTTACATGGCTGCACATAGTCCAAAGGATTCTTTTGGTGACTTCAAATTGGAGAGCTTAATGGAATTGGCTAAGCTCTATCCAGATGATTTCAATCAAGAGCAGTTGAAGGATCTTGCTCATGAGCTTCCTATTTACATTGACAATATAAAAGCTGATGAAAGATTCTCTAACCTAAATAGTATTACTGCACTTGCAAAACTGATGGTGGACACAAACAAGCATCAAGCTTTTCCTTTGGTCTATAAGCTTCTAAAGCTAGTACTTGTTTTGCCAGTTGCTACAACATCTGTTGAGAGGTGCTTCTCGGCAATGAAAATTGTGAAGACAATATTACGCAATCGCATCGGGAACACGTTTATGAATGATTGTATCATTTGCTTTGTTGAGCCAGCCTTTGTCGTAACAATCTCAGATAATGCTGTAATTGATCGGTTTCAAAAGATGAAGAATCGTAACCGTAGAATGCTTCTATGAGAGGTAAAGACTTTTGTATTGTTACATTATATTTTGTTACGCATTGAACTGAAATTGAAACCTTTTCCTACACATTATTTGCGCTGTGACATCAATGGTCGTAAATTCTAGCTCCGCTCCTGACTCTATCGTACTCTCCAACCAAACAAAAAATGGAGCGGCTCCGTTCTTCTTACCAAACGTAGAACGGAGCGGCTCCATTCTCAGAAATTGGAATGGAACCATTCCATTCAAGTCGGCTCCCCAACCAAACGGACCCTTAGTATGTGTAAATAAGGAGAGCAGCTGCAGCTCAGTTTTTTTAAGCAGCACCCACCAGTGTGTGTTCACTGCTGCTTCCCTTTCTTCTACCTCTAGCTCTGAGTGTGCCAGGGAGAAGGTCAGGGGCCTCACCTTGGGCAGGCCGGGACAACATCTATAACTGGTTTTGTTGGTCGAATAACCCAAGAAATTAAGATCTTCCGTGGCACTATCGGGGACCTATGTGACGTAAAGAGATTTGTGGTTGCTGTGAGATTGAATTCTGACTTATTTCTATATTTTAAGGTTCCAGCTCTTGGAGTAGATCCCATCTGCAAGTTTGCCGTCGGGGCTGTAGCGCATGGATGCACTTACCGTTGCCATGAACTCGATTCCTCAACTATAGAAGTCAAAGTGACTTGGTCAAATCTGTACTAGCCGGCTCATGCGATGTGAGCTTTGAATCCACAGTGCAAGTTTAATATCAGGAGAATATTCATGTAATCTTCTATTTGTTCATGAGTAGAAGTTTTCTTATCCAAAATGGGTATGATTCTCATTTTGGAACCTGATTAGGGGTCTACCCTTTTTGTAATTTATCCCGTCCACATAGATGACTTGCCTGCTAGAGTGGTGTGTTTTATATCCACGAGCTGTTCTCAAAACAACTATATTAATACCATTTTTTAGCATTTTCCCTCTACCAGCATTTCCAAGAGTTTGATTTTCACTTTTATTTTTTGCCCATTGTAGGTTGGTGAGGATGATCAAAAGCTGGCTGAAGGAATTAGTCTGTTTTCTATCGCTTTGGAGAACCGTGAAAAACCTGCTATCCTTGGAGAACTCATTAAGGTGAGCAGGGGATTTGATTTGTATTATCTTTGTGCCACTGCAACTCAAATCCTTCCCCGGTGGTATTAATTTACTTCAAATTCTAATTGCTAGAATTCATTGGTAAATAATTTATTCATGCAGGAACACGCACGCTAAAGGTGGTAAGTGCATTGTGTTCACGCAAACAAAAAGGGATGCTGATAGATTGTCATAAAGCATGAGTTGAAGTTTCCAGTGTGAAGCTCTTCATGGGGACATCTCACAAGCCCAAAGAGAGAGAACGCTGGCAGGCTTTTCGTGATGGACGGTTTAATATTTTGATTGCCACTGATGTTGCTGCCCGTGGTTAATATATACCATGGATCAATTACAGGCTCGACGCCACGACACCAGAGAGATTAAAAGTGCTGTATAAGCTTCCCTCCATTTTGCTTGGATCCATTGGTGTTCTTTTTTCATGTTCAAATTCACTCTTAAATCTTAATTTCCTTTGGATCGATCGATATTTCATTTTATTTTAGCAACCAATCACTCCAATGTTGGATCGATTTTCCTTTTCTTTCCAACTTTGATTGCTACATACATATACTTTTTTCACTTGAAGGGCTAAACTTTATAAATTTTGATCAACATTTTGGTCAAATTTTATACATGACTAGTGTATAAATTGCCAATATTATATGAATGCATTTGCATTTCAAAGGTCTTTTAATGTGACACTAAATTTGTGGCAATTGATGATGTATTGTAAAAAAAACTGACAGTCAAAATTTACCACTAAAAAACTTTTTTAAAATTCCCAGTAACAAACAGAGGGAGTAATAATTACCACATAATCTAATTGCTAGTGAGACAATCTGACTCAATCGATATTTGATTCCCTGATGTTAGCCGACGGAACTGAATTTCCTTTGAAGTTCTAATGCCTGCCCGGCATGGGCGTCACCTACTCCGGCACGCCGTTGACGACTTGCCGGCGACCTTGCGCAGCTCAGACCCCGTCAAACAGTGCCACACGGTTAAGCCACTGACAGAACAGCGTGTGTGACATGCATGTCGATCATAAGCAGAACCTTTAGTTCCTGCTTTTCTAGAAAGATTTTAGCAATGGTTGTTGGCATGCTCATGAGTTTGGAATGCAGCACCTGCCAGGTAAACCCAGTTTCAACCATGGGCAGGGCTCCAATGACAGTGTCAGTGGCAGCAGGCCCACACATGCAACATCAGTTTGACCACTCTTTTCTTTTTCCACTTTGAACCAGAGAGTTTTTTTTTTACATGTCATTTTCCTTCCCCCCATGCACAGGTAATTTCCTGTACACTACTGTCCCTGTCGTTTTGGTGAACTCCAGCTCAGCTATCGACCGTGCAGCTGCTTAGCAATAGTATGGTCAAAAAATATTATCTCAGTGTGACGCCATGCTCGTGCAAGTCTTTCAGGACAGGAGTTGGACAATCTTGCCCTTTGCAAACCGCTCTAGCGTCTCTAAAATTCAACGAATAGGACGGACTTGGACCTTTTCTTTTTTTTTGGTCGATTTTTTTAAACGTAGAACAATAGGCTTTGGGTCAAGATCAATGATCAACTATATATGGTTGACCTTTTCGTGGTACTAGTTAGTGTATGAACAGAACAAGTCAAGCTCAATCTCATAATCTTAATGCCAAAAGGGGAACAATATGTATGAAGCTTTGTCGTGCAAGATTTGTGAATCTTGGGATATAATCTGTGGTTTTTTGGTTCCGCAACTGCGCTATAGGCCAGGGCGGCGGCGCGCGGGGTGCTGGGTCGTGCGATACGGACGTCGGACAGGATGTCTTGGGTGGGGGGCTGTGTTGGGCTATTGTCTGTAGGATTTCTCGAGTTATCGGTCGGCTGGCTGGCTGGGCCATGTCTTGGCCTCATTCCTAAGCACCAAGAGCAGCAGTAGGCGCAACTACCACTAGAAGGCAGCAAGCCAGCAACAGTATGCACATGCATAATTTTTTGTCGCTTAACTCGCTGCTCTATAACGACAGCAAGGAGAGAAACACTCTATCATGGTGGTAATGTGCGCGCGCCAGAGGCGCGCTAATTTTCTAGTCTATACCTGTAGAACAGTGATGCTTGACTAAATTATCAGTTGAGGCTGGGTTGCTTCATTAATCTTCTGTAAAGCGGCCGGCACATGTGTAAAGCCTCCATGATGATTGCTCAAGCCGAATTGCCGAAATAATTCCTCCTGTTTCCCTTTCGCCTTTTGACGAAATATAATCTGATAGGAAGATGTGCTCTTTGACTTATACACAAGTTTTCTGGGTGATACAGCTGGTGCAGAGAGTGACTGAAGCCTGCATCTCTTCCCTCTTGAATATTCTCCGACCGTTCAACTGTGTTGTGACGGTGAACATGAAAAATTGCATTTTATGCATTTGCGTCTGCAATTTGGGCTTTATTGAAGTTTTTCTGCTTGCTATGCCCTCAAATTTAACATCTTCCTTTTTAACTGTGCACATAAATAGTAATGATCTTATTGTCTTGCTTGGGATTCACAGCCTAAAATACTATCCTTTGCCATTTTGAAAGGTGAGATACTAATTAAATTTTAACACGTTAATAATTTACAAAATAATTTCAAATATTTTGTTGATGATATAAAAGTGGTAGGTACACCGTACACATTATAATGGTCAAAGACGTTGTGTACTTTGATGCCTATTTGTTTCATTCACCAAGAGTCCAAATGCCATAAATTGGAGAAGCAGAGAAGGAAGAATGTGACTCCACCAATAGATAAATAGGTACATGTAGTCAATGGATCTCTCTTTCCCTGTGAGCGCAACCTAGGAAATGTAAAATGCTTGAAGGTTTCTTTGGAACAATGATAAATTGACTTTCGCTAGCAATCAAAGGGCGAGGCTGCTCCAGAATGTAGACTCAATCTAACATTTTTGTCTCAACTCAAATTTTTTTCAAGATTACAAGTCAAAACATTTTGATTTCAGCGATAAATTCATGCTGGAGATTCATACCTCGTACAAAACTCGGCATTTAAGATTAGAAGCCCATAATTGATTTAACCACCTATTCCCATCTGCTAGCTACTGAGTGACATGCTATTTCGAGAAATATATGTTGTACACAAGTACTCCTCAATTCGGTGTTGAGTATACATTGTTTTCAAGTATAATCCAAAGCATACCTTTTTCAGCTACTTAGTCTACTCTTTTCTTAATCGTTAAGAAATAACAGGTGGTCAGCAAACACATGTCAAACTGCACAGTTAAACTGAAGCATCCTGGAAGGAGGGAGAACAAATGATGACATATGAAAATAGGGCTCGAGTTTAGCCTTCAAGGAGAATCCAGTGGATGTCATAAATTTGAATTAAGAAATTTTGTCCATGCCCAGAAGCCTTTCAACCTCCATGACTGAATTTTATAAATATTTAGGTACAATGCAAGCGTGTGGGCAAAGTCAATGATTGTACAGTGGAATTGATAAACTATATGCCTTTTCAAGGCTGAGTCATTTTCTATTTACAACACCATTTTCTTATGGTAATTTTATAATGACCAATCTATACCATCTTTGATCACACGTGGTACCTAAAGACCTGAACACTGTACAACTGTACTCCATTAACACGTTTGTTCAATGATCAATCCATCATTAGCATAACTAAACCAGGATGTGACTATTGAGTATTTACCTTAAGATGTGAACAGAAACACTGCAGCTTCACAAGCACAGCACCTACAAGCTTACTAAAGTAGCTCGAACTTGTCTAATCATCTTGGCATCTTCTGATCCTTGCTTATTTTATGGTTCCTGGTGTGAGCTGAGCACGAGTCTTCCATGATTTACCTTGTCAAGTTGCAAGAAACTGAACTCTCCAAGGTCAGAAGAGAACAAGCCTGGTCAGTCCCAGTGGGTCCTTCCTTTTCAAAAAAAAAAGTCCCAGTGGGTCCTTGCCCAGATTGTCATGTATTTATGGCACAGCCATGCTAGTCTTCTCCTCCTGCCATTGCAATTCTTGCAGAAACATATCCTCTTCTCTTCTTCTCCTACTACCTTCCAAAAATTTCCTTGCTGGGTGTTCGATGTTCTTTGCTCTTTATGCACACTTCAGCCCGTCAAAGGTGAAGTCTTCCACTGATCAATTAATCTGCAGGTGAAATTCGCTTCTCAGTTTCTGTTCTCTTGTTTGCCAAATCGGCTCAATTCTCTGACTAGATATGAAGGTTTCTTTATTTCTTGGAGTTTGAAGGTTATCTTGCAAAATTGTTTATTCTGTATTTCAGTGTTCAGAGTGACAACGAACATTCTTGTTCCATCAAATTTTGTTGTTCAAACATGTACTTCTTCAATCAGTTTTACTTTTACCATACATTCTTCGGTCATTCTGATGTCTGGGTTTTGTATGAATCTGAAAACTTGGCTGCGAATTACTACCCTTTATTTTGTATGAAAGAGTGAAAGTTGCTAACTTCTGAGTGTCACCATGCAATACCTGCTTGGTCTCTTGAAACCTACTGACTAATTTCTTTCTCAGGTAGCTACCAACATCTCTTTTGTATGCCTGAAGATCTCAATTCCAAATACGAGAGGCTGTAAATAATAGCAATGGGTTGCTTCTCTGTGTTCCGGAGGACGAAGAATTCCAGAAGCCAGATTGTGCAGCATGACCAAGGTAAACTTTTATACCAACTGCTGTTCCTCTGAAGCATCTCAGGACCTTACTGTAGTTCATTCGATTCTGTTTGCAGACATCCTGATCACTGGCAACGTGAAAATCTACTCGTTCAAGGAGCTAAGAAAAGCCACAAGAAACTTCTGCCCAGGAAACAAGCTTGGACAGGGTTCCTTCGGCCGTGTCTATCTGGTAGGTTGAGACGTTGAGATACCAGTTGCTCTAATATCTCTGACATAGCATACTTTCAACAAGGACTCTGGATCTTGTATAGGTGTTGTATGCCCAATTATCTTCCTGTTTGGAACACAGGCACATAGGAACTTGCAGAAATTTTAGGAATCGGGAAAACTCTATTGTTCCAAATGGGGTCTCAGTTACTGAATTATTAGAACATGACAGTGTTCTTCAAACTAGAGCAACTTCCATCACTGCAATATTTTGATCAGCCTTTGTTATCAGCTCATGTTCTGACCTAAACTGTGCAGGGAAAGCTGAGTAACGGCGAGAAAGTTGCCATCAAGGTGCTCTCCTCAGAGTCAAGGCAAGGAACAAAGGAGTTCCTGAATGAGCTGAGTGTCATATCCAACATAACCCATCACAACCTTGTCAAACTGCATGGCTGCTGCGTCGATGGAGGCCAGAAGATGCTGGTCTACAATTATGTGGAGAATAACAGCCTTGCACAGACCCTTTTTGGTAATGCCTGAACCTAGATATTCTGTGGTGCTAGCTATGATGCATTTGTTCAGTCAAAATCTGGACCTCTGATGGTGTTCTTCAGGTAATTCTTGCAGTGGCATCATCTTTGACTGGAGAACAAGGGTGAAGATCTGCGTTGGTGTAGCAGATGGGCTCACATACCTTCACGAAGAAATCCAGCCACCGATCGTCCACCGTGACATCAAAGCGAGCAACATTCTCCTTGACAGAAACCTCAGCCCCAAGATAGCAGACTTTGGGCTGGCAAAGTTCTTCCCAGGCAACATGACACATATCAGCACAAGGGTTGCAGGGACTCTGTAAGTAGTGCCTCACTTCCTGTTGATGTCCATGCCTCTTTGATCTTGCAGATATAGCATATGATCACGTAAACAGAGTTGACGTATATTCTTTGTCAGAGGATATCTTGCACCGGAGTATGCAATCCGAGGGCAGCTAACGAAAAAGGCCGATGTCTACAGCTTTGGTTTACTGCTGCTGGAGATTGTCAGTGGCAGATGCCACACTGATCCCAGCTTACCTCTTGACGAGCAGTTCCTCCTAGAAAAGGTTAAGATTAATCTTAATAATGGTTTAGGGTTGATACGGTTCGCAAGAATATGGTTATCTCTTACTACTATCTGATTCTCTAGCAAGTTTAGACAAAAAACTACAGGAAGAACCATCTTTTATGTCAAAGCACTATAGTACAGACATGATTGATTGCATGATTGATTCAGTTTACATGATTGATTCAGTACACTATAGTACAGACAAAAAACTATAGCACTATAGTACTGTTTGCATGATTGATTCAGTTTACATAATCACATATTAGACAAGGACACGCACAATGTACTTGTTAGAGTTGGAAGAATTCTAAAGGAAAATACAAGGAAGGTGCACTTTATGTGTTGCTAACAATTGTTTAAAGCAGCCATTTACTTGCATTGACTCATCGGCTGTGTTCCAAGTTTTTAGATATTGGTCTAGTTCTTAAAATTGGTGATCTGAGAGAAATTGACTGATATACTTTTAGAAACTTGTTAGTGTGGTCTCAAAAAAAGAAACTTGCTAGCTTTAAAATACCTGAGGTGCTAATGCTATCATATCTTATATTTCGATTTAAAGCATCTGAAATCAGAAATTTCTGCTATCCTGTCAGGTCTGGATGCTCTATGAGTCCGGTGATCTTGAGAGCATCATTGACAGGACCCTGAAGCGTGATTTTGGCACCGAGGAAGCGCATCAGTTTCTGAAAATAGGGCTTCTGTGCACCCAGGATAGCCCCAAGATCAGGCCCTCCATGTCAATGGTCGCCAAGATGTTAAAGGGTGAGTGTGCTGTTGGTGACAAGATCATGAGGCCCGGCCTGATCACAGACGTCATGGACCTGAAAGTCAGGACGGTAGAGCCGGTTCAGTTTAGTTTGTCTCCATCAATGTCTCCTGCATTGAGCAACTCACTGTTGTCCACACTTGCAGTAGCTGGTAGCACTTGTGTAGAGGAGAGCCCCTGATGAAAAGTCAGCAAGTTTAAGGACCAGATGCCTCGGAAAAAAATGGGCTGTAAATTGGAAGGAGCATTGCTTGTGTTTGCTAGTGATTTAGGGTGCGTTTGGTTCAGCTGTGAGCTGTGAAAAAGCTGCTGTCAGATGTCTGCTGTGAAAAAATTGCTGTGAGATGCCTGCCGTGAAAAAGCTGAAAGTCGTTTGGTTCAAACTGCTGTGAGTTGTCGACTATGAAAAAGTTATATATTATCTTTATGTAAATTGACAGTATACAATATTTCTTTGTGATGACCAAATTCTTTTTCCTTTAAATCTTTATTTTTATATATATATAAATATTTGGAGTTAACTTTTTTGTATTCTTTTTTATTTTTATTTTCCTTTATTTTCTTATATAAAAAGAATTGAAAGGGTATATATGTGACCAATAGTAGGTGTGTAGTTTTCACAAATTCGAAAAAGCTGCAAAAGCAGGGTACAACCTGCTTTTAAATTTGTACTACAGAAAAGCAGCTTTTTCAAAACAGCTGCAGAAAAGCTGAACCCCTTTAGTTCAGCTTCTGTTTTTTGAAAGAAGAAGCAGGTTCAAAAAGCTGAATCAAACGCAGCCTTAGCATATTGTAGGAGTGTCAGTTTGTATATATATCATCCTAGTTGGATTATAAAAGTGCCACTTAAAAATCACATATTGATTCAAATAGCTCAGCTCAAGAAGTTTAAAATGCCATCACAGGCTACAGGAGCCAAATCTCCGTTTTCTAATCTTCAGATATGCATCATAACGATGTTAAAGGATAAAGCGTATAAAACAACCTGTGAACAGCTGACCATATTGTAAACATACTAACATCAAATCAAAATTTACACATCTTGGTGAAGAAGCCAATCCAGAAATTAGAGGTCACTCCAGAACTTTGTATTCCCAGAGCTAGATCCATTGATTGCTTTTCTACTACAAAGTTCATGGGTTTTAAAAGATTGAAGATGTCTTGACACTTTTTTTGGCAAAGCATCAAAATAATGTGTTGTTACAGTTTGAAATTTTGTTCAACACATTATAAGAAGCAGGTTCATATCAATTACTAGTTCAAATGATGGACTAGTTCCACCAGTCTACAAACCAAAGAAAGAAAACAAAAATCAGTTGATAGCAGAAGATAGCTCACTTACATTGGCATCGAACTACTGCATCCATAATTCAATATCCCTTTGTAGAGCAGCCCTACCAGGAGGAACTCGAGTTAATGAGGAACAGCTTGGAAATAACAAGAGCTAATGAAATGAACATCCAGGACTATAGGACATATTAACATGACTGTCTTCATTAACAACAAATTCGTAACATATTTGATCAACTGGTTACCTTAACTGAATGACCAGCAGTTATAATGTGAATGTCCAGGACTCCAGGTAGGCATGAGTTAAACAAAAACTGTCTTACTGCAATTTTTCTTTTGCATACAAACGATAGATTTCCTGAATAAAAGCTATTACCAGTTTTTATACCTTATAAGTATTTAAATTTTAAACATAATCAGTAAAAACTATCCAACAGCAATTCTCCTGGACTAAGGTAGTTCAGGTATGTCAAAGCAACAGTTGACAAGAGTATAAATAAATAAATTCATCAAGAATCAGAACTATAACAACCATGTGTTTTCTCGAATAACTATAACAACCATGTCATTTATCGGATTTAAGCACTTGTGCAACAAAGCCAAATGCTTGGTGGCATTCCTGGTGGGAGGAAATTTGGTAATGAGAACAAAATACACAGAATAAATAATTTAGGAGCCATAAAAATATCATAAAATACATTTCAGTGCCCGACACGAAGTGTTCAAAGTAATTACATGTAGCAGCAACTTCATAGGTTCTTCAACACTTACAGCAGAGCAGCCACGTAGGAAGTCATAACAAGCACCTGAACTCATGTTGATGGCATCAGCATAAATACCGGCAACACACCGAGACATACAACAATTATCATGCCCATAAACCCTTTGTTCTTTAACAGAGTGAAAGCTCAAAAAAGCTAATGCATTGACATCATTTAAGAGTTTTATACAACAGGTAACAAAAGTGAATTGAAACTCTAAGCCTAGGTGATCTATTAGCGTGATCTTCCCATTCGGTTCATTTCCATCAATTGTGTAAGAGTTACAGCACTCCATCTCTCAATTCCCTCTTGAAGTTGTGCATACAATAGTCGCTTCACAGAGTCTATGCAAATACTAACGGTGCCAAACTCATACACCGGCATGCCATTGTAGAACTTGCCAACTCTAGGCATAAACAGCAGCCCTTGCTCCATTGCATAGGCCTGGATAGACTCCTTGAAGCTCAAATCCGCCATGGCTGCCCCTGGTGCAGCATGGTAAGCCTGCTGTGCTGCATCAAATTGTCGTTTCTCAGTTGCTCTCAAGTAACCCACATTCTCCCTAGCCCCAGGTTGCACCACCTCCAGTCCTTCAGCAGCTTGGTTCATCATGTCAAGACCAGCGGTTAGAAGCATCCGTATGCGCTCATTGGCAAGTAACTCTGGTGGGAAAAGGCCCTTCCAGCCCTTATACCAGTTCATTATCTCATTGAAATCAGGATTTGGTGAGCACAACCAATGGTATAGGACCTGTTGCCACTTACTGAAGAAATCAACCTCCAACATATGGACCATGAGGTGTACTGGGATTGCAGATGCCCACAACATCACCCAGTTGAATTGATCAAGTTTCTGGTTTGCTGGGTTGATCTGAAACTCTTGCAGTGCCAATCTCAGTTTAGGAATGATATACCGCACAATCAGGTCTTCCCAGCTTGCCGAATCAAACACATCCTTCCACGGGGACAGCACAGCATATGCCGAAGCATCATGTGCTTGCCATACGTGGAGGACAGTGCTCAGCTTGTATCGAATAGAATGGCACAAGGTCTCTATCCTTTCTCTTAGCATTGGCAACCATGGGTGTACCCAGACATGGATCGGTACACTCTCCCTGCGAGGGTCCCATGAATCCACAGCAGCTGAGAGCTTTGGCATTATCACATGCTCTAGTATTGATTGAAGCAAAACAGGAGGAAGCAATTTCTTATTATCCCATAACTCAAGAAAGTTGAGCATTGGTTCCGGTTCCCTAGCCTCCCATGAATTGGTTCCTGATATCCTCACAGCCGGCAGGATGACTTCACTAACAAGCTGCACATATGGTGTCATTGATGCAGAACCATCTGAGAAGTCATATGGTTGGTCCCCCTGCAGCAGGTCCTTCCACTTTTTCATGACATCTAACCCAAACTTCGGATCCTGAAGAGGCTGCCATCCCTGGAAGATCCGGATTAGCAGTGGATGGGCATATCTGCAAGCAATCCATGCAATGCTGCACATCTTGAACTCCTCCTCAAACTGCACCTTCAAGCCATGGAATGTCTGAAGCAATCCATCCAGAGTGAGCATGCCAGCTGTATCATCCACACGGACCCGCTCTAGTGTCTCTGCAATTCTCTCCATCACCTGCAGCTGGTGTTTCTGCAATGCCTCCTGCTTGGCCACGTTTTCCTTCTCCCGCACCAGGCTAGCCACCTTCTCCTGCTCCCTTCGCAGCTGCCCATGCAACCTCAGAACATCAGCCTTAGCCTCATCAACAAGCAGGCGCACATTGTACTGCAGCTCCGGCATTGGCACATCATTCGCCTCCATCTCTTGTTCTTCATTGAGCCCCTTCAAGTCCGTCAGCACCCGCGCCTGGGGCCCTCGCATGTCAATCACCTTCTGGACAACTGCAGGCTCCTCCTCCTGTTCCTGCTCGGCACGCATGGCCAGGAGCTCATTCTTCGTCAAGACTGGAGCTTTCTTTGTGCTAGCCTTCTTGGACCAACGCTTCTCCTTCTTCCCTGATGTCGGCGGAGGAGCCGGGACCGGCAAGTTTTCCTTAGACGTCATAGGCTTGGGTTCCTTGAAACCCTCCACACTCCCCAGGCCAGCGTTCTTGGGTCGCAAAGTGGTCTCCACCGGCGCTGTGATCCCCTGCTCGTTCTTTCCAAGGCCCATTCCTTTCTTGTACCCCATCATGGCCATCATCTTGGCCACCTTGGAATTAGCCTCCAGGCTCCCAAGGGCTGCCGCTGGCTCCCCCGCCCCCATCCCGGCAGCCTGGCGCCGGCGCGCCGCCTTCTCGCGCTCCCGCTCCTTCTCCTCCCGCCTCGCACGGGCGCCCTCCCTGATCCTGCCGAACATCGTCGGCAGCATCTCGGTATCCCCCTCGTCGTCCTGCTCCTCCTCCTCCGCCTCCTCCTCCTTGGCAGCAGCCGCGGCGGCGCGCCCGAGCCCCGGCCTCTTGTCAGGCTCGGCCTCCGGCTCCTGGGTGGGCATGAACTTGCCGGTGGATACGAACTGGACGGGCTTGGTGAGGTCCGGCTCCCCGCCGCCGTCCCTGCGGCGCTTCCGGCGGCCGCGGCGTCGGGACCCGTCGTCGTCCTCCGAGTCGTAGTCGGAGTCGCCCTCCGCGAACACCCCGTAGATGGCGTCGTCGCGGGTCTGCGGCGCCCGCTCCCTCCGGCTCCGGTAGTAGAACTCCCCGTCGCGGCCGAACTGCCCGCCCTCGAAGTCCCCGTCCATGTCGAACCGGTCCATCCCCTCCGCCTCCTCCGCCATCGCGGCGGCTCCTCTCCACTCCTTTCCTCTCCTTTCCGCTAGGGTTAGGTTACGCCCCCGATTTTTTAATTTCTTTTGAAAATTTGGGGAGGAAGAAGAAGAATCCGCCCTCCTCTCTCGTCCGCCCAGGTCGGTGCGGAGATGAACGCCGCTGGCTGACGTGTCAAGATCAGAGCCGTCGAATCCCCCTCCACGCCTCCTCGGCCGCTGGATCGACCCCGCCGGAAGCGGGCAGCTGGGTTTACGCTTTCTCCGCGGGGACACGCAGTCCAGCAGGGGTCCGCTTCCTGCGGGTCGTCCCCAACCTCTCGTCGCTTCCGGCCGTGTTGACCTGACCTATTAACCACCCGCGCTTACCATTTTCTTGCAGCACCGCAAGAAGCGTCCTCGGGGGGCACGTCCTAGATCGGTGGCGCCTGCCTCTCGCCGCCGCTGCTGGTGCCTCTCCCCACGACGCTGCAGATTTTTTTTCTTATTTTTCCTCCCGTCGGGTCTCGGAGGTTTCTCGCCGTCTCCTCCCCCCGCGGTTCCTGAGGTACGCAGCGAATCCGGCGACGCAATTTCCTTGCTGTTTTGCTGGCTGGGTGGCAAGTTTGGAGGCATCGGCGGCGTTTGGTAGCGAGATCTAATCGCGTTGCTAGACTTGAGCAATCGCTGTGGGGATTGGATGGCGCGTGCGGGATTTGGGATTGGAAAAGAAAAATCGGAGCTTTTGTTGGTGGTTCCAAGCTTTCCGTTGACGCTAGAGCTAATTTTCGATGATCTAAGCCATACGGATAATCGTTGCTGTCTGTTGATGTGGAATTGGATGATGTATGGTTCATTTGATTCGATGGAACAAGAATAGCAGAATATTGCGTGTTGGGCTTGGGACAAAATTGTGAATATGATTGATTTGATGTGTATGTGTATCTGTATCTGTATCTGTATGTGCTCACCCTGTGCGGCTTTGGCTGGAACTTTGCAGGCATGCAGAGCCAGATCGTGTGCCACGGGTGCAGGAGCCTTCTACTCTACCCGAGAGGCGCTCCGAGCGTGTGCTGCGCGGTATGCCACGCAGTCACCACCGTGCCACCTCCAGGTAGTGCATCTGAGCTTTGGTTTCTCTTGTTTCATAATCGAACATCAAAGGCACATGCATTGGCACACCCCGCGCATGAACAAAAAGGCACATTGAGCTTTGGTTTCATAACAGCAAGAGAAATACACGGGCTGTCAGAACGCAGGTGATGCAAATACATGTAGCTGACAATTGAAAGGATTGTAATGGGTCTGGAACGTTGGAGAGGTTATCAATATTGAAGTCTGGTCTTGCATTGGATAGATATTGTATTATATTATTTCACTACCAAGGGAAATGCTAACCTTAGAGATGTATGATAAATTCATATGTTTTTGATGACTGGAGGTGGTCTATCATTTAGTAAATCCATTTTATATCAGCTATATATTCTGCTTTGACTGTCAAGGGTGTGTATCGGTAGTAGTATCCTGTATAGTTTAGTAGGATAACCAGTGGCAGAGGGATTTGATGTCTTTCAGTTTGTAACGTTCTTACTCGTGGTCCCATTTACAAAATATTTGATGTGCAATCATACCGAGTGTTGATGCATCATAAAAAGTTCATGTCCATCATTAAATGTAACAGTACAATATTGTAGTCTTATTGTGTTTTAGATACCGTATTTAAGCGATCTTGCTATTATTCCAGATGTATATATATATCGCCAAATTGCCTTATGTTTCATAAAGGTAGTGAAGAGAAATGTTCCTTTCCCCAGTGAACAAGCTCTGCATCACAGGCTACTTTGTCATGTTTATTTTTTCAACAAAAATATAATATTGTTGCTGATATCAGCTCTTACTGATAGACTACTGAGCTTTTCTGCTTATGTACATTTGTCTGTTTTGGGGGCACACTTTCCATGCTCTAGTGCTGAACTATGTTCCTCTTATTCGTTGGTATTCCACATCCTTGTTAAGGGAGTAAATACAATTGAAACATTTACTTCTTAGAAAAGTAGAGATAATGTCAGTTATAGCTGCACATACACTAGTGCCACAGATTTGAATCGCAGTGATGCAAACATTCCTGTAGAAAATATTAGAAGCTGCAAGTGCTGCAGTCAAATGCTTGAGAAGAAGCACCATGTGATCAAGTTGATATGGACTGGCATGACATTCTCTTCTGCCATGTCTGGCAATTCTCATTAATACGGAGTTATGGACTGCTTTGCACTATTATATGATTGCATTGACATTGATTGCATGGGATTGCTCAGTAATTTTAATGAGACTGTTGGCTATCTTGTAATCATCTATATCATTGAAGCTGTTTACCATCATGAGCTTTATATTTGGTTTTCTATTGCTTCATTAAAATCAAGTTGACATGCTATATTAAATAATGGACAAATTTCTTGTGCAGGAATGGAGATGGCTCGACTTATTTGTGGTGGCTGCCAAACATTATTGATGTATACTCGCAATGCAACAACTGTAAGATGCTCATGTTGTGACACAGTCAATCTTGTCAGACCAGGTACTGATGTATGTGCAGGATTATACTGATGTATGTGCAGGATTATCTTGCAGATCCTTAAGCTTTTAAATGCTAAAATTCAGTAGTAGGATGCATGTTCTATAAATGAAGAGAGATTTGTTTTTCCATTAAATTCTCGAACAGCCTAATTGATGATACAGCGTGTTAGTAATTTATCTTCCCCTGTAGTTAAATTAGGACAAGTTTCTTATGTTTTGAACACCACATAGGCTGATCTGTCAGTAGATTGGATCACACATCCTTGCTACCTGTCAGCAACTATAGCACTAATGCAGATCAGTGCATTGTACTCTCCATGTTTCTGAGTTAGGCTCTTTCTCATCCCTCTGATTGGGGTGGGGACGTGGGGTGTGCCCATGCACATCCTGGAAAGAGATATATTTTCCTATAATGGTGGCTCGTAGCTATATAAAGCAATCCTATCATGGGAAATGTAAAGACAATAGGTGGATACTCTATTGGATTTTTACTTTTCGGTGTGCAAGTGTGTGTCTCCTTCATAATTGAAGTTTCCTTTATGCGTGCACACATGTTGTATGATGATATCATGTATTATTATCTTCGTCTTCTCAACTTGATTGATTCTTTTTATTCATTCTGCAGTAAGTAGCATAGCTCATGTGAACTGTGGCCAGTGCCAAACAGTGTTGATGTATCCGTACGGAGCACCATCTGTCAAATGTGCTATCTGCAACTTTATTACAAACGTTGGTGGGGTATGTTAATTTCTTTTATGGGTCTGCTTGTGCTGCAAATGGTCTAAGTGCCTAGTGACACACACCTGATTTCAACATATTTATGTTTGTAGCATCAGGTACCAACCGTGAGACCTTTGCCACCTGCGCTGCCTGCATCAAGTGGAAATTCATATAACATCCCGTCAACTTCTGCGGTATGTTTATTTGATGAGTTCTCTGGAAATCCGTAAGTTAATTTTATCTCTTCTAGTTACTTAACCTTTCTTTTTTCCGTCTTTGGCAGCCAACGAGCCAATCACAGAATGTAACTGTTGTTGTTGAAAATCCAATGACAGTAGATGACAAGGGAAAATTGGTAAGCCTGTTATGTAGTCTGTTCTCACTTGTGCATTTGCTTTGCCCGGTGAAGTGAAATTTACATTTTGCGTGCTCACGCCACTTTGTTTGTGCACAGGTGAGCAATGTTGTAGTTGGGGTTACAACTGGTGGGAAAAAGTAACATATCAGAACCCGATGTAACTTTGTTTTATGCTTAATATCTGGAGAAGTTGAAAATACCTTGTATCATACTGCTGTTCGGTGATTGGTTGCTCGACAAAAGGAACCCCTGAAGAGCATCGGGGCAAAGCTCGCCTTTGCCCCTGCGATCCTGCCAGAACGAATGAAAATGAAGTGCGGGTGTGGATACTCAGAAACTGTAGCTTGTTACACTTGATTCTTTTGTATGTAATATGGGCTCTGTTAGACTTCACTGTGTGATCAAACTCCTCTCCCGTGGGTGCTTGCAGCCTTCTCAGTGAATAACAACGACCAAAAACATTACAAATGGCTCTTGGAATACAGTGTGCTTTTTAATCAATCTGGATGTTGGTGAGAATTAATCTGGTAAATGGTAATCGCCTCCCTTGCGGAGTTTCGGACTGAATGCAGAGACAGAATGGCATTATACAGGTCTGGTTCTTTGAAGCTCAGATGATCATCTACTATGTAAAACTTGTTTATTTTCATGCCGCTGGTTATATTTTAAGGTGTGCATGTATGGATAGTAGTTGTAAAGGCTATCTATATGCTACAGACTTGCAAAAAAAAACAAATGCTACAGATTTTGCAAAAATAGAACTCCCTGTATTCCCGTAATATAAAGAAAAACATATGTACTAAAAGAAAACGCGAACACTTGAAAACCAGTCCCGTTGCGTTATTCACATTTAAAAATCGTAAAACGAAAAAGAGTTGGGGTGAGAGAGGCTCGAACTCTCGACCTCAGGATCACTCAATATAGCTATGAGACCTACGCGCTAGCCAACTGCGCCACCACCCCGTTGGTACCTCTCGCTCAAAAGTAATTTAATTGACGAGTTCTACAAACGCTTCTCTTTGCCTCTTTGGTAGCTGTATCTACCGTTGAACTCCATGTCCGTTTCCAGTGGCGCGCCAAATTTTCTGTCTCCTCAGCATTCCTTCTCTCGCACTCCTTCACCATTCTCTGTCAAACAACTTAGTGTAAACCTGACAGAAAAACGCCTGAAAGGCTGAAACATATACATTTCTTCTCGGACACTTCATTTCCCTGCTCATACATCTCTTCTTGGACACTTCTCAGACACTTTTATCCAATGCACTAACCTTTCTTGACTAATCAGCTGGACATACAATTTGGAACAGAGAAAAGTAATCC
Organism: Panicum hallii; assembly: GCF_002211085.1. Taxonomy (NCBI): domain Eukaryota; kingdom Viridiplantae; phylum Streptophyta; class Magnoliopsida; order Poales; family Poaceae; genus Panicum; species Panicum hallii. The sequence goes on along the minus strand of NC_038044.1, from coordinate 62,531,049 downwards.
AAGACCAAAACTTTTTCAATCAAGAATCGACAACACAAGAAACCCAAACTTGCAGAAACCGATCGGCGTTTGCCCAATAACACGCATCATATTTTTTTTCTTTGGCATAAACTGCCATCCACCATATAATCTCGCCACAAACGCATCGATTCCATTCGTCCAGCTGGATGCTCATTTGCGCTTCACGAGCGCTGGTCGCCCCATGGATCTCGAGCATGGCAGCAAAAAGCCCCCCGCTGCACCGGCGGCTGCGGCGCCGACCCGCAACAAGCTCCTGCAGCTCAGGGACAGGCTGGTCGCCGTGCAGCCGGTCGTGCTGCGCGCGGCTGCGGCCCTGGCCGCGGTGGTGGCGGCGGTCGTCATGGCGCTCAACACCCAGTCCTACACCGCGGTGGTCGCCATCGTCGGCACCAGGCCGCTCACGCAGACCTTCACCGCAGAGTTCAGGGACACGCCTGCATTTGTGTAAGGCTGTAAGCCTGAAAGGCTTGTGCTTCATTGCTGTTCTTTTCTTTCCTTTTTTTCTGATGAATCGTCTTTATTTCATCGCGTGTAGAATTAACTGTGAAAGGTGATTGATTTGTTTGGGCAGGTACTTCGTCATAGCCAATGCCATTGCCGGTGCGTATAACCTGGTGGTGCTGATCATCAGGCGCCTAACTCTGCGGCGAAGGACGGCGAGTTTGGTTGTGCATATGCTCGACATGGTGATTCTTTCTTGTCTTCTATGTTCAGTTAATTCATGGAATATTTCACATTGTCACTATTGATACTACCACTGCCGATACTTCGCTTGAAGACAACCTACTTCAAGTTTTCAACAGTGGTTTCATCATATATCAACCTTGAAGTAGTCCTCTGAAAAGGACTAGCACATCGACAATCAATCGAATCCAAGAGAGAATAAGACAACCTTATAATAATGATGCTAGTGTGCTGTCATAGAAATATGAAGTTCAGCCTAATCAAGAATCTATTGCAACTGTCCAAAACCAGTTGCCTAATTGAAACTTCTGTTGCTGTACCTGTATAGGGATGAACTGTAGCTTATCTGACACATCTTAAACCAATGCCAATTCACATGGATACACGGCATTATTTCCCCTCTGTTGTCATTGGTCCAGGTGATCATGGCTCTGTTGGCTACCGGTGCCGCCACAGCGGCCTCGATGGCGGAGCTAGGCAAGAACGGTAACTTGCACGCGCGGTGGAACCCGATCTGCGACAGGTTTGGTTCCTTCTGCAGCCGTGGAGGCATTGCCATCGTGTCATCGTTCATCGGTGTGGCCCTCATGCTGGCACTGAACCTATTATCAGCTGCAGCCAACGCTCACCGGCCCAACATGGCGGGCCAATGAGTAGTCCGCATCTCAGACAGCTCATCCACAACAATGCACTGTTTCTGCATTTGGATCTCACTCTGGTGGTCAAGGCAGCACAACTGTGAGTTGCTCTGATACACATGTGGGGGAGCTGGATCACAGCATGGAGTCCTGCCAAATTTGGTGTCAAACTGTTCCATGTTGCTTGGCCTGAAATGGGTATGCCAAGAATTACACAAGCACAAAGCTGCGGTTGGTTATGGATCTTAATTTGATTAGATCAGTTCTTGCATAAATTGTATGATCACGGTACTGAATGTTTCCAAGGCTTTGTGGTGGTAAGTTGTAACAGGTAGTGCTATATAGATGCTACTTTGCTTTCTTTTGCAGACAGTTCTTACATAAATCTGAACGTTGCGTGTTCCGCGGAGACATCTGAACAAAGAAGTTGTTTGGAGTAGCATGGGATGTTGATTCATCCAACCAGGGCATTATTTATGCACAATGTGAGATCTTTTTTTTTATATAAATGTAGGAGGTTGACAGTTTGTTCCTTTCAGCAATTTCCACAAATTAAGAATTTAACTAGCATGTGGCTCAACACATCAACCTAACAATCTGTGAAATCACAATCTAGATATATGTTCATGTGTTGGACTGACATGCAGAAGGAACTGTTAAATTGTGTCATGCATGTAAGCGAATCTAGAGCGCAATCTTACATTTGCATAAGAAACTGTGGGTGGGTGGTCTAAAGAAATAGAGAAGACTTTGATGTTTCAGTACCTAGCCGGTAGCCAGGTACCGGATCTTGCCTTTTCTTTTCTGCCATGTAACCTTCCAAATAGTACTCCTACAAGATGAGCAAAAGAGGTGTACAGAACGTGTATTTATAAGTGTACGAGTGCTAGTATTGATCGCACAAGGTACAGCAAAAGCAATAAGGATCGATAAAGGCCTCTTTTTTGAAAGGTGCAATGAAGCACACAGGTCATCAGTGGTCACTCATGCAGTTGGCCAGCAGCATATCAGGAACAGTGCATGAGTGCAACGGAAAGCCAGGAAGTCTCAACTTACTGCTTGATTAGCATGCTTGACACTGCAATAATGCAGCAGAAAAGAAAGATGATGTACACAAGAGATGCCTGGATGTAACCGTCATGCCTACTTTCCTGAATAAATAGCATGATTGAATTTGGACCAGTACTGTATCTGGATGGCAGCTTGTGCATTCTGAATTATTGTACATGCTCTGTTGCTGTTACTATGAATGTAGACAGATTTGCAGAGAGATACAGAGATATTAGGATTCAGGCACGGCAAAATAACCAATCTGAAATTCTTTTGATCACTCAAACCTCTACATCTGAATATACACACTTCAACAGCCATTACAGAGTATCACTCCTAGTTTTCGCTTGCCTTGTCGAAATCGATAGAAAAAAAATGTTGCATGATCTACTTCTCACACATAAATGTTGTACCACACAATAAGTAAATGTAGTTCATATGGAATCTCCAATCACTTGTGCTTGCTGAAAGCTTGAAACAATTTCCCTAGAAGTGATTCATCCAAGTGGAGGTCGCCGTGCCAGCAGCCATCTCATGCGTCAGGCTTGGCACCACCTCACCGCCGAACTGGCTCAGCACGGCCTTGAGCAACTTCTTGTCGCAGTTCAGAGGATCAAAGCAGCCGCCCAGCTCAGGCAGGCCATGGTCCAGGAAGCTCATGCCATGGCTGCCAGTGACCATGGGCAGGTAGCATGGCTGAGCTGCTGCAGCAGCAGCAGTGTTGCTGTTGCTGGCGATGTTGTTGAAGCTGGAGAAGCAGGGCACCTGCTCGACTGCGCCGGAGCCGGCGGTGGTGTTCATGGCGGCCTGGAGCTGTGCTAGGGTGGTGTCCATGAGGGGTGGCAGCGGCAGCGAGCTGGTTGGTGTGGTGTCATGGCCGCCATTGGTGGCGAGGCTTCTTGATGCCTTGGAGCTGGCGCCTCCTCCTGGTAATTTCTTCTTGCAGATGACTCTGCACAGGACCCAATCCTCATCCTGTTGGTTGACGCATGGAGGATCAACCAAAGCATCTGTTAGTTCATTGAATGCTGTCTTGTTAATCACTCGGACTGTACTAACACTAAATGCCTCACTGGTCAGGTGAAGACTCTCTTTAGTTCTTCTTTTATTTTTATTAGTGTTGCGTGATAAACGAGTGGATCAGCGAAGCTGTGCAAAAGGCCTTTTGTGGTCAAGAAATATAATGGACTAGTATCAATCAAAAAATAAAGGAAAAAGTCAATTTTACTCCCCTCAACAATTCACTTTGTCCATTTAACCCTCTAAGCAAAATTTAGGCCCAAGCTACTACCCCAAACTATTTTAATTGGTCCAATCTACCCTCTAATAAGATTTCTATTTTTTATTTCTTGCAATGTAACTTATAATATGATGCCCTATGCTAGAAAAAATACATTATGATTTTTTCATGAATATTTTTCATGTAGAATTGTCTTTTTGTGATAAATTTCGTGTTAAAAATTTCTAAATTATGAAAATAACCATGAAAAATTCTTAATATATTTTTTAACATATGACATCATTGTTCTCTATCCACTCATAAAATTTGAACTTAAAATTCAATTCGTAAGTGGAGAAACAAAAAAGAGAAATATCATTAGAGGGTAGATTGGACTAATTGGAATCGGTGGGGAGTAAATTGAGTCTAAATTTTGCTTAAGGGCTTAAGCGGATAAAGTGAATCGTTGAAGAAACTAAAATGGACTTTTTCCAAAAATAAATATAATGGGCAAGTATCAACCAAAAAATAAACGAAGAACTTCCTACAATAAACAAACGAAGAAAAGAGACAGGTAGAGAGATGTTCATCTCATCCGGATAATGCGACAAAAGACTTGACAACGACTGTTCAATAGGAAATATGCCCACTACTACAAGTCGTCTCTTAATAGAATTAAATGTGCTAGCTCACAGCTCGTACCTAGACTATGCAACTGATTTTTAATTGGAAAAATATCTAAAGCTATTTGGATTCCATTTCATAACCCCTAAAATGGCACATGTTTCAGAGTAAGATGCAACATATTTTGATAATTCATTCCACAATACCTAGGACATAACAAACTAGTTTTTTTTAAAAAAAAACTCATAGCAAACTAGTTTTACCAATGACATTGTACACGTATTAATTACCTTGGAGGAGAACTTGGAGGATTGCTCAAGGGCACCCTCCATCCTGTACTCATGCATCACCCACTCCGTCTTCCTCCCCTTGGGGGCCCTCCCCTGGTAGAACACCAGCGTCTTCCTCATCCCCACCAATGCCCCTCGCCGCGCCACGGCCCGATCCTTCCCGGTAGCCTTCCAGTACCCCGACACCGTGGCCCGGTTCGTCCGCTGCCCCGTCGCGTATTTCCTGTCCTTGAGGCTGAAAAAGTACCACTCCCTAGGGCCCACCGCGGCCGCCTCTGGTCATCAAGAAAATGGTAACAACATATATCAAGATATCAAAAAGAAGCAATGGTGATAAAAAAAGATAGCGTTAATATGGATCGCACCCTTAAAGTTCTAGAGATGTTCTTGTTCTCTTGTGCACGCTCATCTTTCGACTGCGACACCGACACGTTTCGACAAGGTGTGGGTTTAGGGGTCAACTTCCTCCATTTTCACCTCTTTTTTTCACAGAACGAAGTCATTTTTGGCATTGGCCGGTAGGAAAAGCCATTCATGGGCGCTTGGGCAGTGGTTGTGCATGTTGAATTGTTGATGGATCACCTTGTGGTCGCAATCATGTGCGCTATGAATGGAAAAGGGGGGTCTTTGCCACTGGATGCTGAGGTTTGGAGCCACTAGAAGAAATAGAATGGGGACTGCCTTTCCAGCCATAGGCCATAGCTTGATAGCTTGGACCTGGTAGAGATGCAAAAGAGAGGACACGTGTGCGACCCATACGGAGGGTGTGCTGGGAATCTGAGATCTCATGCGTAAGATGTGATTTGCAGTTTGTTGCTTTCCGATGGCCTCTAATTTGGAAGGACAGGAACTCAGGATATCGATGTATAGCAAAAGAAAATCAAACATTACATTACAGTAAAGCAAACTAAACAACGGTTAAACAAGTGGTGTCATGGTGTAGTTGGTTATCACGTCAGTCTAACGCACTGAAGGTCTCCGGTGTTTTAAACATTTTTTTGGGACTACCATGTTTTAAACCTTGCTAAGCTGATGATATGAACGCTTAGCTAGCACTGGTCGAGTCATCTTTAAGAAAGAGGAATTAGTAACATCTACCACTTGAGAAATAGAGAAAAAAGTTGGATTACGTCATCTGATTATATTGTTACAATCTTCGTTAGACCAAATGTTGAATGCATATAGGAATTAATCTATATAGAGTGAAGTTAACGCAAGGCCTTAAATAAACCAGAAATTTTATTCCACCTCAGAAAGTATTTTGGACATAAAACTGGAAGAGGCTAGGCCGGAGAGAAGATACGTTGATCAGACGTTAAAGGTTGGCCCTAGAGTATGTAGCAAACGGAATATTTCCCATTGCGGATAAGGGGAAATGCCAAAGAATAACAAGCTAGAGCGGGGCGGAAAAGTGAGAATATTTTTATTTTTACTCCGATAGGGTATTCGTCACACCTCTCTCCAAAATATTTGCCTAATGTTAGATAATAATAACATGAGTGCATAACTAACACGTAAAAGCAGGTAGATCTATCTACTTCAAGTCTTTTTTGATTGAAAATGCTAAGAATTATGTGTACTATAGTGCACTTAGCTACATCCACATGTACTGTCTTTTCTGGAAAAAAGACTCGCTTGTTATTATAGTCTTCTACCAGGTACGCGTACTCTGATGGTGACGCTGATATTAGACCGCCACCACATGAGGTTTCAAACGAAATGAGCAAATTCCATGCAAAGAATTAATTACATATATGGTGAAAGCTAGAACGTGTATCTGAATACATGGTTGCTACCTTCAACTTAAGACTAGCTACTGTCTTAACTAGTAATTGCAGAAGGCATCAAGTTCATGAAGAAAATAAATATATATTCGGAGAATGAAGAGGAATGAAAGAAAGGGGTATATGAAGACAAATTCCTAGATGATTTTAAGGGTTTTATTAGGTAGTAAGGGCGAAACTGTCAGTGACGCAAATGGGGGAAAAAAAAAAAGGGCGCAAGGGTGCAATTTAGTGTGTGCACAACACATTGGCAGCTCGTGGAGTTTCTTCACGCAGAAGCAATCGAGGATCCCAAAATAGCTTTGGGTAATCAAAAGGATAGCACAAAAATAAGACGGGAGATCATATATATTCGATCATTCGATGGGGAAAAAATCAAATTAATAAAGGATCCTTTTTGTGCATAGGGAATCCTCTCCCTCCCTCTCTCTCTACACACACACATCAACTTGGTGCAAGAAGTCACTAGAAGGAAACAATTGAGAAGACAAAAGGATCGGAACTTTAGAGGGATAGATGGGCTGATCGAGTTGGACTCACCCGGGAGATCCCATGGCTCAACCTTGTTGAGATCGACGTCGACCATGGGCGGCCGGCGGCCGGAGAACCCGACCTTGCCGCCGAGCTTGGGCGCGAGGTAGTCGCAGATGAGCTCGTCGTCCCTCGGGTGGAACCGGAACCCCGGTGGTAGCTCCGCCTCCACCATGCTCAGGAAGCTCATCGACATGATCGATCTCTCGTGTATCTCCTACCCCTCTCTCTAATTTTTGTTGCACAAGTCTCTCCCAAGCTGCGAGCTGAGAGAGAACATGAATAGGAGAGAGAGACGACGGAGGGGAGGAGGGAGAAACTAGCTAGCCTATTAGCCAAGAAGAACTGAGCTGTGTGCTTGTGTCATGTGACAAGTTGAGAAGAGGGGTTTATAAGGTGGTTTAGGTGGTGGGTCTCCCTCAAACTTCTCATCTATCCTTTTTTCCCCCTCTTTCCATTTTTCCTTTTCATTCCACAAATAAGGGCAGCACTCTCCAGGTCAGTACAAGAGACTTGTAGATGCTACAAATTGTGCACACCTCTCCATATATGGCACCAAGAAAAAAATTCCCTAAAATGCATATGTAAAAGGAAAGGAGGCGAGAAAAATTAAAGGAGAAAGATAAAAAAAATGTATAAATTAGATTAAGGCCATCTGGGAACGGAACTGAAAAGGGCCGGATTGCTATCCACCAAGGATGTACAAGCTAGAGCACCACTTGTCAGCTGAGGTGTAGTTTTTTTCTTTTGCAAGGTAAAAAAAACTGGCCTACTCCTTCAAGTCAAACGTTAAATACTTTTGAAGGAAAATGAAAACTCAAGTATATCATCTTGCTAACAGAGAAAGCATATATTCATATGGTTAAATATGCACGTGTGGGTATGAGCGTTTGCATCTGTAATATGTTAAAAAAATATTATGGAATATTTTACCTAGAAGAACATCAAGGATTTACTTAGGAATAGGGATGGCAGTAAACGGCATGAAGATAACCTGCAAAAAGGACTCTTTCCTACCTGATCACTAAGCACAACAGTTCTTTTTTCACCGGACCCCCAATTGAAGACTAACGCTTGCCTCCGCAATAAAAGAATACAAAAATACTCAAGTCAGCGAGTTTTCGTTTTCTTAGTCGTAAGAAACCTCCAACTAGAGAAATCGCAATACTGGTGGCCGCTACAACTCCTGCCCACGTATTCACATACACGCAGCGTGCTAGCTGGCGCTGACGTCAGCTAATTCCGGGCATGACCTTGAGTTCTGGCAAGACCGTTCTCCTTTCACCTACCTCGTGCCTGCCAAAGCTGTAGCTGCTGCCGATCAGATTATGACCGGTTTTCGTTCACACCTGGATGTAAACCGGCTCCGGCTACGACTTTAGAGTTCGGAATCATCCAGCAGCAGAAGAGATGTGCTGGATCAGGATCGGGAGCGTCTGGCGAAGGAGTAAGGACATCGTAGCCATGGAGAAGAACGAACCCTAGCTAGCGCCTCGATATCGGCGACGTGTCCCCGCCCGCCATTGACGACGAACCGGAGCACTGGGGGATGCAGACTTTTTGTAAATCCGCTGAAGAATAAATCTGATCCGCTGAAGAATAAATCTGGAGCGAAATCACGGTCCAAACATGCTCCGAGACTGATGAAGACTTGTGCGTAGTCTTCATGAGTGGCGCCGCCAACAAGGCGACACGCGGCCCACAGCCCGGCGTAACGGCCGCCCGGCCGGCCGGAGGAGCAAGTGCAAGTGCCCGCGTTGAACTCATGACGACGGGCGCTGGCAGGAAGCCGGAGCAGGCCACCATTTTCTTTTTCTCACTGGGGGATCATCAGACCGTGCCGGCCACCCCCCACGCCTCGTCGACCACGGCCGGCCGGCCGGCCGATGCCGTTCGGTTACGACGCGCAGCATGCGCGCGGCGCGCACGCCGCCGTCACACCAACCACGCGCGCGGCGCGTCCCCTGCCGCGTGATCTCCCGTGTCGCCGCGGCGGCACCGGCCGTTGCGTTGCGCGGCCGCATCTCTCGTGAGGGGATCCAGCGGCCCCCCCATGCCATCCTCCATCCCCTCCTCCTCGGCTCCTTTGCCGTGTCTCACGTCGCGACAAAAGCAAAAACAGAGGCCTATCGAGGCCAAAAAAAATGATTTGAGGGAAAAAAGAACTTCAACTTTTTATTTTTGAAATTAAAAGAAATCAATGAAAACCATAGATAGTACAGTACTGTACCTCAGGATTTCTGCAGTTAAGCTGAAATAGTCCGTCACGCAGGACCGGGTCGTCCGAACCTGATGGCCACAGGCCAAACCGATTTGATCCACCCATCTCAAGGACAAGGAGTCAAGGAAGTTCTTCTCTCTAGTGCCATATTCCTCTGCAAGTGCAGTATATGATCACAGCCACTAACCCAGCCGGCAGCCAGTGAGTGAAGCCCATGGCCATGGTTCTTCCAAAGGCTCTTCAGTGGTCCTGGACAAGTCAAGCCCCAAAAGGCGGTGAAAATCCTTCTCAGCACATATTTCCTGTCGAAAGGGAAAAAAAGTCGCGATAAGATCGCGGTGCGGCACACAAATGGAGAGATGCCATCCCACAGATCTATCCAGTCTAAGAAGTAAACAGGAACTCTCCTTGCAAGACCTCATAATGATGAATGACAATAATAATGGGGGAATTTATGCCCCGCTGCTCTAGCTCTACCACTACCCGAGCTGAAAGTGACCTGGAAATGGGCGTGACAGCAACATCAGAAAGCTCATCCCCATACCTCCCCCCTCCCATCTGCACTGCCTAACACCCCAATTCCAGTCACTTTTAACCTAAACCAATCAATCAGCTCGCGCCAGGCGGGCGCCCGGAGAACGATCTTTCATCGCATATTCCGGGTTAAAACGATGCTCAAGATCTCACCATAGGATATTGGCTGGCTACCATCAGCCCATCGCACCATAAGGGTGGAGCTTCCAGGTCAAGAGCTGCGTGCCATTACCTCTCCCCCATGCTGCTGGCTGCATCGGTGAAAAGCAGCTCGAATTGACTGGTGACCTCGTCGCCCACCTCCAAGTGTGCAAATCTGGATAAGGGCTCGAGGATGGAAGGAAGGGCCGCGACGGCTCTGATGAGTGTCCACCTTGACACTGATCCATCATCGGAAGTACAGGCACTGTCACCCTCATGACAATGGCTGGACAAATTCTGCAAAAAAAAAAAAAGAGGACAAAAGAAGAGGGCACATTACATAGCTCTCTCACCTTCAAGATCACGTACAATCCAGGTAAGGAAAGTTTCGTTTGACACATGGAAGTAAAATCAGCCAATTATTGTGTGGTCATACAGCCAAAAAGGATGAACATACCAGGATTCTGACAGCAGGCCAATGCAAGGATACAGCTTGAGTTGGTCAAACTGCATTGTAAAACCACATCCGCCAAATGACATGGCAGCTTTGTTGCTCTTGAGCTACCATGATGAGAGAAGCTTCAGTACAGATCTTATACATCTACCAGTGGCCCAGGGATTATTTTGCCTTTACACCAAGAACCTCTGCTGGTTGCATCAATTTCCTATGACCATCAAACAACAAGTGGTGAATAAAACTGAATAAATGACTGGTCAACATGGAAGTGTTTTTTTGGGGTAGCAATTAACCAAGCCCTTTTTTTAAGTTGTCAAGCCTGCAGCAGAAGAGTAGAAAAAAAAACTAAAGATTGCAGGGTGGGGTACAAACAATTCAAGGAGTTAACCGAAAACACATTAAATAAATGCTTATATATGATAAGAACAGTAGGTCAAATCACCAAAGGACTAAAAAATCTATACACGCCAGACACATCACACATGCACACATGGATAAGCAACGACAAACCTGAAACCACAAACATACTGATGGAACCATGTGGGTAGCACATGTTCAATAAAACGCAAGTCAACCTCTTCTGCTAGTCGTCTTTCAGCCTACCCATGTTGGTGGCATCACATCAGAGATCCTACAGGATTTGATTTTTTATGACAAGCCACAGTAGATTGCAGATAAATAGTCAATGTGGTTAGGCAACTTACTTGAATAAATGATAGTTTGCCCCTCTATCTCGACCCTGTTGAACTGACTCCAAATCATTGGTTCTCATGATCAGACATAACATTACCAATTGCATCAGGATACGCAGGCAGGCAAAATCCTAGAAATATCTGAAGAAAAATCCTATCTGTGTTTCTGTTGTCCGAATGCCATTTTCTTTCAGACGGATATAACAACAATGAGTGATGACATGTACACAAGTTCTTGCATAGAACACATAAACACATATTGAAGGAAGGATAATGTTCCATAGCAACTTGTTTCTTGATCACTTTAGAAAAACGAGCAAGCGAGCAAGCACTCTGGCCATGGAATCGATGTAGATGTTGACCTAGAATTTATTTAATGGATAAAGGCACACTCTTCGAGGGCAGTATCTTGCACATTCCTGCAACTAGATTTGCAAGATATTGCCTGATGGAGTTTTTCTTTCTTACCTGCCAGAAATACTGAGGGCTAGATGGCCTGCCACATTCTCGCAAAATCTGAACACAAGCAGCAAGATACACTCTGGGAGAAGCTAGGATGCAACAAAGAAGCAACTCGAGTATATATAGACAGTCTCATAATCCATTGCTATCATAATTTCAAAGCTAAGACTATCTTCAGTGTTTGTTTTATACGCCAAGACAACAAATACAATATTGTATCTAAATATATAATGAACGAACAAGTTCTGCCACAAGAATCTGTCTGTTATACTTTTGTACCAACACAACATCTCATCAACCTACATATTCCGGCATCAGAAGATTTACCATCTCATGCTTCTGAAGAATTTGCAGATAACTTCCAAGCAATTATGGCCATGTTCCTTGGAGACATAGTAGGATCAAATAGAGGAAACAACAATGCTTCGACTAGGTTGCTTTGCTCTTGAAGAAATAATAACCGATCAAGTAAAATATATGTTTCAACCAGTGGACCTAAAGCAGCCCGAAGGCACCAAAAGGGACCTATATATTCCTGCAAGAATAAAAAAAAAACCAGATTAGAAGTTTGTGATGCAGAGTGTTTCTTTTGGTGCTCAAAAAAATCAGGGGGGAAACCACAATCATATCCCAACTACTATGCTTTTATGAATATGAAGCAGTTGGAAAGGCATCTAGACCGACATACTGTTGAGCAGATTAATATAGTTTTTTATGATATAAGCAACAAACACTGTCAGTCTGCCTTATAGTGTCTTCACTCAGCATAAACACATACTAATTTACTATGCTTTGCATAACTCTTTTGATACATGTTCCACCAACCCACCTACCAGAAACACAGTGATTTAATCCCAATTTAAAGAACTGTTGAAGAAATTAATAGCCATGATAGGCCTTTGCGAGGATTTCCACACATGCGTTAGAAATGCAATGACCTCAGCAAGCATACTTATCAATGTTTACCAAGGACTTGCTTACCTAATGCATGTCTAAGACAGTGACAGAATAAAATTATTTTCACTTCTATTGAGGATGAACAAATAAGTGAAAATAATCAGTGCATTTAACTTCTTGGAATTAATACCGTATAAGACGGCATAATTAAAAAGGGTGTTTTGACAAAACCTACAGAGAAGGGTTGCACATCCTTCCATATTTCAAGCAGACTCGTGTCTTCCACTGAACCACAGCCAAGGCGACCTAATCCTGATAGTGTAAAATCTTTGAAAAGGGAAAACTTTCGACATTCATCATGATGGATGTCATCTGGTCCTGTGTCAACTCCATATATGACTGAATCAACATCATCTGTGTTTGTGTTTTGTTCCTTTAAAGTTGAACAGGAGAAATCATCAATTTTCTCTGTAGCCATTTGTGATTCCACAACTTTCCGAAGCCTCTGACGCCGAAGAGCTTTTCCTTGCCTTCCAATTGATGGACTCAACCTTGACACTTCTGGAAAATATTTCTCAAGTACCTAAAGCAAGAACATATTAGTTGAGAGAATCCAAAAGTTTGAATTATCAAATTACTAACTAGTTAAACAGAGAAGCTCCTAGATTATAGCGTTGTAGAATCTAAATCAATCCATATCTTCTTTCATGAACAATAATCATCGCAGGGAAGTTCCAATAAAAATTATAATCGAAATACTCACAAACATTGATCCACTTCCATATTCACAGGGAAAGGCATGAATATATGTAATCTAAACATGAAACAGAAAGCAATGTACTTAATTGTTTGGCACTGACATCATACAAGAAACAACAATTGAGATGCAGAGTGGCTAGCATATCATCATGTGTATAGGCAGTTGGTCTTTCCTAGGAAGCCACTGCAACAGATTTCTAGCAAAATACCCAAGGTAAATTGGGAATGTCACAAAAGCTGCCGCCGGTGACCACCCTATAATCCAGCTTACAACATCATGCGCATCAAGCTAGCTGAATATTATATTGAAACTGTTGCTTAAGCACAGAAAAAGAAGGCATAGCATAAAATCTGAATTTATATGAGTGAATTACTGACGCAATGCAACTAGGTAAACAAGAACACATACTCATCAGAAAGTACATGTTCAAGACCTTTCTTTAGAATCATATTGACCATGAGGATGAATGAAGAGTGACCAAACATAAAGCATAGAGTGAAATATCCAGAGTATAAATGAAACGATTGAAAAGACAATAAATTTGTTTTAAAATAACGGAACGTTTACCATTTGAAATGCAGCTCGGAAGGCATGTACATCAAAATTTTGCAGCGCAATGTCCATGGTGAGACTTCTCCATCTCTCTGCACTCTAAAAGGAATAAAAATATCAATACATAAAGAGTTGCAGCCAAAATATCAATAAATCATTTTGATAATTCCAAAGTGTGCATCCTCAATAATGTGCAGACTAAAAATTTATATGACTATCATGCTTGCAATCAGTTTAACTAGAGATATAGTGACGGGTCTAGGGACCCGGGGTCCCCAGCAGGCCCACTTCCATCGACTGGTCCAAGGCCTCACCTGGGACAGAAGCCCATCCGTACGAAGCAAATAAATTCATTTGGGCTAATCTCAGCCCAAAACCCCGACTGGCTGCCCAGTCAAGGTGGCGAAGGCCTCTGTCCCTGACCGGCTACTCAGTCGGGGAGACCAGGGCTCGTGTCCCCGACTGGTTGCTCAGTCGGGGTGACCAAGGCTCGTCTCCCCGACTGTAAAGCAGTCTAACGGGTCCAGGGACCCGGGGGTCCCAGTGGGACCACTTCTCGCTGGACAGCCCAAGGCCGCGCGTAGAATGAGCGCCAGACTACATCTACGACTACTTCGACCACATCTATGACTACTTCGACTACCTCTACGACTACTTCGACTACATCTACGACTACTTCCTGGTGACTACATCGACTGCACCTTGATCGGCTACATCAAACAGGCTCGACTAGCAAAGTCGAGTAGATCCGCCTCTTGCGACAACTTCATCTGGGCCGCCTCGGTCCGCAACCCCGACTACTCGGTCGGGGTGACCAAGGCCCGTGTTCTCGACTGCAAAGCAGCCAAAGGCCGGATCCGTACCTAGGCTCCGACTGGGGGTTCCGATTGAGTTCCGCCCAACACATGCCCGCCTCCTCGACTGGTAGGGCAGTCGAAAGGCCGGACTCAGCTTGCCAGCAGGCCCCAGGAGTAAATGCGAAAGATAAGGATGGGCTTTGGGGTCAACTTATCGTACACGGCCAACCACCCCCTCCACGGGGGTTACAGTCCTCTCTGCTGTGGCAACAGGACGCCACTATTTTACCTACCCGTACTTGCAAAGGGATGGGCAGAGCGTCATCGTGATGCGGCCGGAACACCCCCGTCACGACGAAGTGACCGGGAGAGGCGCCAAGGACGGGGCGTGATAGCCGTACCGTACCTATCAACGCCCACACGACCTCCGATCGATGAAGCATAACGCACAGGGACAAGACGAGACGGCCGTCCCACGACGCATAAATTGGACGATGGTCGTCGCAGGGCTCCGAAATTGACAGGGTTGGCGGCCGCGACTGGTGAAGCGAGGAACTCTCTCTCTCTACCTCATTTCTTCTACCTTAGCACCCCTGTACAGGAGACCTCCCTTGGACTACAAAAGGGGAGGGTCACCCGCCTAGGAAGGGGATTGAAAAATCCAATCTCCCAGTCTCACGACTTCCACTCTAAAGCTTGTAACTCCCCAACTCTCACGAGCACCTGGGCTCAAGCAATACATCCGACTGACCCCCGACTGGACATAGGGCATTCTGCCCGAACTAGTATAAATATTGAGTCATTGTGTGCTAGGCCACATCCGATCACGACGCGCGATACACATCTTCGAGTAGTTTTAGCTGTCGTCCATTTCCGGAACCGACATATAGTCACAGTGCACTAATTACCTAACACACATGTTATGTCAATAAAAGCAACCAATACTGTTATTAGGTCAAGTAACAGTTAACTCTACAATGCAACAGTAATACATTCCACTAACATAGAACAGATGAACATAAAAACTTGCAGAGGCGATGATAAGTATCCTTTTAATTTGGCAAATAATGCTTTAGACCATGAAATTGCAGACCACACAAGTGTGCACAGAGGAAACACAAAGCTTCAATAAGCTTGTGAGCATTTGTTCTTAATTTCTTAGTCCACTGACCAAATAACTAACTCTTGTCAGGATATACTGTCTATGCTGAGTGCCTTCAAAAGCAAGTTGCAACAAGAGATATTTCAAAAAAAAATAGCAGGCAACACTAAGATCATGAATTACATCGTACCTGACAAGCAAGATCACGGATGCTTTTCCCAAGCACTAGTTCAGATAGTTTGGCAGCTTTGCTCATAGGAAAACCAGGACAGGTGTTCGTGCCCTCATAAGAATCCTCAGAAAGCAAGTTGTAACAGCAGCCAACGCTTACCAATGCTTTTACTTGTTCGCAGGACACAAAAACTCTGTCCAACAAAGATAGCCATACTTTAAAAGACTTCCATCAAGGTGGGAAACTTTAATTCAAGACTCAGCATTTAGCAAGTTTGGACAAAGGACCACACAATGACGGAGTTCTCATACTTTGTAAAGACCAACCTTAGCATGTTAACAGAAAGATCACCACAAGCATGAAGACCAGCAAGGATTAATGGTGGGCTGCTCTGAGTTGGTTCCTGGATTTGAGGGCTTTTCTCAGTACAGGCCTTAGTTTCTCTTAAATGTTCACCATGGTCATCCTTACATGCATCCAACGTGACAGCTGCCAATGTGTCACTAGAAAGAACATGACAGGTGACAGTCCTAGGTACTTTGAGAAATTGCTTCTCCACACTGCAAAAAAATAATAGGCAGCAATTTATAGCAGCAGGTACCAACCCAAAGGTAGTAGAACTGAAATTGAACTTGGCGAAGGTTGCACCATTTAGCAGCATAGTGCTTCTTTATTCTCTCTGCACGAGCAACTGTAACTGATGCATGATGTGACGAAGCATCTATTGCTACAACAGGGAGTTGGTACTCAAAAGATAAAGCTTGTGCAAGATAGCCCTGATAATATCAAATAAGATGAGCAAAAAATAAATACATGACATAACATGCTGCTGATGGATTATGTTAAAGTAAAGCATTTCTTTCACTCCCAGAAAATAGCAACACAAAACCAAGGCCATGCAAAGTCTACAGGAAAAAACATCCGATTTCAGGTGCTAAAAAACGACTGACTTCAAATTTGCAAACAAGTCTAACAAATTAAAGAGCAGCTTAAATTTAAGATGTTCATGTAGGACTGATTCTTTCAGTTTTGCTATTGGGAAAGAAAGACAGATAGAATTTTAAGCTCTTCATGTAAGATTGAGCAATTGCATCCTGACTTCCAAAAGTATCAAGCAATCAAGTCATAGCTTATCAAAGAAACGAAGATAGAAATGGGTGAAGAAAATATGGATATAGAGAAAGTGAGCATAATAACAACTGAGAGCAATGAATACATAAAGCTAATTCTTAAGATGGCATAATCACAACTGAGAGCAATGAAGAAAGATGCCAACTGTCCAAGTATTAGAAAGATAGTTGTGTCCACTTGAAACCTAGTTACAATTGCGCAGCTGCTTGCATGCAGATGACATACCTGGCCAGAACCTACATCAACCACTGTCTTCGCACCACAACTCTTAGCAATCGCATGAACCACCGCAGCTAGATTTTCAATCTGCATGAAGCAGTTTCTCCAGGCATGAGAGTGAAAATAACACCATACTCCGTACATGCAAATAAATAAGCACGCATAGCAATTTCAAGAATCAGCACAAAGCAAGATTACCTACTTCGTGCTTCTTCTTTGAGTTCATGCCTTGAGCGAGAACAGTGCCAACTGGAGCTACATGAATATCAGGTGCAAGCTGCACATATCCAAGAAAAAAATGTCAAGATTAAAGCAGATCACAGAAAATAGACAATCTCTTAACTAAATGACTAGAAATGACAGCAAGGTGAATTGAGTATGTAATGGAAACAGCTATTAAGAGAAAAGTAATCTCATGTATCGTAAACTAGTTTGTTCGTTGAAACCAAGCAACACGACTGCATGTGGAGCGTGCGCAGAAAACTTGGATATAAAGTATGCACTAACTCAAATGCTTCCGAACCATGTGTGCTTCCCTCAGAAAAAGAAATTCATGCTACTACCAACAAACTGTACCCAGCTAATCCGATAAATTCAGGAAACCCACCGACTGCGGAGCCTTCTGCTCCCGTGGAATAACAAGCGACCTAGCAGTAAGCACAAACTCTCGCAGCGTAGTGGGCCAGTGCTCCTGCAAAGCAGCAGAGACTTGGATCCATCAAACTCCATAGGGCGTGAAGTAGCAACGCTGTCGTGCACGCAGAGCGATGCATACCTGGACGCATCCAGATGGCAGCTTGAGCAAGCTCTCCACGGGCTCCCGCCGGAGGCAGTCCATCCACTCGGCGTCCACCAGCTCCCACATCCTGTCCTGCGCGAACCAAACCACAGCGGACGGAAACACTCAGCGAACGAACAGAATCCTCCAATCCGTCACGGGTCCTCCGGAATTCGCGGGGGGGAAACGAGGAGGACCTTGAAGAAGTTGACGACGTGGGCCTCAAGCAGCGGGCGGTGGCGGCCGAGGAAGGCGGCGAGGGCCTCCATCCACTCGCGGGTCCGCGCCGCCGTCTCGCAGGAGTACGCGCCGCCGCCGCCCCTCGCCGGAGTCGCCGCCATTGCGCGGGGAGGAGAGAGGAGGAACTGAGCCCGAATTCGAATGTGAGGTCCGGTCCAGTCAGCGAGTCGGGCTACTTTTGCTGGGCTGTTGGGCCGTGTTGGGCTTATGGATTACCTGAAAAGGAGTACTACGTTTCAAGGGCCGGCCCGTTCGTCGAAATCGGAACAGATTTGCTCTTCCATTTACACGCTCTTTAATTTTACTGTACGAGCCTCGCTCCTATATTTATTTCTTCTTGTACTGCCCCATTTGCTCCGTTTACTGGTTCACGGCTGGTTCTATGTGCAGTTTACTGACAGGGCCTTACTTCCATACTACGGGTCTCGCTCCCATAATTTCAGTACAACTTCATTTACTGGTTCATAACCGGTATTACGTGCAAGTTTATTGAAGGGGTCTCGCTCGTATACTTCCAATAACCCGAGTCTTACCGTCATCCGCCTTCCTCAAACCCCGGCGCCTCTTTCCAACCCTTTGAACACGTTCCTTCCTCACTCTCTTTCTCCCAAGGCAAACCCGAGTCGAAGCCGTAACCGGAGTCGCGTTTACGCGATTTTCGACGAGCCGCCGCCGCCCGCCACCGCAAGACCTCACCGCCAGCGTCCAGCGCCGCGTCCCGCAGCCGCCAGCCATTCCCCGCCGTCCGATCCAGATCCGACGGTCCAAATTAAATTGAGACCGGAGTCAAATAACCTGATACCGGTCAACCCTAGGGTATTTTGCGCTTTAGCCCCTGAGTTCTATCGAAATAAACCCGCAGTCCACGGCAGTTCAAAAGTATTTACGTATAGATCCTTTTTCTTCTGTTCAAGCCCCTGTACTTTTCTAAAATAGAACCCGCTGTCCCTAGCCCCTCTGTTTTTCAATCTAACCCCTAGATTTAAGGTTTAATTATATTTTAGCCCTTGATTTCTTTACCCAGAGCCTTTCTAATTTCAAATCTTCCATAAATAAGCCTCTGGAATCCTGTTTTAGCCATAACTTCTCCGTTTTAACTCCATTTTCATCGATTCTTGCGCTCACGCGACCCTTGCGACGTATACAGTAGCTTTATAATGATATTTTGCTCTATTTATACTATTTGGTGTATTGTTTCTTATTTGTTTTATTTATTTATTTGTATGTATTTGTGTGTTACGATAGACAGTGCGCAGTTCGAAGGTCCGCAAGAGTAAGGCTGTGAAGACGTTTCTGAGCAGCAGCAGTTCTTTGATGAAGGCAAGTGGTTCTTGATTATATTCCAGTCCTAATAACTTTCTAAATACACACTTTACTTAATATGCATGCATGAGTCTATAATATGATGGATTCCAAACTAAGGATGTGACTAGTTTCTTTTGAACTTTCTTGATTAAATCTAGATTGTTATATTTATGTTATAGCCACGCTAGTTTCTTTTACTTAGACTTTGATTGGATAACTTGAAAATCACGCTACACTTGTTTAACTTCATATTCTGGAATACTTTATTGGTAATAACTTCAAGATCATTGCATTAATTGGAATATGGAGAACCACCCAGGAAAACAGTGCAACCACAGTACTATATAGCTCTGGTCTTGCCTAATTAATTAGAAACTTTATCTTGTAGTTTTCTTACCGAAAAGGCAAGAGGGGAGTGCGTGGACGGGGTATAGCTCGGTCCTTTTGGAGGCTTTGTTTATTGTCCTTGGCTAAGGCACCGCCTCATTAGGGAGGGTTATGACCACTACGGCCTGAAACCTTAGCGGACCGTTATGAAATCTTTGTAAAGGCCTCGAAGTGAATCCCTGCCACTCACCTTGGAAGTGTTTAAAGCCCTTGCAAGATATATCAACCGTGCTCACGGTTAAGAGCGGCTTGGACCCTCACATGATAATTGAACTCAAAGAGAATCTAAATTGATGTTCTTTATTTAATGTTGTTATCTTATCTCTTTTATTTATTTAAAGATTGATATATACTTACATTTGGTTAATACTTGCTAAATAAAATTTGATCAACTAAAAATGCTTATCGCAGTCAAATCATGTCAGCTTTTCCTCAATTTTGGCCTTGCATATCATATATTTTACTCCACTTGTTGAGTACCAACCATAAGTGTACTCACGCTTGCTTTATTAAAACCAATGTTGCTCAGAACAAGATAATTGTTTGGAGTTCCCTGAAGATTTTGAAGAGTACTAGGCGTATATCTCCCAGTCATCTGCCTGTGAAGTTGAAGTCCGCTGCTAGTTATAAACATTTATCTATTCGCTTAAGATTAAGACTTTCGGTTACGTAATAAAGTACTATGATACTCTCTTTCGTTATAACATTATTTCGGATATACACTTGTATTGTTTATCATATGTGTGGAACTTGATCCTAGTGCACATATGAGATGTATTCGGTTTTCTTTCTAAAATCGGGTGTGACACAGAGTTAGATCTAGTTCATTCTATGTGTGAGAAGTAGTCGCCCGATTCATCCTCCTCCCCAAGAACCCTGCTCCGCAGCGTCTCCCATTGTAACCCCCGAACGCATGGGAGCGAAGCACCTCGTGACCATAAGGATGGCCGGCAACAAGCGAGGGGCCTCCAAGGGAAAAGAGAAAGAGTTGAAGGCCGTCACCATCGTCGGAGACGGATGGAGACCAAGTAAGTGCTCCGAAGCTGATCTCTAGGTCCTCATTGATGAGGGTCTTCTTCAGAGCAAAGAAGTTATCCAATGGCGCCCTGCCACTAGCAATAAGAGGCCATATGAGGAAGTAGATGAGGTTGTGCTCTTTCAATACTTTGTCGAGCGAGGATTAGCCCTCCCGACTTCTGATTTTTTCCGTGGTCTCCTCTTCTACTACGGAATCCAATTGCATCATCTCAATCCCAACTCCATCCTTCACATTTCCACTTTTATTTAGTTCTGTGAAGTATTCTTAGGGATAGAACCACACTTCGATCTGTTCACCTATCTCTTCCACCTTAAAGCCCAATCCAACGATAAGGATCTGTATGAGGTCAGAGGTACTGGACTGCAACTGAGGCAGGGGATGGAGAAAAATTATTTTTCCTACAAATTCCTGAGTAGTCTACCAGGGTGGAGAGAGAAATGGTTTTATATCAGAAATCATGCACCTTCCCTGCCAGAGAGGACCACAGGAGCTCTCAAGATCACAAGTGAGTGGTCCAAGCCTTGCGTTGATGAGAGCCAGATCCCCGAGTTGCTTAGTAAGATCAAAAAGCAGAGGGATGCGGGCGTTACTGGAGTAGTGGTGATGTACTCATGGGTTGGCAGGCGGATCTAGCCACTGCAGAAACGGGCGAGATTTGGCTTCGAGTACCTTGGAGTCTCTGTTAGAGAAATAGGCAATTTTTGGGTTATTTTAATTCCAAAATTACACATACAAATTATTAATAATTTCATGACTATGATGAGTGAAACAAGGCATGTGGCACGTGTTCAAAGTTAACATGAATTTAACGATGAATCCAATAAAATAGAGGAGTATCAGACTATACCCTGAGGTGGGTCCAGTGCTGGAGGCACCGGATGCACCATTACCGGCTGGAGCAGACATGCTCGACTGGCCTGCTTGAAGTAGTCGAGTGAATTCGGTGCAATGCAGATGGACTTCAGGAAGTAGTCGATCCAGGCACCGAGTAGTTGCACCTGTTGAAGAAGTAGTCGCACAGCTTCAGGAAGTAGTCGATCGAGGCACCGAGTAGTCGCACTTGTTGAGGAAGTAACCGTACAGCTTCAGGAAGTAGTCGTACGAAGGCGACGAAAAGGTACGGGTGGTGATGTCGACGGACAGAGTTGGTGCACAGGGATGGATGGTGAATAGTATGCAGGTGAAGACGTCACGGTTCTGGGCGAGCAGTCGCGTGAAGACGCTCCCCAAAAATCTGATTGCCCCACTATCCTGTGTTGGACCTTCAGCGGGCAATGGTTCTGGAGGCACCTGCTCTCACCGGAGATGTGCGTGTAGCGCCGGCGATGGGAATGCAAAAGAGCAGCAGAGGGAGGAAGAGAGGTGCTTTTGCGTACGGTACAGAGGAAGAGAAGAAGACACCTGGTGATATATATGAGAGTTTGGGGATGGGAGGATGCATTTGGATGTCATCAATGCCATCAAACAGCGTAATGGCGATTAACTCGCGCAGAATCAATATCTAGACTAGATCACCATGAATGAATCATGGTCATAATTTCCATTACTTGTGTGGCCGAATCGCCTGAATTAATCCGGCTTAAGTGCGCTAACTGTCACCATAGAGGCAATCCGGGCTAACACGCACTTAAAATGGAGTAAAACGACAGTCTGTCGGGTAACATCTCGATGCAACCACTGGAATTTTGATCGAAACAATGCATACATACAACCCACACGAAGGTGAGCCCAGAAATTACAACAATCCATAAATTTTACATCACAGAGTTCAATAGGAACTATTATTACAAACCAAGTTCGAGAATATTCATAGACAAGTACTTTCAGAGTTTAATAGTGCAGCGGAAAATAAACGATAGTTCTAACAACGATACAAGATATCATGATGAAGCCCGTACATGACATCATTCAGCGTTATCATCGTTGGTCGGGGGCGCATCCCATTCCACCGACCAACCAGGAGGAAGAGTACACGACCAAGTCAAACTAGGTCGCGCGGGGTACCAAATGTTTCCCGCCGGACCGTGAAGTGTTCATGATTCACGCCAACGAAGATGGTGAAGGCCTAGAGCGGGTCCAGCTAGACGACTACAACGACGACTACATCTCTGACCTTCTCGATCAAGGCATGGATGTGACCATGAGTTTCGATTTTCCAAACACCATGAAAATAGAAGATGCAGATGATGTCCAGAAGGAACGCTGCAAAATCATCAACGCAAAGCGCGTTGAATGCAAGCACGGCATGGTCGAGATGCACCAACCGAGGCAAAGCAACCTCTTCAACTGCTCCACGGGCGACCTCCGCGCCGTCATCAACGTTGGCCAGAACGCCCGCAACGTCATCATTGCCAGGCGGTAGGAGCACGAAAAGGTCGAAGCCTACAGCCCCACCAACTATCAAATCCCCCTCGATTACTTGGACACAACTCGGAAGCACAAGCAAGAACTCAAGGAACAACCAACTCGAAGAAAGAAAACCCTCAGCTCAAAGGAACGCTTCTAGGAATCTCTCCACAAGCGATGCCCATGGCACCCGAAGAGCAAGCATTCCACCTTCGAATGCCAAACCCTTCGGAGGCCCTGGGGGCTCCACTGCTCAACGTAGACTATGAAGAAAAGCGACGGGACTGCCTGTAACGCCCTGAAAATTCATCAAACTAAATCACGCGCTAGAATGCCTCATTTAAAAGTCATTCGTCGTCAAAACCCTAACCCTAACCCTTCCTGATCAACAGCAGACTTGACCGCCGTTCCATCCCGCACTGCTCGCGCGCGACCGCCTTTCCCGCAATCGGTGCCGGCGCGATGCTGTTCTTCTCGTGCAGCGTGCGGACGATGCACGCGCGTGGCCGACCGACCGCGGTCGCCGCCGCGATCGGCGCCGACGCGCCCCTCCCTTTTTCCCTCTCTCCCCTTTCTCTTTTCTCCTTTTCTCCCCCCTATTTCTTTTCTCTTCTTTCCCTTTTCTCTCTCTTTCTTTCTCCCTTCCTTTCTTCTTTTCCCTCCTCTCTTCTCCTCCTTCCCCTCTCCCCTGCCCCGAGCACTGCTCAGCCCGCGCCGTCCCCCCCTTGCTTGGCCCCTGAGCCACGGCCTCCTCCCACCCTCACACGCGCGCACCTGCTCCCGGCCAAACACGCCCGTGCCGCGCACGCGCACACGCCCGAGCACTCCCGCCGCTCGAGCTCTGCCCCTGCCCCGGCCGTGCCGCGACGCGTGCGCACGCGAACCGCGTGGCCGCGCGCCGCGCCGTGCCGGCCACCGCTCGCGCTCTGCCCCTGGCCCGAGCCACGCCGCACGCACATGAGCGCTTCCCCGCGCGTGCCGCGCCGCCCGTCGCCAACGCCCCGCCTCGCCGCGCGCGCCGTCGTCCCCTTGCTCCTGTACCGGCACAGCCCCACGTACGGCACCTCGGCGCCCTCGCCGCACGCCGTGTCGCGACGTAAGCAAATGGCCGAGCGCCATTAATGGCGCTCCGTGCCGCTCGCCGACCCCCCTCACCGGTCACCGCCGCCCACCACCCCGGCCGCCTATAAAAGGGGCCGAGGGGCACCCCCAGCTCCCCACGAACGCCGCTGCACGCCTGGCCCCTTCCCTCCTAGCCTTCACCGCCGCCACGCCGAGCCGCCTTGCGCCGCCGCCTCCGCTCCCGTGGGCGCGCCTCCTCGCTCCACCTCAGCCCGAGGTGAGGCCGGGGAACAGTTCCCCTTGCTCCCCTGCCCCTTTTTCCCTCCTGCCCCGGGCCACCCTTGGGCCCTGGCCGGCCGGCGCCGCCCGCCGCCGCCGCCCCTGCCCCTCCTCTGTTTCGGTCACAGGGGAGGAGAGGAGGAAGAGGGGGCAGTTTTGCCCATAACCCCCCCCTTTCCCTGTATATTTCTCAAAAGAAACCCCCCCACTTACTCCCCTTTGCAGAAAAGGCCCTGCTCTTTCCGTTATTTCAAAATAAACCCTTCATTACACGAACCTAATTATACTCGACATCCTTTAGCGTGCCCTGCGTATTTCTAGAAATTGCAAATAGGCCCTTGCCCCCTCCAGATACTTACGAATAAATCCCTGGAGCCCTGTTTAACCACCCGAACCCTCTTTAGCTCGTCATTTTATGTGCGAAACGACCTCCGATCAATCCGAAACTTTACCACGCCCTTTCTAGTATAGTTTTAGCCATGCCATTAAGAAACCACCCAAAGATATCACCCCTAACTCTGTAACTAAATTATTTCCGATTCAAGCCCAACGATAAAAGCTTTTAGTTCTATCGCTTGATTGTGTGTCTGTTTGTTTGCGTCGTAGGACACGGAGTGAACGAAGGAGTTCCCGACTGCGACCAAGCAACCGAGGACCAGTTCTGCGACCCCGAACCCGAGGGACAGTGCTTCGATCAGGACCTCCCGCAAGGGTTTGACGATGGCAAGTTCAATTCCGCCCTTTGATGCATGTTTTTGTCCTAGTTTTTATAAACACAACCCGACGGCCTGTTTTATAAAATTGCATGGTTTTGCGTGCCGTAACCATGGTAGGATAGCCACCCTTGTTGTGACAACCATACCTTAACCACCTGATTTTATAAAGAAAATGCGTGTGTGTGGGAAAGGGTAAAATGTGGATTTGAGAAACGAGTCGGACGGGATGGATGACATTTCTGTGTGAAATGCCGTTGGTGTGCTCGTACCTGTGTGGTTGAGCGTGGAGGGGAGATATCCATCTTGTCACCCCTAAGGACCGAGTTGATGTGTCGTCTCACCTAGTGAAGCGTCCCCCCATCAGGGAAGACTTAAAAGTGTCGAGTTATCAGTCCCAGGAGGCTGATAACACTTTTATTACATCAGATGGTACATCACCGTACAACTCTGCGCGGTAATGGGCAGTGAAGCGCCACTATCGCGAGGATTACAACCAAAACCCACACAACTACACTAGCTACGAACAAAGGATCATCAGAGTCTTGCGCCATGCGGAATCCAACGGTGGCCTCAACCACAGGCAAGACTGGGTGCAGGACGAAACCCTACTCGTTGTCTTCGGGGGCGTAGTCTGGGTCTTCCACTGTAAAAGTAGGAGTGGGGTGAGTACAAACGTACTCAGCAAGTCCAATCACACCCACGGAGGGGTATAACAGAAATTAATGCACCGGACAATCCAAGGATAAGGTTACGGTTCATTTGCGGAAAACTCTACTGTATGCAGGGGTTTGTTTTAAAAGCATTTTTCAAACAGTTTTTCTTGTATCAAAGAGCACACGGTGTTGATCCACACAGGATCCAAGTTTTAAACTGCTACCGGACTCCCCGTCCGCCGTAGCTCACGGCACAACTGCCGGACACTTTCCAAACAACTCACACCAGCCCATCCATTCCCAGAGAGAAACACTAGTTATGTGACCACACCGTAACTTGCCCAGTACCGTGGGCACGGCTATTCGAATAGATTTTAACTCTGCAGAGGTGTGCAACTTTACCCACAGGTGGGGTACCACAGCACGAACACCTTAGTGCCGGTGCAGATCCCAACAAAGCCATTACCCACCTTAGCTAGACCTGACCAGCCACCACGGGATCCATCAAGGGGTCATTCGACCTATCTCCGAGGTTTAACCGGGGCATAAGTCACACAGAGCTTATCCCTTCTCCTTGATCACCCGTTGCTCTCAGCTCTCCTGGTGGCTATCAGACCAACTAGTGGGATTTATGCTAAGCCGTTGCCCATACAACGGTCAAGTGGTTCGCACGACAAGAAGCTAGGTGAGATGTCACATCAACTCGGTCCTTAGGGGTGACAAGATGGATATCTCCCTTCCTCGCTCAACCACACAGGTACGAGCACACCAACGGCAATTCACACAGAAATGCCATCCATCCCGTCCGACTCGTTTCTCAAATCCACACTTTACCCTTTCCCACACACACGCATTTTTCTTTATAAAATCAGGTATTCAAGGTATGGCTATCACGGCAAGGGTGGCTATCCTACCATGTTTTCAACACGCAAAACAATGCAATTTTATAAAACAGGCCACTGGGTTGTGTTTATAAAAACTAGGACAGAAACATGCATCAAAGGGCGGAATTGAACTTGCCATCGTCAAACCCTTGCGGAAAGTCCTGATCGAAGCACTGTCCTTCGGGTTCGGGGTCGCAGAACTGATCCTCAGTTGCTCGGTCGCAGTCGGGAACCTCGTCGTTCACTCCGTGTCCTACGACGCAAACAAACAGACACACGATCAAGCGAAGGAACTAAAAGCTTTTATCGTTGAGCTTGAATCGGAAATAATTTAGTTACGGAGTTAGGGATAATATTTTTGGGTGATTTTTGTATGGCGTGCTTAGAACTATGCTAGAAAGGGCGTGGTAAAATTTTGGGTCGATCGGAGGTCGTTTCGCACATAAAATGACGAGGTAAAGGAAGGTCTATGGGCTAAACAGGGTTACCGGGGCTTATTCGTAAGTATCTGGAGGGAACAAGGGCCTATCTGCAATTTCTAAAAATACGCAGGACACGTTAAAAGATGTCGAGTGTAATTAGGTTTACGTGGTGGAGGGACTTGGTTTGGAATAATAAAAAGAGTGAGGTTTTATTAGCAAAAGGAGTAGTTAAAGGAGGGGGGGGGTCCTTTGGATAAAACAAGAAAGGGGAGGGGGCTATGGGTAAAGATCACCCCTTCTTCTCCCTCCCCTCACCCGTGAAACAGAGGAGGGAGGGGGAAGCTCGGGCCGGCCCCTAATCCCGGCGTCCGGGGCTCGGGACGGCACGGGGCTGAGGGGGAAAAGGGGAAGGGGGAGGAGGGGAGCCGATTCCCCCACGCACCTTGGGCCGGGATGGCGTGTGCGGGCGGGGCGACGGAGGCCGGTGGGCGGCGGCCGTGCGAGGCGTGGCGGCGGCGCTAGGCTCGGGGAGGCGAGGGTTGGGTGGTGGTGGAAGGTTGTGGGGGAGGTGGGCTGCGCGAAGGGCCACTTTATAGCCGGGAGGAGGCGGTGGAGGGGTGGTCGCGGCGGCGGCCGGTGCGGGGCGCCATTAATGGCGCCTCGGCCGCTTGCCGTCGTCGCGACGCGGCGGGGTGCAGGTGCCGAGGGCACGTGGGGGGGGGGGGGCGCTGTGCGAGCACAGGGCGGCGCGCGCGCGGGGTGCGGCAGAGGGCAGCGGCGGGCGGCGCGGCCGACGACGGGCGGCGCGCGCGCGTGCGCGGGCGGCGCGGCGTGGCGCGGGCCAGGGGCGAGGGCGCGGGCGACGGGCGCCGCGGCGCGCGGCGCGTGGGCACGCGGGGCACGCGGGGCGCGCGGGCGGGCGCGTGCGCGTGCACGCGGCACGGCCGGGGGTAGCGCGGGCGCGGCGCACAGGGCCGGCGCACGGCTGTGCCGTGCTCGGGAGCAGGGGGGGGAAAAGGGGAAACAGGAAGGAAGGGAGGAGAAAGAAAAGGGAGGAAAGGGAGAAAAGAAAGAAAAGAAAAGGGGAGAAAAGGAAAAAGGAAAGGGGAAAAGAGAGAAAAGAAAAAGAGGGAGGGAGAAGGGCCGGCGCCGGTCGCGGCGGTGACCGCGGCCGGTCGGCCACGCGGGGAAGCGCGCGGTGCGAGGGGAAACAGCGAGGGAAAAGAAACACGCGTCGGCGCCAATCGCGGCGGCGGCCGCGGCTGGTCGGCCACGCGTGTGCGGCATTCGTGCGCCGAATCGTGCCGACGCTAACCGAGGAAAGCGGTCGCGCACGTCGACAAGCTACCGAGCGGTGGAGGACCTGGTTAGGGTTAGGGTTTCGACGTCGGGTGGTCTCTGAACGAAGCACCCTAGCGCGTGTTTTAATTTGGTGGATTTTCAGGGCGTTACAAACCTACCCCACTTAAATGAATCTCGTCCTCGAGATTCGGCTGGTTTCTAAACAAATGGGGAAATTCCTTCTTCAGAGCCTCCTCGCGTTCCCAGGTTGCTTCCTCTTCTCCATGTCTGCTCCATTGAACCCTGCATATCCGTACTTCGGAGTTTCTTGTCCTTCTTGTGACAGTGTCTAGAATCTTGACCGGTACTTCTTGGTATCACAAATCCGGCTGCAGATCTATTGTTTCCGCCAGCACGTGTTCTCCCTCGGGTACTCTCAAACACCTTCGTAATTGCGATACATGGAATACTGGGTGTATATCTGACATTTCTCTTGGCAACTCCAGTTGGTATGCTACGGCTCCGACTTTCTTCCGAATTTGATACGGTCCAATGTATCGGGGGGCCAATTTTCCTTGTACTTGAAACCTTCGCGTTCCTCGAATGGGTGAGACTTTGAGATAAACAAAATCTCCTGGGTGGAAACTTATCTCTCGCCTTTTTCTGTCTGCGTAACTCTTTTGTCGGGACTGAGCTGCTTTCAATTTCTCGCGGATCTCCGCTACTTTTTCTTCTGCCTCTTTTATAAAGTCGGGTCCCTCTAGGGCACGTTCTCCGACTTCCGACCACATTAAGGGAGTTTTGCACTTTCTTCCGTAGAGGGCTTCGAATGGCGACATACCCAGGCTGGCTTGGTAACTATTATTGTACGAGAATTCCGCGTAGGGCAGACTCTGTTCCCAATCATTCCCATAGGTTAGTACACATGCTCTTAGCATATCTTCCATGATCTGATTTACCCTTTCGGTTTGACCATCCGTCTGTGGGTGGTATGCGGAGCTAAAATCTAACTTCGTGCCCAAGGTTTTGTGCAGGCTTTTCCAAAACCTAGATGTAAATTGGGTCCCTCTATCCGAGACAATTCTGCTGGGCACTCCATGTAACTTTACGATATTTTCCACGTAAAGTTTTGCCAGCTTTTCTCCACCATAAGTGGTTCTTACGGGTATGAAATGTGCCGATTTAGTGAGTCGATCCACTATTACCCATATGGAATCGTGTCCTTTCTGTGTTTTGGGCAGTCCCACTACAAAGTCCATGCCTATCTCATCCCATTTCCATACCGGAATAGGCAAGGGTTGCAATAATCCCGCCGGTTTCTGATGCTCGGCCTTGATCCTTTGGCAGGTATCACAATGAGCCACGAATCTCGCAATATCCGCCTTCATTCCGTTCCACCAATATTTTTGCTTTATGTCCATATACATTTTGGTGGATCCTGGGTGGATAGAGTAGGCCGAGTTATGGGCTTCGTCCATGATCAATTGCCGGAAATCTCCATTCTGGGGCACACAAATCCTATCCTCGTACCATAATGTTCCCTTATCGTCCACTCTAAAACCTGGCGCTTTGTTTTCTCCAGTTTGCTTGCAGGTCTTTACTAACTCCTGATCCGAGCTTTGAGCCTCTCTAATTCTATCCTCTAGGGTTGATTGGACGCTTAACACATGGCTGGCACCTCGAGGAACAATGTGCACATTTAATCGTGCCATTTCCTCGCGCAGGTTGTCATCCTTGGGTCCATAGGATTTCCGGCTTAAGGCGTCGGCTACCACATTTGCTTTCCCGGGGTGATAATGGATTTCCAGATTATAGTCCTTAACTAGCTCTAACCATCTCCTTTGTCTTAAGTTTAAATCTGGCTGGGTGAAGATGTATTTCAAACTCTTATGGTCAGTGTAAATCTCACACTTATTCCCAATCAGGTAATGCCTCCAAATCTTGAGAGCATGTACTACGGCCGCTAATTCCAAGTCATGGGTCGGGTAATTCTGCTCATGAGTCCTGAGTTGGCGGGAAGCATACGCAACGACTTTCCCATCTTGCATCAGCACACACCCTAATCCTTGTCGGGATGCGTCACAATAAATGACAAAATCCCGATGAATGTCCGGTAGGGTTAACACTGGGGCGGTCGTCAACCTTCTTTTCAACTCTTGAAAGCTTCTTTCACAACTTTCCGACCAGGCGAACTTCTTCTCCTTCTTAAGAAGTTCCGTCATGGGTCGGGCTATCCTGGAGAATCCCTCGATAAATCTCCGGTAGTACCCAGCTAGTCCAAGAAAACTCCTGATTTCACTAACATTAGTCGGTTGCTGCCAATTGGATACTGCCTCGACCTTTTCTGGGTCCACTGCTACTCCTTCCGCGGTTAGAATGTGACCAAGAAAAGCTACTCTCTCCAGCCAGAATTCGCACTTGCTGAACTTGGCATATAACCTATGTGCCCTCAGCTTTTCCAATACTACCCGCAGGTGTTGCTCATGCTCCTGAATACTCTTGGAGTAGATAAGTATGTCGTCGATAAAGACTACGACAAACTTATCTAGCTCATCCATAAATACCTTGTTCATGAGGTTCATAAAATAGGCAGGGGCATTGGTTAGTCCGAAGGACATTACGGTGAACTCAAACTGTCCGTAACGGGTGACAAAAGCTGTCTTAGGGATGTCACTTTCTCTAATTTTGAGCTGGAAATATCCCGACCTTAGGTCGATCTTGGAAAAATACTTGGCTCCTTTTAGCTGATCGAACAGGTCATCAATCCTGGGAAGGGGGTACTTATTCTTAATGGTGACCTCGTTCAGTGCTCGGTAGTCTACACACAACCTCATGCTTCCATCTTTCTTCTTGACAAACAGCACTGGGGCTCCCCACGGCGACGAGCTTGGTCTAATGAAGCCAATTCGTTGCAGTTCTTCTAGTTGCTTCTTTAACTCCGTCAATTCCGAGGCTGCCATCCTATAGGGTCTCTTGGCTATAGGGGAGGTTCCGGGGATAAGGTCGATGACGAATTCTATATCCCTGTCTGGTGGCATACCGGGGAGTTCCTCGGGAAAAACATCTGGGTATTCGTTCACTACCGGGACTCCTCCTAAGGGCTGGGCTTCCATGCTAAACACCATTGGGTCAAATTTACTATCCCGGGTATGGCAGATCACTTGTACTCCTTCAGGGTTTGTTAGGTGTACCACTTTGTCAGTGCAGCCTATGAGACCATGGTGTCGGCTTAACCAATTCATTCCAAGGATTACGTCTATTCCCCCAGACTTGAGTACTACCAAGTCTGCTAGAAATTCTACCCCACTTAAATTGATCCTTACCCGTAGACAGCCTAATTGACAATTTATGTCGCCCCCAGGCGTCCGGGTTAATAGGGGTGTTTTTAGTAGTACTGTGGGTATTTTGTGTTTTT
Source organism: Panicum hallii (assembly GCF_002211085.1). NCBI lineage: Eukaryota > Viridiplantae > Streptophyta > Magnoliopsida > Poales > Poaceae > Panicum > Panicum hallii. Next base: position 62,499,264 of record NC_038044.1, on the reverse strand, counting down.
CCACAAAGCTTGAGGATATGAACGAGTGCGATGCTCCAGAATCAAATAGTACTATTGCCAGAGCTGAGTTGACTAGATACTCACCGAGCACTACTCCCTGAGCTTCTTGAGCCTCCTGCGCGTCGATGTGATTGACGCGGGCTCGTCCAAATGATTGCTGGGTTTGCTTCGTCTGCTGACTGTTGTCATTGTTGCGGACGGGCACTCGGTTGGCACCGGTCAGGGCTGGTCTGGGTCCATTCACCGAGTTGGAGAAGGCTGATGTGGCCGGCTTATTCTTGGTATAAGGGCAATTGGCAATGTAATGCCCTATTTCGTGGCAGTTGAGGCAGGCCCTAACATTGTTGTTGTCGGGGGTGACTTGGCTTGTATTGCTCTGCGGGGTCCTCGTGGTATTCTGGCTCCTGGGCAGGGCCTGTGGTCCTGTCACCTGCGACTGAGTTCTATACTGCATCGGAGCCTGAGATCTTGGTGCAGTGTAGTTGGAGTTCCTCGGCTTTTGGAAGCGGTCCTGCTGGCGGGCCTTGCTTTCCAGGAATTTGCGTTTGTTGTCCTTTCTTTCTTCAGCCTTGGCCCTTTCCGTAAGGATGGCCTTGTTCATCAGAGTGTTGAAGTCAGGGTAGATCTGAGGGGTTACGTTTATGTGATGTTTAAGTTGTTTAATTCGTATATATATAAGGCAGAATCTACCTCCTGCCGGTACTCATATAAATAATCGGCACACAACAAACCAGCACACAACATCACAAACAACAAGCACAAACCATTTTATTACTGCAAGGGGGTGCAACTTAGGCTAAGGCTAGGTCTCGTACTACTCGTCTGGGATCAGGTACCACAACAAAAGTGGCTAGGGACACATTACTAGGGTGGCGCCGGTCATTTTACTCGCGGGGCAGGCCTTCTTCTGGGGCAGAGAGCGCGAGTGATCCTTTCTCGCCGTCCTCTGGGTCTCCATTGGTCGAGGGTTGCGCTGCAGCATCCCTTTCGACGGTGGCAGCAGAGCTTTCAGGGTTCCCGGGTGGGGCTTGTGTGTTTCCAAAAAGGGGTCCCCACCCTATGACGGGTGTCCCGAGTAAAACATGGTCTTCCCCTATCGCCGGGACTGGTGTCCCGCTTTGGGTCCAATCTTGCATACGTCGGTCTCGGGCCTGCCTGAGGCTCTCTTGGGCGACTGCTTCGCTACTGACTGCGGCTGCGGCTCTCGCCTCGGCATGGGCGGCTCGGATCTGCTGTATCCTCACCGCGAGCTCTGCTTGCTCGGCTCGACGGGTCTGCTCCCTCAGAAGGTTGGCTTGCTCATCAAAGAGTTGGTCCAGGGCGGCTAGGTAAGTAGCCACTTGGTACAGGGGTCCTTCTTCGTGGCGGCGTCGTTCCAGGTTTCTCATGCGTGCTTCCCAGACTGGGGTCCTGATGGCCGGCGGGAAGAACTTCGCTGGCGTGGGGGCGAGGTGTTCTTCAAAAATCCGGCACAAATAACGGAGTGCTTTTCTGATGGCCAGGGGGTAGGTATCTTGGTGTCTAAATCCTGTGGCGGTCGCTCGCCAAGGCTGAATGTCGGGGTAGCGGTTGCTCCTGGCGATGACCAGGATCACCCTGCAGCGGAGGGTACCATGGTGCTCGTACTCTCGGCTGTAGTACCTTGGGTGCTCCGCAACGCCAAGGTCTTCCAGGGTGTTGATCAAAAGGCTGGGGAATCCAGGTGCAGCTTGGCAGTCGCCCTGGGTCCATCCTTCCTCAGCCATCTGAAACAGAAACAGGGTAAACAATCTGGTACAGGTGTAAAAGGGAGTAGATGATCTTTATTATTACAACAAGGGTGGTACAGTTTTCATGGATACGTGGTCATTAGGGTAGGGTTCTAGCTCGGGGTGCTAATCCTATCATGGGGATTCTTCCTCGGTCCTGATAGAGCGCTTCTTTATTGGAAGGAACCGATCCATCTCGTTTTCGGTCTGCGTACCCTTATCCCAATGGGTCTCCATGGGCTCTTCTTCTTCTTGTCCAAGCCCCCTCATTCGGGCAATCCAGGTGCGTCCTCGTCCCTCAGCGGGTGGGAAAAATCCCATAGGAGTCCGCTGAAGGTGGTGCCTGTAGAGCACACGCAGTCGTCGCAGGGTTTTACGAGCGGCCTTTCGATAGGTGTCGGGGAAGCGGAAACCAGTGGTGGAGATGAACCAAGGGTCCACATCAGGGTAGCGGGTGCTTTTCTCCACAAAAACCATCATGTCGCACCGAAGGGTGCTTCTGGCGATGTACTCGCGGTAGGCATACTCCGGTGGTTCCATAACCCCGACGCGTTCCAGGCTGAGCAATAGCAACTTAGGGAGGCCGGGCTCTGCGTGGCAGATTCCGCTAACCCATCCATTGCCAGCCATCTGGAACAAGGCAAAAGACCAGTGGTGAGTGTTTGTGCAGAAAGTTTCCAAATCGGGACAAATTCTAGGGCCTGAAAAGGGGTCTCGCTCCTAGGGTCACGTCCTACGGCCAGCCTACGGCTCTGATACCACCTGAAGCGTCCCCCCATCAGGGAAGACTTAAAAGTGTCGAGTTATCAGTCCCAGGAGGCTGATAACACTTTTATTACATCAGATGGTACATCACCGTACAACTCTGCGCGGTAATGGGCAGTGAAGCGCCACTATCGCGAGGATTACAACCAAAACCCACACAACTACACTAGCTACGAACAAAGGATCATCAGAGTCTTGCGCCATGCGGAATCCAACGGTGGCCTCAACCACAGGCAAGACTGGGTGCAGGACGAAACCCTACTCGTTGTCTTCGGGGGCGTAGTCTGGGTCTTCCACTGTAAAAGTAGGAGTGGGGTGAGTACAAACGTACTCAGCAAGTCCAATCACACCCACGGAGGGGTATAACAGAAATTAATGCACCGGACAATCCAAGGATAAGGTTACGGTTCATTTGCGGAAAACTCTACTGTATGCAGGGGTTTGTTTTAAAAGCATTTTTCAAACAGTTTTTCTTGTATCAAAGAGCACACGGTGTTGATCCACACAGGATCCAAGTTTTAAACTGCTACCGGACTCCCCGTCCGCCGTAGCTCACGGCACAACTGCCGGACACTTTCCAAACAACTCACACCAGCCCATCCATTCCCAGAGAGAAACACTAGTTATGTGACCACACCGTAACTTGCCCAGTACCGTGGGCACGGCTATTCGAATAGATTTTAACTCTGCAGAGGTGTGCAACTTTACCCACAGGTGGGGTACCACAGCACGAACACCTTAGTGCCGGTGCAGATCCCAACAAAGCCATTACCCACCTTAGCTAGACCTGACCAGCCACCACGGGATCCATCAAGGGGTCATTCGACCTATCTCCGAGGTTTAACCGGGGCATAAGTCACACAGAGCTTATCCCTTCTCCTTGATCACCCGTTGCTCTCAGCTCTCCTGGTGGCTATCAGACCAACTAGTGGGATTTATGCTAAGCCGTTGCCCATACAACGGTCAAGTGGTTCGCACGACAAGAAGCTAGGTGAGATGTCACATCAACTCGGTCCTTAGGGGTGACAAGATGGATATCTCCCTTCCTCGCTCAACCACACAGGTACGAGCACACCAACGGCAATTCACACAGAAATGCCATCCATCCCGTCCGACTCGTTTCTCAAATCCACACTTTACCCTTTCCCACACACACGCATTTTTCTTTATAAAATCAGGTATTCAAGGTATGGCTATCACGGCAAGGGTGGCTATCCTACCATGTTTTCAACACGCAAAACAATGCAATTTTATAAAACAGGCCACTGGGTTGTGTTTATAAAAACTAGGACAGAAACATGCATCAAAGGGCGGAATTGAACTTGCCATCGTCAAACCCTTGCGGAAAGTCCTGATCGAAGCACTGTCCTTCGGGTTCGGGGTCGCAGAACTGATCCTCAGTTGCTCGGTCGCAGTCGGGAACCTCGTCGTTCACTCCGTGTCCTACGACGCAAACAAACAGACACACGATCAAGCGAAGGAACTAAAAGCTTTTATCGTTGAGCTTGAATCGGAAATAATTTAGTTACGGAGTTAGGGATAATATTTTTGGGTGATTTTTGTATGGCGTGCTTAGAACTATGCTAGAAAGGGCGTGGTAAAATTTTGGGTCGATCGGAGGTCGTTTCGCACATAAAATGACGAGGTAAAGGAAGGTCTATGGGCTAAACAGGGTTACCGGGGCTTATTCGTAAGTATCTGGAGGGAACAAGGGCCTATCTGCAATTTCTAAAAATACGCAGGACACGTTAAAAGATGTCGAGTGTAATTAGGTTTACGTGGTGGAGGGACTTGGTTTGGAATAATAAAAAGAGTGAGGTTTTATTAGCAAAAGGAGTAGTTAAAGGAGGGGGGGGGTCCTTTGGATAAAACAAGAAAGGGGAGGGGGCTATGGGTAAAGATCACCCCTTCTTCTCCCTCCCCTCACCCGTGAAACAGAGGAGGGAGGGGGAAGCTCGGGCCGGCCCCTAATCCCGGCGTCCGGGGCTCGGGACGGCACGGGGCTGAGGGGGAAAAGGGGAAGGGGGAGGAGGGGAGCCGATTCCCCCACGCACCTTGGGCCGGGATGGCGTGTGCGGGCGGGGCGACGGAGGCCGGTGGGCGGCGGCCGTGCGAGGCGTGGCGGCGGCGCTAGGCTCGGGGAGGCGAGGGTTGGGTGGTGGTGGAAGGTTGTGGGGGAGGTGGGCTGCGCGAAGGGCCACTTTATAGCCGGGAGGAGGCGGTGGAGGGGTGGTCGCGGCGGCGGCCGGTGCGGGGCGCCATTAATGGCGCCTCGGCCGCTTGCCGTCGTCGCGACGCGGCGGGGTGCAGGTGCCGAGGGCACGTGGGGGGGGGGGCGCTGTGCGAGCACAGGGCGGCGCGCGCGCGGGGTGCGGCAGAGGGCAGCGGCGGGCGGCGCGGCCGACGACGGGCGGCGCGCGCGCGTGCGCGGGCGGCGCGGCGTGGCGCGGGCCAGGGGCGAGGGCGCGGGCGACGGGCGCCGCGGCGCGCGGCGCGTGGGCACGCGGGGCACGCGGGGCGCGCGGGCGGGCGCGTGCGCGTGCACGCGGCACGGCCGGGGGTAGCGCGGGCGCGGCGCACAGGGCCGGCGCACGGCTGTGCCGTGCTCGGGAGCAGGGGGGGGAAAAGGGGAAACAGGAAGGAAGGGAGGAGAAAGAAAAGGGAGGAAAGGGAGAAAAGAAAGAAAAGAAAAGGGGAGAAAAGGAAAAAGGAAAGGGGAAAAGAGAGAAAAGAAAAAGAGGGAGGGAGAAGGGCCGGCGCCGGTCGCGGCGGTGACCGCGGCCGGTCGGCCACGCGGGGAAGCGCGCGGTGCGAGGGGAAACAGCGAGGGAAAAGAAACACGCGTCGGCGCCAATCGCGGCGGCGGCCGCGGCTGGTCGGCCACGCGTGTGCGGCATTCGTGCGCCGAATCGTGCCGACGCTAACCGAGGAAAGCGGTCGCGCACGTCGACAAGCTACCGAGCGGTGGAGGACCTGGTTAGGGTTAGGGTTTCGACGTCGGGTGGTCTCTGAACGAAGCACCCTAGCGCGTGTTTTAATTTGGTGGATTTTCAGGGCGTTACACCTAGCTTCCTGTCGTGCAAACCACTTGACCGTTGTATGGGCAACGGCTTGGCCTAACCCCACTAGTTATTCTGATAGCCATCAGGAGGGCTGAGAGCAACGGGTGATCAAGGAGAAGGGATAAGCTCTGTGTGACTTATGCCCCGGTTAAACCTCGAAGATAGGTCGAATGACCCCTTGATGGATCCCGTGGTGGCTAGTCAGGCCTAGCTAGGTGGGTAATGGCTTTGATGGGATCTGCACCGGCACTAAGGTGCTCGCGCTGTGGTACCCCACCTGTGGGTAAAGTTGCACACCTCTGCAGAGTTAAAATCTATTCGAATAGCCGTGCCCACGGTATTGGGCAAGTTATGGTGTGGTCACATAACTAGTGTTTCTCTCTGGGAATGGTTGAGCTGGTGTGAGTCGTTTGGAAAGTGTCCGGCAGTTGTGCCGTGTGCTATGGCGGACGGGGAGTCCGGTAGCAGTTTAAAACTTGGATCCATGTGGATCAACATCGTGTGCCCCTTGGTACTGGAAAACTTGTTTTGAAAAGTGCTTTTAAAACGAACCCCTGCATGTAACTATATTTTCCGCAAATGAACCGTAACCCTATCCTTGGATTATCCTGTGCATTAAATTCTATTATACCCCCCCTCCGTGGGTGTGATTGGACTTGCTGAGTACGTTTGTGCTCACCCCTTTCTTACTTTTACAGTGGAAGACCCAGACTACGTCCCCGAAGACAACGAGTAGGGTTTCGTCCTGCACCCAGTCTTGCCTGTGGTTGAGGCCACCGTTGGATTCCGCATGGCGCAAGACTCTGATGATTCCCTTTTCGTAACTAGCGTAGTGGTGTGGGTTTTAGTTGTAATCCTCGCGATAGTGGCGCTTCACTGCCCATTACCGCGAAGAGTTGTACGGTGATGTACCATCTGTTGTAATAAAAATGTTATCAGCCTCCTGGGACTGATTAATTAACACTTTTAAGTCTCCCCTGATAGGGGGGACGCTTCAGGTGGTATCAGAGCCATCCGATAAAATAGGAACGAGACCCCTTTTCAGACCCTAGAACTTGTCCCGGATTAGAAACTTTCTGCACAAACACTCACCACTGGTCTTTGCCTTGTTCCAGATGGCTGGCAATGGATGGGTTAACGGAATCTGCCACGCAGAGCCCGGCCTCCCCAAGTTACTATTGCTCAGCCTGGAACGCGTTGGGATTATGGAACCACCGGAGTATGCCTACCGTGAGTACATCGCCGGAGGCACCCTTCGGTGCGACATGATGGTTTTTGTGGAGAGAAGCACCCGCTACCCTGAGGTGGACCCTTGGTTCATCTCCACCGCCGGCTTCCGTTTCCCCGACACTTATCGAAAGGCCGCCCGTAAAGCCCTGCGACGGCTGCGTGTGCTCTACAGGCGCCACCTTCAGCAGACTCCTATGGGATTTTTCCCACCCGCTGAGGGAAGAGGACGCACTTGTATTGCCCGGATGAGAGGACTTGGACGAGAAGAATAAGACCTAGAAGATACGGTCTCCCACCTGTCCATCTACCTCACTGGCTTGGATGCACTCTACCGCGAACAGGCGGCGCAACTGAAGCAGCTGATCCATGGGATTGAAAGGATAACCCAGGAGCTGGAGGAACAACGAACAAGAGCCGCAAGCGCCGAGTATTCCTTAGCCGCCCTCCAAGCCCAGATGCAAGAATACGAGAACCACAACGGAATAGGTGGATGGATAGAGGAAGAAGAAGAAGAAGAACCCATGGAAACCCATTGGGATAAGGGTACTCAGACCGAAAATGAGATGGATCGGTTCCTTCCAATAAAGAAGCGCCCAATCAGGACCGAGGAGGAATCCCCGTGATAGGATTAGCACTCTGAACTAGAACTCTACCCTAATAAGCCACGTAGCCCCAGAAACTGTACCCCCCATGTTGCAATAATAAATATTATCTACTCCCTCGTTGTACCTGTGCAAAATTGTTTACCCTGTTCATGTTTCAGATGGCTGAGGAAGGATGGACCCAGGGCGATTGCCAAGCAGCACCTGGCTTTCCCGGCCTTTTAATCAACACCCTGGAGGACCTTGGCCTTACGGAACGCCCAAGGTACTACAGCCGAGAGTACGAGCACCATGGTACCCTCCGCTGCAGGGTGATCCTGGTCATCGCCAGGAGCAACCGCTACCCCGACATTCAGCCTTGGCGAGCGACCGCCACAGGATTTAGACACCAAGATACCTACCCCTTGGCCATCAGGAAAGCACTCCGTTATTTGTGCCGGATTTTCGAAGAACACCTCGCCCCCACACCAGCGAAGTTCTTTCCGCCGGCCATCAGAACCCCAGTCTGGGAAGCACGCATGAGAAACCTGGAGCGACGTCGCCATGAGGAAGGCCCCCTGTACCAAGTGGCTACTTACCTAGCCGCCCTGGACCAACTCTTTGATGAGCAAGCCAACCTTCTAAGGGAGCAGACCCATCGAGCCGAGCAAGCAGAGCTCGCAGTGAGGATACAGCAGATCCGAGCCGCCCATGCCGAGGCAAGAGCCGCAGCCGCGGTCAGTAGCGAAGCTGTCGCCCAAGAGAGCCTTAGGCAAGCACGAGACCGGCGTATGCAAGATTGGACCCGAAGCGGAACACCAGTCCCGGCAATTGGAGAAGACCATGTTTTACTCGGGACACCCATCATAGGGTGGGGGACACTCTTAAGAAACACACAAGCCCCACCCGAGAACCCTGGAAGTTCCGCTGCCGCCGCCGAAGGAGATGCTGCAGCGCAACCCTCGACCAATGGAAATCCAGAGGACGGCGAGCAAGGATCACTCGCGCTTCCCGCCCCAGAAGGAGGCCTGCCCCGCGAGTAAAATGACCGACGCCATCCTAGTGATGTGTCCCCAGCCGCTTTTGTTTAAATTGTACCTGATCCCGGACGAGTAGTACGAGACCTAGCCTTACCCCAAGCTGTACCCCCCTTGCAATAATAAAAAGGGTTGTGTTTGTTGTTTGTGATTGTGTGCTAACTTGTTGTGTGCTGCTTGCTTATATGAATACAGGCAGAAGGTAGATTCTGCCCTATATACGAATTAAACAACTTAAACATCACATAGTCGTAACCCTAATTTACCCAATCAATAGGTGACCCCCCGGAACGTTGCGAGGGCCTCCCGTGGCCGGAACCCAGTAGTCGCTAGTGCCGGAGCACAGCCCGTTGAACAAGATCTTCCCCAAGGAGAACAAGAAGTAAGCCAGAACCGAGGAGGAAGTCAAGAAGGAGAGCAACTACCACCACCCCTGCCCCTCGGAGACTTGGCGCAGATAATCCATAACCAGACCCTCATTCTGGAGACACTGGCGAATGCCCTCATTAACCGGCAGCCACGAGGGCAGAATATGAACGACAAGCTGACGGCCTTTCTAAGGACCAAGCCACCTACCTTCGCCGGATCCTGCAACCCGTTGGATGCTGACGACTGGTTGCGAGTAATTCAGAGGAAGCTCGAACCATTCGAATGCCAGGACCGGAATAAAGTCCTTCTGGCAGCCCACCAGCTCACCGGAACAGCATTATCCTGGTGGGAAAACTATTGTGCCGCAGCCGAAGATGCCTCTACCATCACCTGGGGAGAATTCGTAAGGGAGTTCCGCCGCTACCACATCCCTTCGGCCACTATGAAGCGCAAGGCGGATGAATTCCGCGCACTACAACAAGGAAGCATGTCGGTGGAAGAGTACACCCACCGGTTCATAGAATTGGCCCGGTACGCGCCGGAAGAAGTGAACGACGATGATAAGAAGCAAGACATGTTCAAGAAGGGATTAAGCCCAGAACTCCGGACCTTGCTTACTCCCCAGATCTATCCGGACTTCAACACCCTGATGAACAAGGCTATCCTCACAGAAAGGGCCAAAGCTGAAGAGAGAAAGGATAATAAACGCAAATTCCTGGAAAGTAAGGCCCGCCAACAGGACCGCTTCCAAAAGCCGAGGAACTCCAACTACACTGCACCAAGATCCCAGGCCCCAATGCAGTATAGGACTCAATCCCAAGTGACAGGATCACGAGCCCCTGAAGCACAGCTTAAGAGTCAGAATACCATGAGGGCCCCGCAGGGCAACACAAGCCTGGTCGCCTCCGACAACAACAATGTTAGGGCCTGTTTCAACTGCCGTGAGACAGGGCACTTCATCGCCAATTGCCCTTATGCCAAGAGCAAGCCGGCTACATCGGCCTTCTCCAACACGGTGAATGGGCCCAGACCAGCCCTCACCGGTGCTAACCGAGTGCCCGTCCGCAACAACGACAACAGCCAGCAGGTGAAGCAGCAATCATTTGGACGGGCCCGCGTCAATCACATCGACGCGCAGGAGGCTCAAGAGGCCCAAGGCGTAGTGCTCGGTGAGTACCTAGTCAACTCGGCTCTGGCGATAGTATTATTTGATTCTGGAGCATCACACTCGTTTATATCCTCGAGCTATGTGGAGAAACACAAAATACCTACAGTACTACTAAAAACACCCTTATTAACCCGGACGCCTGGAGGCGACATCAATTGTCAATTGGGTTGTCCACGGGTAAGGATCAATTTAAGTGGGGTAGACTTTCTAACAGATTTGGTAGTACTTAAGTCTGGGAGAATAGACGTGATCCTTGGGATGGACTGGTTAAGTCGGCACAATGGTCTCATAGGCTGTACCGACAAAGTGGTACACCTAACAAACCACGAAGGAGTACAAGTGATCTGCCGTACCCGGGATAGTAAGTTTGACCCAATGGTATTTAGCATGGAAGCCAGGCCCTTAGAAGGAGTCCCGGTAGTAAATAAATACCCAGATGTTTTTCCCGAAGAACTTCCCGGTATGCCACCAGACAGGGATATAGAATTCGTCATAGACCTTATCCCCGGAACCTCTCCGATAGCCAAGAGACCCTATAGGATGGCGGCTTCTGAGTTAACAGAATTAAAGAAACAACTAGAAGAACTGCAGCGAATTGGCTTCATTAGACCAAGCTCGTCGCCATGGGGAGCCCCAGTGCTGTTTGTCAAGAAGAAAGATGGGAGTATGAGGTTGTGTGTAGATTACCGGGCATTGAATGAAGTTACCATTAAGAATAAGTACCCCCTCCCCAGGATTGATGACCTGTTCGATCAGCTAAAAGGAGCCAAGTACTTTTCCAAGATCGACCTAAGGTCGGGATACTTTCAGCTCAAAATTAGAGAAAGTGACATCCCTAAGACAGCTTTTGTCACCCGCTACGGGCAGTTTGAGTTCACCGTAATGTCCTTCGGACTAACCAATGCCCCCGCCTATTTTATGAACCTCATGAATAAGGTATTCATGGACGAGCTAGATAAGTTTGTCGTAGTCTTTATTGATGACATACTTATCTACTCCAAGAGTGTTCAGGAACATGAGCAACATCTGCGGGTAGTGTTGGAAAAGCTAAGGAAGCATAAACTATATGCTAAATTTAGCAAATGTGAATTCTGGCTGGAGAAAGTAGCTTTCCTTGGTCACATTCTGACCGCGGAAGGCGTAGCAGTGGACCCAGAGAAGGTCGAAGCCGTGTCCAATTGGCAGCAACCGACCAACGTTAGTGAAATCAGGAGTTTCCTTGGATTAGCCGGATACTATCGGAGATTTATTGAGGGATTCTCTAAGATAGCCCGACCCATGATGGAACTTCTTAAGAAGGAGAAGAAGTTCGTCTGGACGGAAAATTGTGAAAGAAGTTTTCAAGAATTGAAGCAAAGATTGACAACCGCCCCAGTGCTGACCCTACCGGACATTCATCGGGACTTTGTCATTTATTGTGACGCATCCCGACAAGGATTAGGGTGTGTACTGATGCAAGACGGAAAAGTCGTTGCATATGCTTCCCGCCAACTCAGGACTCATGAGCAGAATTATCCGACCCATGATTTGGAATTAGCAGCCGTAGTGCATGCCCTTAAGATTTGGAGACATTATTTGATTGGAAATAAGTGTGAGATTTACACCGACCATAAGAGTTTGAAATATATCTTCACCCAACCGGATTTGAACCTATGGCAGAGGAGATGGTTGGAGTTGGTTAAGGACTACAATTTAGAGATCCATTACCACCCTGGAAAGGCAAATGTGGTGGCCGACGCCTTAAACCGGAAATCCTATGGACCTAAGGATGACAATCTGCGCGAGGAAATGGCACGATTAAATGTGCACATTGTTCCTCGAGGATCCAGCCAGGTGCTAAGCGTCCAATCAACGCTAGAGGATAGAATTAGAGAGGCTCAAAGCTCGGATCAGGAGTTAATGAAGATCTGCGAACAAACTGGAGAAAACAAAGCGCCGGGTTTCCGAGTGGATGATAAAGGAACGTTATGGTATGAGAATAGAATTTGTGTACCCCAAGATGGAGACTTCCGGCAAATAATCATGGACGAAGCCCATAACTCAGCCTACTCCATCCACCCAGGATCCACCAAAATGTATATGGACATAAGGCAGAAATATTGGTGGAATGGAATGAAGGCGGATATTGCAAGATTTGTGGCTCATTGTGATACTTGCCAAAGGATCAAGGCCGAACATCAGAGACCGGCAGGATTATTGCAGCCCTTGCCTATTCCGGTGTGGAAACGGGATGAAATAGGAATGGATTTTGTAGTGGGACTACCCCGAACACAGAAGGGACACGATTCCATATGGGTAATAGTGGATCGACTCACTAAATCGGCTCATTTTATACCTGTACGAACCACTTATGGTGGAGAAAAGCTGGCAAAGCTTTATGTAGAAAACATAGTAAAGTTATATGGAGTACCTAGCCGAATTGTCTCAGATAGAGGAACCCAATTCACCTCTAGGTTTTGGAGGAGCTTGCATCAAGCCATGGGCACCAAGTTAGATTTTAGCTCCGCATATCACCCACAGACGGATGGTCAAACCGAAAGGGTGAATCAGATTGTGGAAGATATGTTGAGAGCATGTGTCCTGACCTACGGGAATGACTGGGAGCAGAGTCTGCCTTATGCAGAATTCTCGTACAACAATAGTTACCAAGCCAGCTTGGGCATGTCGCCATTCGAGGCCCTCTATGGGAGAAAGTGCAAAACTCCCTTGATGTGGTCGGAAGTTGGAGAACGTGCACTAGTGGGGCCCGCACTTATAAAGGAAGCAGAAGAAAAAGTAGCGGAGATCCGCGAAAAGCTGAAAGCGGCTCAATCCCGACAGAAGAGCTACGCAGACAAGAAGAGGCGGGAAATAAGTTTCAATCCGGGAGATTTTGTTTATCTCAAGGTCTCACCCATTCGAGGAACGCGAAGGTTTCAAGTGCAAGGAAAATTGGCCCCTCAATACATTGGACCGTATCGAGTTCTGAAGAGGGTCGGAGCAGTGGCATACCGACTGGAGTTACCGGAAGAAATGTCAGATATACACCCAGTATTTCATGTCTCGCAATTAAGGAGATGTTTAAGAGTACCCGAGGGAGAACATGTGCCTGCGGAAATAATAGATCTACAGCCGGATCTGCGATACCAGGAAATACCGATCAAGATTCTGGACACTGTCACTAGGAGGACAAGAAACTCCAAAGTACGGATCTGCAGAGTTCAATGGAGCAGACATGGAGTAGAAGAAGCGACATGGGAACGCGAAGAGGCCCTAAAGAAGGAATTTCCCCATCTGTTTAGTAGCCAGCCGAATCTCGAGGACGAGATTCATTTAAGTGGGGTAGGTTTGTAACGCTCTGAAAATTCATCAAACTAAATCACGCGCTAGAATGCCTCATTTAAAAGTCATTCGTCGTCAAAACCCTAACCCTAACCCTTCCTGATCAACAGCAGACTTGACCGCCGTTCCATCCCGCACTGCTCGCGCGTGACCGCCTTTCCCGCAATCGGTGCCGGCGCGATGCTGTTCTTCTCGTGCAGCGTGTGGACGATGCACGCGCGTGGCCGACCGACCGCGGTCGCCGCCGCGATCGGCGCCGACGCGCCCCTCCCTTTTTCCCTCTCTCCCCTTTCTCTTTTCTCCTTTTCTCCCCCTATTTCTTTTCTCTTCTTTCCCTTTTCTCTCACTTTCTTTCTCCCTTCCTTTCTTCTTTTCCCTCCTCTCTTCTCCTCCTTCCCCTCTCCCCTGCCCCGAGCACTGCTCAGCCCGCGCCGCCCCCCTGCTTGGCCCCTGAGCCACGGCCTCCTCCCACCCTCACACGCGCGCACCTGCTCCCGGCCAAACGCGCCCGTGCCGCGCACGCGCACACGCCCGAGCACTCCCGCCGCTCGCGCTCTGCCCCTGCCCCGGCCGTGCCGCGACACGTGCGCACGCGCACCGCGTGGCCGCGCGCCGCGCCGTGCTGGCCGCCGCTCGCGCTCTGCCCCTGGCCCGAGCCACGCCGCACGCACATGAGCGCTTCCCCGCGCGTGCCGCGCCGCCCGTCGCCAACGCCCCGCCCCGCCGCGCGCGCCGTCGTCCCCTTGCTCCTGTACCGGCACAGCCCCACGTACGGCACCTCGGCGCCCTCGCCGCACGCCGCGTCGCGACGTAAGCAAATGGCCAAGCGCCATTAATGGCGCTCCGCGCCGCTCGCCGGCCCCCCTCACCGGTCACCGCCGCCCACCACCCTGGCCGCCTATAAAAGGGGCCGAGGGGCACCCCCAGCTCCCCACGAACGCCGCTGCACGCCTGGCCCCTTCCCTCCTAGCCTTCACCGCCGCCACGCCGAGCCGCCTTGCGCCGCCGCCTCCGCTCCCGTGGGCGCGCCTCCTCGCTCCACCTCAGCCCGAGGTGAGGCCGGGGAACAGTTCCCCTTGCTCCCTTGCCCCTTTTTCCCTCCTGCCCCGGGCCACCCTTGGGCCCTGGCCGGCCGGCGCCGCCCGCCGCCGCCGCCCCTGCCCCTCCTCTGTTTCGGTCACAGGGGAGGAGAGGAGGAAGAGGGGGCAGTTTTGCCCATAACCCCCCCCCCTTTCCCTGTATATTTCTCAAAAGAAACCCCCCCACTTACTCCCCTTTGCAGAAAAGGCCCTGCTCTTTCCGTTATTTCAAAATAAACCCTTCATTACACGAACCTAATTATACTCGACATCCTTTAGCGTGCCCTGCGTATTTCTAGAAATTGCAAATAGGCCCTTGCCCCCTCCAGATACTTACGAATAAATCCCTGGAGCCCTGTTTAACCACCCGAACCCTCTTTAGCTCGTCATTTTATGTGCGAAACGACCTCCGATCAATCCAAAACTTTACCACGCCCTTTCTAGTATAGTTTTAGCCATGCCATTAAGAAACCACCCAAAGATATCACCCCTAACTCTGTAACTAAATTATTTCCGATTCAAGCCCAACGATAAAAGCTTTTAGTTCTATCGCTTGATTGTGTGTCTGTTTGTTTGCGTCGTAGGACACGGAGTGAACGAAGGAGTTCCCGACTGCGACCAAGCAACCGAGGACCAGTTCTGCGACCCCGAACCCGAGGGACAGTGCTTCGATCAGGACCTCCCGCAAGGGTTTGACGATGGCAAGTTCAATTCCGCCCTTTGATGCATGTTTTTGTCCTAGTTTTTATAAACACAACCCAACGGCCTGTTTTATAAAATTGCATGGTTTTGCGTGCCATAACCATGGTAGGATAGCCACCCTTGTTGTGACAACCATACCTTAACCACCTGATTTTATAAAGAAAATGCGTGTGTGTGGGAAAGGGTAAAATGTGGATTTGAGAAACGAGTCGGACGGGATGGATGACATTTCTGTGTGAAATGCCGTTGGTGTGCTCGTACCTGTGTGGTTGAGCGTGGAGGGGAGATATCCATCTTGTCACCCCTAAGGACCGAGTTGATGTGTCGTCTCACCTAGCTTCCTGTCGTGCAAACCACTTGACCGTTGTATGGGCAACGGCTTGGCCTAACCCCACTAGTTATTCTGATAGCCATCAGGAGGGCTGAGAGCAACGGGTGATCAAGGAGAAGGGATAAGCTCTGTGTGACTTATGCCCCGGTTAAACCTCGAAGATAGGTCGAATGACCCCTTGATGGATCCCGTGGTGGCTAGTCAGGCCTAGCTAGGTGGGTAATGGCTTTGATGGGATCTGCACCGGCACTAAGGTGCTCGCGCTGTGGTACCCCACCTGTGGGTAAAGTTGCACACCTCTGCAGAGTTAAAATCTATTCGAATAGCCGTGCCCACGGTATTGGGCAAGTTATGGTGTGGTCACATAACTAGTGTTTCTCTCTGGGAATGGTTGAGCTGGTGTGAGTCGTTTGGAAAGTGTCCGGCAGTTGTGCCGTGTGCTATGGCGGACGGGGAGTCCGGTAGCAGTTTAAAACTTGGATCCATGTGGATCAACATCGTGTGCCCCTTGCTACTGGAAAACTTGTTTTGAAAAGTGCTTTTAAAACGAACCCCTGCATGTAACTATATTTTCCGCAAATGAACCGTAACCCTATCCTTGGATTATCCTGTGCATTAAATTCTATTATACCCCCCCCTCCGTGGGTGTGATTGGACTTGCTGAGTACGTTTGTGCTCACCCCTTTCTTACTTTTACAGTGGAAGACCCAGACTACGTCCCCGAAGACAACGAGTAGGGTTTCGTCCTGCACCCAGTCTTGCCTGTGGTTGAGGCCACCGTTGGATTCCGCATGGCGCAAGACTCTGATGATTCCCTTTTCGTAACTAGCGTAGTGGTGTGGGTTTTAGTTGTAATCCTCGCGATAGTGGCGCTTCACTGCCCATTACCGCGAAGAGTTGTACGGTGATGTACCATCTGTTGTAATAAAAGTGTTATCAGCCTCCTGGGACTGATAAATTAACACTTTTAAGTCTCCCCTGATAGGGGGGACGCTTCACTGCCCAAACAATAATTTATTCATAAATTAGTACCTGATTCAAGGAGGTTTTCTGAGGGTCTTTTGGATGTTAAGTTTAACAATTGCTTTGGGATTAAATATCAAAATAAGGGGTTCTGTAAACCTAAAAGCACCCCTTTTGTATCACTTACTCAGGGTCGCCATTTATATTTTTCATTATCCATTAGGCTAATTATCACTTTCTCGCTTTATTTGCCTAATGAATTTTTGATCTACTTAATACAATCTTTTTCCAATTGATCTCTTGCCATCTATTCCTCACGCCACGAGCCTTTTTCACCAACGCTCAGGGGGTTAAGGATAGGGGCGATGGGGGTGGGCTTGGGAACGAAGATCCGATCCAACTTTTTCAAGGCTACTCTCAGGGAACCATGTCACAGTCCATGTTCATTAACGCTCAGATTACTAGTTTCCGACTTGTATTCAAGGTTACTGAAGGGGCCTCGTTCTCATATTTCCAGTAACACTCCGTTTACTAGTTCTCGACTATTACTACATGTAGTTTACTGAAGGGGCCTCGCTCCCATACTTCTAATAACACTCAGATTACTAGTTCCTGACTAGTATTCTATATTACTGAAGGGGTCTTGCTTCCATACTTCCAGTAACATTTAGATTACTTTTTCCCCGACTAGTATTCTGTATTACTGGAAGGGGCCTCGCTCCCGTACTTCCAATAATGCTTAGATTGCTAATTCTTGACTAGTATTCTAGTTTATTGAAGAGGACACATTCCCATACTTCCAGTAACACTCTGTTTACTAGTTCTCAACTAGTACTACAGGTAGTTTACTGAAGGGGTCTCGCTCCTACACTTCCAGTAACGCTCATATTGCTAGTTCCCAACTAGTATTCTAGATTACTGAAAGGGCCTCATTCCCATACTTCTAGTAACACTCTTTTTACTAGTTCTCAATTAGTACTACGTCTAGTTTATTGAAGGGGCCTCGCTCCTACACTTCCAATTCTCATATTGCTATTTCCTGACTAGTATTCTAAGTTACTGAAGTGGTCTCGTTTCCATACTTTCAGTAACACTCAGTTTACTAGTTCTCGACTAGTACTACGCGTAGTTTACTGAAGGGGCCTCGCTCCCAAACTTCCAGTAACGCTCAGATTGCTAGTTCCCGACTAGTATTCTAGGTTACTGAAGGGACCTTGTTCCCATACTTTTAGTAATACTCTGTTTACTAGTTCTCGACTAGTACTACGCGTAGTTTACTGAAGGGGCTTCACTCCCATACTTCCAATAACGCTCGGATTGCTAGTTCCCAACTAGAATTCTGGGTTACTGAAGGGACCTCGCTCTCATACTTCTCGTAACGTTCAGATTGCTAGTTCCTAACTAGTATTCTATGTTACTGAAGGAGCTTCATTCCCATACTTCCAGTAACACTCCGTTTGCTAGTTTTCGACTAGTACTACGCGTAGTTTACTGAAGGGACCTCGCTCCCATACTTCCAGTAATACCCCTTTTTCTAGTTCCCAACTAGTATTACGCGTAGTTCATACCGCACTTTAGCATTTTCTGCTGGTTGTGTTTCAATCTCTTGCTCTCTGGCCTGCAACTGCTCAAATTTGATCTCCATGGCTCACAATTTGTTTGACTTAGTGCGGGATCGATTAGCCATGGTCTGTTTGACAGTGAAAAGCAGTTTGAGAGGAAGTACCATTCGATAACAGCAAAAATGGACAGTTCTGGGCACTAACCGTGGTAAACCAGAATATATCCCAGAATGAGTCTTGAATTCCTTCACATTTTCGTCTTCAAGCTGTGGGTCATCGATGATCTCCAATTGGATGCCACTTTCCCAAAATGACGGCTGCACTGGAGCCATCCCTGAGGAACAACCCGCAGTGACTTGCTCGATAGGCTCATGCTGTTGCGGCTGTGGGCTCCCTGTTACATGGTTACTCGATAAGCAATGATACAAGCAACAAAGAACTCGGGTGAAATGCATATCAACGCAACTTACCTATGGGATTTTCATGAGTTTGCTCTATGTTCGCTGATTCTGGTTCAGCCTCTGTGGGCACGGAGACACGGACTTCTGGCGGCTGTGACAGCTCAATGACCTCCATGGACGCTGGTGTCACACCAGTCACCTTATCTGACTCGGGGGCTCGGGCATCTACGGCATCGCCAAGCTGCTCTAAGCCCAGAGCACAGAACGGTCTGCATATGGTCACAACATTATGAGTTGTTACCAGACAAATAAAGACCTACAATACACAAGGAAAAAGTACTCGGATACTTACAAAGTTACAATGCAGACTTCTTTATAGTTAATACTTTCTTCCAGAGTACTCGGGGCACTGGTTTAGTACCCAGAGTACTCGTTGTCGCAGGTTTGCCAGTCGAGGGTGGCGTTGACCTCGGGTGAGCCACTGAAACGTACTTGACCAAAAAAATGAAAGTTGAGGGTGTTGGTGTTTTACCGCCACGCCCACCGAGGGATATCCCCGAGGTGGTGAGTTTGTAGGTAGGGTATCATCGAGATCACGAACTCAAAGGTGCAAAGGAACACAAGGTTTAGACAGTTTGGGCCGCTGACAGCGTAATACCCTACGTCCTGTGTGGTTTGTATTGCCTTTGAATGTGATTGTCTCCGAGGGGGTCCCTGTCCGCCCTTATATAGTCTTGGGGATAGGTTTATATGGAAGTTCTAGTTGGGTACAAGTCCAGGAGTCCTACCCGAGTACTTCTCGGGTAGTTTCCTACCGTGTCCGACTAGTTTCACTACTGTACGAGTAATCCTACTGCACTATGAGTAGTTACAACAGATGTAGTAGGGCATGGGTCATGTCCCATCCCGTATCTTAGGAGAAATATGCCATGTGGACTGTCCCGTGTGCCCGGGTCTGACAGAGGGACTAAGATTGGTCGATAGTTTAGGGACGAACTTGACCCACGGGGTAAAGTTGACGAGGAACTAAAATACCTATTTCACCAAATCTAAACATGTAGGACATGTGGGATGGAGTGTATGTGTATGGCTATTCTGTAACTTAACTTGTTAACATGTGGACATGGAGTGTATGTGTATGGGTATTCGGTGATTTAACTTGTAGAACGTGTGGGCATGGAAGCTCTGGATCTTTGGTTGGAACCCTGGTATGTGTCTGGTGGAAATGGTGTACAAATTCGTACGCTTATATGTTTTTTTGCCATTTGGGTCCCTTGAAAAATGCAAGTCGAATAACGCGTCTGCAAAAAAGAATAGTTTAATGTATTCCTTATGTGGTAAAACATTGGGGAGATAATTTTGGGAAGCTCTGGGTACCAAAATATTGCAAAAACATGCCCCGTGGAATGATTTCGTATGACCATATGAATTCAAGAAAATTGACTAGAATCCCGGGTGTATTACACTTGACAAGTGACTCCGTAGGGTGGCATGGAACTGTTAAATTGATACTTTTCCTTGTGCTCTCTATTCACCCAGTGCTTTATTGTAGACACTAGGCAAGGTTGCCCCACAAGCTAGAATTTTTGACGGTTCCAAACGCCATGCCTAGCCTAGCAAAGGTTAGAAATTTTCTTTGCCGAGCATCCAAACGCGCACAGTTTGGCATAATTGAGGGGCCTGCCTGGGCATGCATAATGGCGCTGGGAATTAGCCAAAATTTTCGCTGCTAACGTTTAGCTAGAACTATTTTCTTTCTTCATCGCTCTGGAAGTAACTTTTGGACACAAGACATAACTACAACGTAGAGTGTATACTGGTTCTCAAAAAATTCTTACAGATCCTGACAGGGAACTACAAGAATTTTTGTTATCTTTTTTTTCTCCCTTGATGAGAATTTATAATTAAGAATTCTGGCCTAGCATGCCTTGAGCAACAAGGTGTCCGCGTATAAGCCATTCAGCACCCCTTGGGCGATGATGCTGTATGCCTTCTCCGTCATGTGGATGCCATCCTAGCTGGCGAAGTAGCCCGGGTTGCCCCCAGATCTTGGCCGCCTTGCCGTAGCCTTTGCCCGTGTGGTACTGGCCGTCACCGCCGCAGCACGAGACCAGAGGATTGTCGATGCCTGCCACGCCCCAAAAGAGCAGATTCACCTTAGTCATTAGCTCGATCTGTTCCATGACACGATGGCAGCATTAGGATCATCAACGACGACTTACCGTAGCTTCGGGGGTTCTGGACGAACTGCATGGCGGCACCAAAGTAGTCGGCGTAGATGATCTTGACGCCGGGGTTCTGCGACCGGAGCCGGGCGACCTCCTGCTGCAGCAGCTGGTTGTGCTTCTTGGAGAAATTGTTGAACCACACGAGGCAGCCATGCTCGTCGTAGTCCAAGATGCTGGTGCTCTGGAACATGCTCGGGTACTGCGGCACACAGCCGATCGGGAAGTTCCCCGGGACGAGCACCGCCTTGGCGCCGAGGCTGATCACCTCCTGCACGGCGGCGCCGATGTGGCCGACCACGATCAGCATGTACTGGTTCGGCGTCTCCCTGGGATTACCGGGCTTGAAGAACCAGAAGTTGTAGTCGTTGCTGCCGATCTCGTCCATCACCACAAGGGAGTCGCCGAGGCTCTTCGCGGCAGCTGCGGCATGAATGCCAAACGGTTGATCGCCACAACAACACTCATCAGCAGCCATGTCAATTTATATATGTAAAAACAGAGAAAAATTCTTGACCGAATAGCGCGCGAGTACACAACGCATGCTGTATGCTAGCTATAGGTAGCTTAATTATTACCGTCTCCTGGCGCGATCCTGGCGAGCACCTTCTTGAACGACTCGAGCTGCAGGTACAGGTGGGACGGTGCCGGCATGGCGAAGTTGAACTAACCAGACACTTCGATGCCACATCGTCATGTGCCCCTTCTAATTCTTGGTTGTTTGATACAGCCACGTCCACTTTGAATGCCACTGGGAATATACCACCTTCACCAACCTTAGTTAGCTCAGATTCCTCAAACTGAGAGACATCGATTCCTGTTGCACGTGGTTGCTTGAACTCCTGATTATGACCTTTGTTGAAAGCTGTTGTCACAGGTTTGAGCAAGTTTTCCTTTGTAGCCTTCAAGATAAGCTCTTCATCTTTGTGTGCAAAGAAGTAGACAGTTATGCTGTTCGCAGGATGAACAATCAAGAATCAGTCCCGTAGTTACAGATGACATGGAAGTCTTACTAATAGTAGCTGGTAACATAACCAGGCGTCTCTGAAAGGATACAAAGAAATGTAGAAATAATGCCTAACCTCAAAAAAGAAGACAGGAATCTGATAGGTAGAATAACTGTATGTTTTGACAAGGCAACTCTACCAACAAAAGCGCATGGCCAACAATCACCGAGAGTACTACAGCTTAACTGAGACTAGCACATTGTAAGCTCAACCTTGATACCTAATGCGAATCAGTAACCTTGATATATGACTTTAAAAATCCAAATTGCCCTCTTGTTACTTTGTTCAACTTTCTTTTTAATCACCCAACAGTCAACACCAAGCTGCTATTGACCCAACATTAATTAAAATATATTCAAGAAGGAACATGTGTTCAACATTAATTTGATCATTTTCGAAGTAACCACATCCTGTTGTTCAATCGAGATGCACAATTTCTTCAATTAAAAAGGAGCACATGATCGGAAGAGCCATGGTTCTAATCAATGTTCAGAATTCCGAGATAAAGAACCAAAGGACTGGCCAACGCAACGCCATTTCTATAATTTGAACTAATCAAGAAACTAAAATTCCAACAACTAGGATCGGATAGACCAAGGCGGGGAAAGGGGGAAAGAAAAGAAGTAGAGGGACCTTCCGGGGGCGTCGGCGTCGAAGGAGAAGGCGAGTAGGAGGCCACGGCCATCATCATCGGGCTCCAGTCGTAGGGAGTCCCCCTTAATGTTGACACCTGCGAGAACCGCGACGGTCTTGTGCCGCTCCACCGACGCTGGCACCCCCAAAGACGGCGGCACCAGAGCGGTGCCCGAGGGCCAATCGGGGTACCGGTGGTGGTACGGAGGGCGCACCCCCTGTAGATGGGCTTGAAGAGCGGGCGGCGGTGGCGGTGGAGGAGCAGCGCCGCCTCTGCTCCCGAAGTTGCCCATCGTCGTCTCCTTGCTGCGGGTTTCTTGATTTAGGTTTCCCCTACCGGTGTGATTGGCAAGTGTCGAATATTGAAATTTCTCGATTGGTGGCGAATCGGAGAGAGTTTATGTTGACTTTAACTTTGACCGCAGCAACCTTGCAAAAACACACACACTAACAGCTGCCCATACTTCTGTCCAGTGGCGGAGGACGCGACAAAATCAAGGTATTGCCGAGACAACGAGCTAAGAAAATATCATTTCATTGTTACTGCCTTTTTGTCAAACACCACAATTCCTTTTGCTAATATGTAGCCAAATGCACAATTGGTCCTCGAAGTTCAGATCCAATGATTCCATTTGAAATTTGGATATAACCGGAAAAATCAAACTATCGTTTCATTCTTTAAAACAATGCCTGTATAAGTCTAAGTACCTTATTTAATAAACTTTATGATGTTGGGGGGATAAAAGCTTGAGAATAAATTATATCTTCTCAAGCAAAACTTAATTTTTAACTGATCCAAGGAAAAAGACTATATTCTCAGTTTTTGGGAGCACTTACGTATTGCATAGACAGGCAGATGCACTTCATAAACAAATGTAAAGATCTTAGTTGGAAGCACAATGCGGCATCACACACACCTGCAGCCACCGCCGCCTCTGCGAGTCTGCGTGCAGCCGCTCGTCCAGCAGCCCGTCAAGCGCCTCCCCTTGGCTGACCTTCCTCGCGGGTCGCGGCCACCAGCGGGAACTGGAAGTACCCCGACAGCGACGGCTCCTGCTCGGTGTCCGGCCAGCACCGCGCGTTCCGCCGGCCGGAAACAATCTCCAGAGTCCGGGTCGGCGGGTCCTCGAGGTCCACGGGCGCGGGCGTGCCACCGGGCACCGGCGGGCGGCGGCGTCGTAGGCCCGGCCTCCGCCGGCGGCGTTGCTCCGGAGCCTCCGCGCCTCCGCCGGTCCTTGATCGCCTTGTAGACAGCGCCGGCGGCGGCGTGCGAGCCTGCGAGGTCGGGACGGGAGCACTGGAGCAGGGAGTCACGGTGGGGATTGGGGAATTGGATAGGGTTACTTTTTTTTTAGTTGGGCTGGGCCGAGCCGAGGTATTGCCCGGGCAATACCGGGCCCTCCGCCACTGCTTCTGTCCCTGCGCGCCGCCGCCCGCGCCTCCCTCCCCCGCAGCCGCCCGTGCCTCCCTCCCTCACCCGGCTACTCATTCATGGCGACCAGCGGTATCGCCGGTGAGGGGCGGCGGCGGCGGATGCACGGCGACGAGCGGTGGCGCAAGTGAGGACGGCGGCGGATGTCGAGTACCGCTGTCCAGTGCTTCTTTGCTCCCGCCAACGCCATGGCAGGCGCGACGCCGCCCGCGCTGCGCATGTCGCACACGCAATTCATTGAGCACCTCCGCCGTGCGGCCGCATCCGCCCGCTCCCCGCGCGCCGGCGAGGCCCTCCATGGCTGGGCAATCAAGTCCGGCGCTGCCTCCCACGCACCCGTCTCCAACTCCCTAATCACCTTCTACTGCTCCCTCTCGCGGCCGCTCCTCGCTGCCGCCTTCGCCGTCTTCGAGGATATCCCCGCTGCCATGCGCGACGTGGCCTCGTGGAACTCCCTCCTCAACCCGCTCTCCCGTCATCACCCCCTCGCTGCGCTCTCCCACTTCCGCTTGATGCTTTCCTCCTACGATCGCATCGTCCTCCCGTCGCCCCACTCCTTTGCTGCTGCGTTCACCGCCGCCGCCCGCGCGCCGTCCGCGTCCGCCGGCGCCGCAGCCCACGCGCTCGCGTGCAAGTTTCCCTCCTCCTCCGCCGGCTCTGACAATGTGTTCGTCTCCACTGCCCTGCTCAATATGTATTGCAAACTGGGTATTACTTCCGATGCCCGCAGGGTGTTTGACGAAATGCCCAATCGGAATGCGGTGTCTTGGACTGCTATGGTGTCTGGGTATGCTGTGGGGAAGTGCTTTGAGGAGGCGTTTGAGATCTTCCGGTTGATGCTTCAGGAGTGCCCCTCTGAGAAAAATGAATTTTTCACCACGGCAGTTCTTAGCGCAGTTAGCATGCCATCAGGTTTGCTTATGGGGGTACAGGTGCATGGGTTGGTTGTGAAGGATGGGTTGGTGGGATTTGTGTCTGTGGAGAATTCACTTGTCACGTTGTACGCAAAGGCTGAGTGTATGGAAGCAGCTCTGCAGGTGTTTGGGTCATCAAAGGAGAGGAATTCAATAACATGGTCAGCGATGATCACCGGGTATGCTCAGAATGGGGAGGCAGATAGTGCAACTAGGATGTTCTTACAGATGCATGCTGCAGGATTCTCACCAACAGAATTCACCCTTGTTGGGGTACTGAACGCATGCAGTGACATGGGAGCGTTGTCTGTTGGGAAGCAGGCTCATGGTTTGATGGTGAAGCTGGGGTTTGAGATGCAGGTTTATGTGAAGAGCGCATTGGTTGACATGTATGCCAAGTGTGGTAGTATTGGTGATGCAAAAGGTGGGTTTCAGCAGTTGTATGATGTTGATGATGTTGTCCTTTGGACAGCGATGATTGCTGGGCATGTGCAGAATGGGGAACTTGAGGAAGCCCTGGTGTTGTATGCCAAGATGAACAAAGAGGGCATCATGTCCAGTAATTTGACTATAACTAGTGTTCTTAGAGCATGTGCATGCCTCGCGGCATTGGAGCCAGGGAAGCAACTACATGCACAAATAATGAAGTGCGGGTTTGGTTTGGGTGGTTCTGTTGGAAGTGCTCTGTCTACAATGTATTCAAAGTGTGGGAACCTTGAAGATGGCTTGGCTGTCTTCAGAAGCATGCCTGATAGGGATGTTATTGCATGGAACTCAATCATTTCTGGTTTTTCACAAAACGGATGTGGCAATGGTGCACTTGACTTGTTTGAGGAGATGAAGCTAGAGGGCACTGCACCTGATCATATAACATTCATTAATGTATTTTGTGCTTGTAGCCACATGGGCTTAGTTGACAGAGGTTGGTTCTATTTTAGGGCGATGACCAAGGATTATGGTTTAATTCCTAGGCTTGATCACTATGCTTGCATGGTTGATATTCTTAGCCGAGCAGGGCAGTTAAAAGAAGCAAAGGACTTCATAGAATCAATAACTGTTGACCATGGAACATGCCTATGGCGTATAGTCCTTGGAGCATGTCGCAATTTACGGGATTTTGACGTTGGGGCATATGCAGGTGAAGAACTGATGCGGCTAGGTACTGAGGATTCCTCTGCTTATATATTGTTGTCAAACATCTATGCTTCCCAGAGGAAGTGGAATGATGTTGAGCGGGTGAGACGTTTGATGAGACTCCGAGGAGTTAGCAAGGATCTAGGGTGTAGCTGGGTTGAGCTTAATAGCCGAGTTCATGTGTTCGTTGTTGGGGAACAGCAACATCCTGAAGCGGCAAATATAAATGCGGAGTTGATAAGGCTAGCCAAACACATGAAGGATGAAGGCTATCGTCAAACTTGCAAATTCCCATTTGATGAAGAACTGGATGCACCTGGAGAATCTCATGGGGAGAATCAACTAGAATTGATGTCAGCAGCTTATAGCTGATTTCCCAAGAGATAAGGATGGTTCGTACTGTGATTATTTCAACCAGAAGCAAGGAATAAAAGGAAAACTATAAAAATGTTAGGTAGGATCATTAGGTACTTAATGTGTTCCGAGTGGTTTCTTCGAAACAAGGGAGTTGTTTCGAAGAAACAAAGATGTTATCCTGCAGAACATCTTTCAGGAGTACACCTATATGAGTCTTGCTATTGGTTATAGTCTATGAGATTAACAATATGGCAAAAGTCCATTTTTAGCCATCAAACCATCGCCTGAGTTTGGTTTTGGCCATCCAACTCCAAAATTAGAAATTTTTGACCATGCAACTATCAAAACTGTTCACATCCCTTTAGCTGTTTTGAAAGGTAGGATCCACATGTCAGCTCTTTTTTTCTCTCCTCTCTCCTTTTTGTTTCTTCCCTTCCCCGTCACCTCTCTCTCCCGTATCCCGCCATCTCTCTCTCCCGTATTCCCTCCACAAGGGTGGCGGAGCCGCGGGAGAAGAAGATTGCCGCTGTCGTCATCATCGCCGCCTGTCGGGTGGTCTGCACCACATGGGGAGGTGGGGCACCACCGCGCCATGGGCTCTCCTGCCGGCACCCTCTCCACCTAGGTCTTGTGGTCCTTATCCACCCCTGTCGCCCTCCTCAACTCTGCTTGGCCGTCTCCGTGCCCCAGCATCACAGCCCCCTGCTCAACGCGCCTCGCCTCCCAAGCTCAAGCTACATTTGCTGACAGTAGCGCCTTGCCTCCATCGGGCGAGCTCGATTCGCCGGCGGCCACACCGCGCTTGCCTCGAGGGAGGTCGATTCGCGAGCGGTCAAGCTCGATTCGCCGGCGGACGCACCTTGCCTCCCGCGGGCATGCTCGATGTGCGGGCGGGCAAGCTCGATTTGCTAGATGCTGAACTTGATTCACGGTAGCACTAGAGATCGCCGCATCCCCTTCTCCATTTTCGTCCCCACATAAGCCGGCGATGATTGGGTCCGCTAGGAGAAAGAGAAGGAGAAGAAAGAGAGAGAATAGAAAAAGTAGCTGACATGTGGCCCCACTTACATGTGTAGTCCACATCAGCAAAACCACCCTCCGACGCAGCTAAATGGTCAAATGTGAACGGTTTCGATAGTTGGATGGTCAAAGATTCTTGATTTTGGAGTTGGATAGCTAAAATTAAACATACGTGATAGTTTGACGGTCAAAATGGACTTTTTCCGCCTTCCGGATGTACCGGGATTACATTGGCAAATCTCCATAAGAAAAATATAACATCTACCTTTTCTCCATAAGAAAACAGGCAATTTAGAAGCCATGTCACGCCTCCGTAAGACCAACTCCAGCAGATCCCCCATCCACCAGTTTATCCCAAATTATAGGAGATTTCTTACTGTTCTGTCCTCCACCGGATCTCCGATCGTCTCCCCCAAAAACCGCATTCCCCCCCCCCCCCGCGGCCCCCCTTTTCTACGAGCTTTTCTCTCTGCCCCATCCTCTCCGCTCGCCAACGGTCTCGCTCGTTCTTCCCTGGTACGCTTCTCTCTCTCGTCTTCCTCGCGTCTCGCTCGAGCTCCCCCCTCGCCTGTCCCTCCTCTTCCCCCACGGCAACCTCTTCCTGCTTCCTCCGCACTCGCGCCGTCCCTATTCTACCGCGCCGCCTTCTCTGAAACAGCCGCGCGCGGGCTGGATCGGCGTGTGCGCGAGCCAGATTGGAATCCTTCTGGGTTTCGGCTCCTGATGGCGATGGATTGATCTTACCCTGGCACTTCGTTAGTTTGTTTCCGTGTTTTGGTGAGGCCGGCTTAAATCCAAACCGAACCCCACGAGCACACGCCCCCTCCCGAATCCGCACGAGTCCCGTGCTCACTGCTCAAAACCCTCCCCCTCCTCCTCCCCCTCCGGCGGCGGCGGGGCTTCTTCTCCGGCGAGGCCTCCTCCTCTACACCTCAGGGTACGCTCCCACTCCTATCTCCCCTACTCCCGCCCCCTTTTCGTCCGTACGGCGTCGCGTGCTCGCGCGGCAGCCGTAGCGAGCGCAGGCGAACAGCTTCGCGGGCGGCGGCTAGGGTTCCAGTGCGCGGGGTGCACCCTTGTGCTCATGTGCATAGGCCGCTCTGCTTCGATGGGCGCGACTGCTTCCGTGCATTGGGCTCGATTTGATGTGCCGGGTTGGGGTACTATGGCGTGAGCTCACAGCTCAGCTGTTGATTAGGGTTTACTGTCTGAGCTTTTTCCCGTATGCTACTTGCCGAATCGTTGGGGGTTTGTGGCGTTTTGAGTTTTGGATTTGGTGGATCTGCGGGGAAAATGGGTTTCGTGGTGTGCAGGCTGCAGGTGGACGGGCTCGAGTGAACTAGGATATTAATTGTGTGGTTGGTAGTTCAGCTGGTTTTGTGCAGTGTAGGCACTGCCTTACTTATTTCAGTTATATACATATGATTCGTCGACGTACCCGTTCGCGTCCTAGGTTTTGGTGGATTCATCGGCCAGGAGGTCGACGGGAGGAGGCTGGTGCCAAGCGCCGGAGGCCAACCCCTACTCTTCGTCGGGTCCGGAAGCAGCCGCACCCTGGTATGCATGCCCACTGCTCTGCCCTTTCCCCCGAAAAAATAGTGATTTTCCTCTCAGATCTAGGTGATTTCCCTGGTTGTATACATGATTATGTTGTGGTAGTGCCTTTTGTAGAATCGTCATGGATCAATTCTCGAGCCAATTTAGTTCTCAGGGCCAGTTCAATGGTGAAGTGAATTACACGCCCACCATTGACCTCACTGCTATGAATGGCACCCCTCCGGATGTGACTGTGAATGTTGAACAGCAGGATGCCCAAGTATGTATATATGTAGTTCTCATTGTTGGTTTGAAATATTCATATATGTGCATTGATCGATGGTCCTCTATTTCAGTCAGGAGAGGCCGCAAGTATGGCGGCTACTGGAGGAAAAAAGAAAGGTACTGCGTCGAGGTCCAAGAATTTTGCTCAAGATGAAGATGAGGCACTGTGCTCTGCCTACCTGAATGTGTCAAAGGATGCTGCAGTTGGGGTCAATCAGACGTACAAGTCATATTGGACTAGAATTTCTGATTATTACAATGAAGTTAGTCGGAATCCCACTGTGAGGTCTCTCAGTTCTCTGCAACATAGGTGGGGAGACATCCAGAAAGACACTGCCCGCTTTTGTGGCTTCTATAGTGAGATTGTTAGGCGCAATCAAAGTGGGCAAAGTGAAGATGACAAGGTAATTCTTTCATAGTTTCTGTAGTTCATAGTTCATAGATCATAGTTTCTGCAGTGAGATTCTTAACCTTATATTATATATGCGTAGGTGAAGGATGCTCTGCAAATGTATGCCGGTATCGCTGGAAGCCCATTCAAGCTGATCCATTGTTGGTTAATTCTTCACCATTCAGCCAAATGGAATGATTGGTTAGCGAAGGAGTGGAACAAAGGCACCAAGGACAAGGCTTCTGTCCAAGATGTGACTCAGGATTCACCAGGGGCTAGTGGCCAAGAGGGGACTGGGGGTTCCAATGTTCCTACCCGGCCCATTGGAAGAGACAAGGCAAAAAGGCTGCGCACTAGCCCTGCTGGCTCTTCTTCTAGTAGCTCAGCATACATAGACGTGCTGCAAAAGATCCATGAAGATAGGTCCAAGTATGATGCACGAGTAGAGGCTGCAACCATTGAGGAAGCCCAGGCGATTGCTACACGTGCTGAGAGGAAGCTTGCCCTGCAGGAGAAACATGTTTCGATTCAGGGAAAACAACTTGAGATAGCAACTGAGTTGTTGAACCTGCAAAAGGAAGACCGAGAAGATAAGGTCATGAGTCTTGATGTTGAGAAGATGTCACCATGGGTCAGGGATTACTACATTAGGAAGCAGAAGGAGATTGCTGCGAGGGCCGCAAGTCGCGCGGGTTCGTCTGATCTTAGTTAAGTCAGGGCTGCTTGACAGCCATGTAGTTAAGCGAGGGCTGCTTGGCAGCCTTGTATCTTTGTATCAAATCTACTGTATGTTTCTTATACATTGCTTGTTTTCCATTTGTTGATTCCTGTGAGAACAATGTTTCATCATTTCTTGTCGTAAACTTAATATAATTGAAGTGTAGTTCATTTTCCTGCTATTCTGAAAAGCAGATATGATTAACTGTATTTTTTATATCTATCTGTTGAGGCATTAAATTGTCTTCTTGAATTCCTCTTCTATCATCTATATTCACAAGTGTATTAAATTCCTTATTACTCATTTTGTACTGTTCTTGTCCAGGGCATCTCATTCTCAGATCTAATGTATGTCACCAAGCGCAACATGGCAAATGCTGTTTCAAGTATGACTAAACATTTGGAGCAAGTGCAGAGCTCCCTTGCTGTAAGTACTTTTATAGTTCTTTCCTAGTTGCTTATCACAGAAACAGTGCCTTCTCCTTCTTTCTGAAAATGAAATATTGATTCAAGCTAATATAGATGTTAGGGATGGATGAATTAATCACAATCAGGTATAGCTTTTACATCTAAACTCTAGTGAGAAGCAAACTCTATTGTAAAATGCTGTGCCATTTCTGGTACTTTCAGTTGCAACTCTTTTTGTTTCAACATCAACTTAAAGAAATGACAGCTTCCTGTTCATTTTGGTGGGCAACAATCAAATATGCCATTACGAAGCACATTGTTCCTTAGATCTTGAGCTTTGCAAAATGTAATGATGGATCAAATTGGGACTTACCAACATATTTTTAATACTATCTTTTGATTTCTGCTTATTTAATACTTGACAGGGTCTCACCCTTTGCTCAACCACAGTTGATGGAGAAAAATTTCTAATCGCCTTTGGTGGTTACAATGGGAAATATAGCAACGAGGTACTGAATTTAGGGGAATAATCCCCCCCCCCCCCAACCCCACCCACCCACCCAAAAGCTTGTCTTCATATCTGTTGGTGACTAGTGCCTAAGTTTCTTTCAGCTGTTGATTCCTGACATTCTTATCTATCTGACTAAAATGAGGATTTGCTGCAGATCTTTGTTTTGAAACTCAAAGCAAGAAATTTAGTTCAACCTCGTCTTCTCCAGTCACCAGCTGCAGCCGCTGCCGCAGCTTCTGTAACAGCTGCATATGCTGTAATTACTGCTACAGATGAGAAAACCAGAGATATTGTTGCTACAGATGATTTTGACATCAAGAAAGCTCAACCTGCAAGTTCTTCAAAAAAGTTTGTCGCTGAAATTGATTTGGTTAATGGAGAGAAAGATAAACTAGAGTCTAGATTGGCAGAAGTTCGTTATGAGAACTCAAAACTAAAGGATAAACTAGACCTGGCAAACTTGTCATACGGTGAACTAGCAAAGGTAAAGCCCTCTGTAGATTACGTTCTGCAATAGGAAATTCTTAATTCTCTTTGACAATCTCTGATTTTTCTTTCCCCTTTTAAAGGAACTTGAATCAGTTCAAAATCAACTAGCAGCAGAGGGTTCAAGATGTCAGAAACTTGAGGTTCTAAACTTACACACAAAATTGATTCTCTGAACCTGAACATACTTATTTTCAGCTTTCCTTCTTATACTCCTTATTGCTTGGCTTTTTCCTGAATCCCTCAACTTAGTCCCAAATTGCTGCTGCACGTAAGAGATTGGAATCTGCTGGTTCTTTGGAGAATGAGCTGGAAGTACTGCGGCAACAAATATCTCAGGTGGAACAAACCATGGCAAGTACTCAGAGACAAAAATCTGGGGGCGTTTGGAAGTGGGTGGCAGGAAGTGCAGAGGTCTCTGATGATGAATAGTAAGTCCTATGTGCAGCATGCTTGGATGGAATAATGTTCATGCGTTCAGCTATGGCTGTACTTTATGGCTTTCATTTTGCTCACCTTTTTTTTTGTTAGAAACTTGTTTAAATAGAGTTCTAACTCATGAATCCTTGAGGGTACACTGCATCACGGCGTTGCTAAATCGTATTATTTAACTCTGAAGAAAATTATCGATTACCTAACCTCTAGTATTTCTGGAGGTCTTTTGAATTTGGATTTTTATCTGTTCATATTTATGGAACCAAAAACTGCAAAAGTTGTCACTTGAAATTTTGGAGGTCGGCAATTGTAACTTTTTAAAGTGCATAATAAACTCTGCAACTTTTTCCCTTACATATCATAAACTTTGGACTGCTTACATACAATAGTAACAGTAGAGCCCATACAAATTGATTGGAACTTTAAATTATAGAGGTATCAACAAAGTATTGGAATTACTTTTATCTATTTAAACCAAGGAAATTTGGATAGTTGTCTGACAAGTATCCAAGCATAGGGTATCGGTGTCAGGCAAGCACTAGAGTATTGTTATTTGATACGTTAGTGTTCCGAAGTATCTAAGCATTATAACTTTCCACTTATGACCTGAGCTCATTGTAGTTCCTCTACTGCATTCCTACACTTATGACCTGAGCGGGACTCTCTCTGTTTTATATCTATGTCATTGCAAGCTTCCAGGTTGTTTCTTCATTTCATTTAACATGTTTTATTAAATTGCTACAGGAGGGCCCAAAAGTGTCTACGAAGCGTTTTGGAGGTCAAAAATTCTTACAGGTTAGCCGCTACATATTTTAAGAGGTCATAGCATTTAGTTTGGTTTGCAAATGTTTTGAGTACCAACACAGAAATTTGGTGGCGAAATATCTTTGGAATGGTTATGCAAATGCTAAAAGTTGGTTGTTATGAAAAATGATCGAGTGAAATATCTTTATCATGGTGCCCCGCTTATCTTTACACTGATGAAAGTTAACAGCAAAGAATGCGGGTAGTTTGATGGAATCTGCACAGCCAAATGTTTCTGATACTGGTGCCTATTAATTACCAGTCTGCAGCAATCAACCTGGTATAGTTCAAACTAACTATTCTGGTGTGCACTTTTGCAGGTCGGCCTCCATCAAATCTGTCAGCTAATTATTCCCCGGTTGACACCAAGGGTAAAACATCTATCAAGATTTCATGGCCCGCGGACTTATTGTAAAGGGTATTCATTACAAGTGAACATGTAAAGAGCTGCAGCCTTTTCTAAAGTTTATTTGCTTGCAGGAAGTGCTGTTTGTCTAATCTGCAAGCTTTGTGCAAATGGTAGTAGTTGCTTCTTAGGAAATTAGGCCATGCTTAAATTTTGTGGCTTTGCATTGTGATATGAGAATTTGAGGCAGCACTTTGCCGTAAATAAATGGACTACACTCTGGTTGGCTTCTGACTGGACTTGTAACTTCGAAATTTGATGTGCCCGCTAATTCTGCTGGAGTTGGTCCGCAGATGAGGGGGGCGTGGGTCTCTGGACCTCGGGCCACCTTGCGGAGGAAATTAATTTATTGGCTACTGAGAAACGTCGAAAAGCAAACACAGTTGTGAAATGCGACATGACTTCCTGTTTCATACAGGAATTGACACAAAATTTCAGAAGTTAAACTAATTGTGAAGAGAGTAGCACACATAAACCCATACAGGAATCCTTTACAAAAATAGATACATTAATCCATTTGTAAGCTAAACTAATTGTTGGCCTCATCTCCATACTTGCTCCAAATATGCTCGATCAGATCAAGCTTCAATTGTTCATTTCCTTGTCGGCTCTGGATCCTACGATGATTCTCCATCAACAATGCTAGGGCCTTGTTTAGATTCCAAGTTTTTTGCAACAGTACTACTGTAGCACTTTCGTTTGTATTTGACAAATTTTATCTAATCATGGACTAATTAGGCTCAAAAGATTCATCTCGTGATGTACAATTAAACTGTGCAATTAGTTATTTTTTTTACATACATTTACTGTTCCATGCATATGTCCCAAAATTGATGTGGTGGAGAGAGAGTGTAAAAAGTTGAAATTTGGAGGTGATCTAAACAGGGCCTAGCTCCGGCACGTTTGTATTGTCATCGCCCAATCTGGGATCCATCGCACCTTCATAGTCCGTTGCCTGCAGCTGAGGCAATCCTCTCTCGTACTCGATACCCATGTTGTGTAGTATGACGATACAATCAACAATGTACTTTAGGTCGACCTGATCCCATAGCCTCGCTGGCCCTTTGATGATTCCATATTGTTCTTGCAAAATACCGAAAGTCCGTTCCACATCTTTACGAAATTCAGCTCGCCTTTTCGCAAATTCCTTGTGCTTGTTAGTTCCAGGCTGTTGAATACCACTGATCAAAGTAGCCCATGGGGGATATATACCATCTGCCAGATAGTAGCCCATGTTATACTCCCTACCGTTCACATTGAATTGAACCTTGTCAGACCCGGGGCCACCGGGCTGGGCACGTTATATAGTCTAAGAGATTAAGCTCGTCTTATCTCTTATTCATCTGGTTTATCTCTTGTTTATCCCGTTTAAATAGGAGATAGAGCTAACCAATACGGAGGGGATCTACTCGAGATATGTTCTGGTATGATCTCTCAGCGGAGGTTGGTTAGCACCTTTGTAACTCTGGCCTCTCGGATATATAAGGGAGGTCAGGGACCCCTCTCAAAACAGAAGATCATTAGGTCATTCTACACCAAAGGGAATACAAACCACCATACAGGACGTAGGGTGTTACGCTCCGTGCGGCCCGAACCTGTCTAAAGTCTTGCGTTCCTTGCACCTTCGAGTTCCTGATCTCGGCGTCTCCTCACCCAAAACTTACCACCTTGGGTATATCCCTCGGTGGGCAGCCGGTTAAACACCAACAAACCTCTGGAGCATTACCCGCTGCAAGATTGTCAAACACTGGTGAACGATGCAGCACATTGATGTCGTTCAATGATCCCGAAAGTTCAAAGAAAGCATGCCATATCCATATATCATAGCTAGCAACTGCCTCGAGAATAAGAGTAGGTTTTTTAAAGTGACCTCTATATTGACCATGCCAAGCGGTAGGGCAATTTTCCCACTCCCAATGCATACAATCAATCGAACCCAACATCCCTGGAAATCCACGTGCTTCAGCAACTTGCAATAATATTTGTATTTCATCTCTTGTTGGCTGCCTTAAGTACCTAGGACCGTATAGATCAACAATGGTCCGTGTAAACTGGTTGACACTCTCAATTATGGTGCTTTCTCCCATCCGAAGGTGTATCTAGGCTATAAGCTGGATCCTCCGTATGCAAGCATGCGCAAAGCAGCAGTAACCTTTTGTACCGGAGCCAAGCCCCAAACTCCCGCAACATTTTGTCTCCATTTAAAGTATACGTTTGCTTGCTCACATGCGTCCTTGATATCTTCAAACATATTCTTTGTCATTCGGAACCTGTGAAGACAATGAAACCATAATAAGATAAGGATGGAGAGAAGGTAAACAAATAGTTGGACACTAACCGGCGGCGAAACAAGTTTTCACCATAGACCGAGTTGGAAACAAAATAGTCCTCCATCAAACGGCAATACCCACTGTATCTATCTCGTGCAATTGTCCGGCGTCCTACAATTGAACCCCGACGTGGGTTAGGTTTGTTTTCTTCTTCCTCTGTGCCGATACGAGCAATGGTGGTCGCCACCAATATGTCGTCGTACACACTGCAACTCCCTTGCCTGCGTTCACGCCGAAGCTTTCGAAGCCATGCCATCGTAAACCTAAATCGAAACATACACATGAGCTATCATTTCAGACTGTACTGTCAAGATTTCAGTACAAAATTATTCCTTTATGAAGTCAGTGGATGTGCATCTATACTGTCAAGATTTCAGTACACATAATGAAATGGCAACGATTGCAGAAAGTATTTAGTTAACATTGGCACTCAACCAAGCTACATTTACATCTGGCTGAACTAAAATCTGGTCGTCTTCCATCAACGAGCACACCCACTAGCTGAAGACTATGTCTCCTTGAATCATACAAAACTCACAGATAACTTAATAGCAACAAAGGTAAATTTTACCTCTAGCTGCAAAAACATTGACCTGCACAGCATTGTCACAAGCAATTTGTCATTAAAGTAACAAAAGGTATATTTCATTCCATACAGGGGCAAGTGGTTTATGGCTACTGAGAATTCCGCAGGGTACAAACACTAGATTAATAGCCTGCCTCTGCAGTTTGTTACTACTCCCTCCGTTTTTAAACATATGACACTTAGGGCAAGCTAATTGGTGTGAACCAATTATCTTGCCATATGCATCATATATTTAAAAATGGAAGTAGTAAATCAGTTTTGGCCATCTGCTTTGATTCATACTGTATAAATGTATAAATTATATCTATATCCTAACTCAATGCCCTAGTTTTTAGTGTTCAGTATGTAACATCATCAGGTTCATAATGGATTTGGGGGCAAAACCTCCTGCAATAAAAAAAAGAAAAAGAGAGAGAAAGAAAAAGAAACCCTCTGCAACCTCACAACTCCAGGGACCCTAACAGCTAACTTGAGCTGTAAGCAGCCTAAAATACAATGTTTTTGCTTTTTCAGGGAAGTACAACATTCTATTCTCTAACCTTAGAATAAGGGTTTTCAATGTTTCATTAAAAAAAATGACTTGGTAGTTCGCTATCCTTTGGTAAGGCACATTGTCTGCCGATGATATCTTTAGCTCCACCGTCACAGTTAGTAGACAACTGGACAGGTCATCCCATATATTTACCAAATAGCCTGAGTTGAATTATATTTGCAATAGTGAACACTAACAATTTCCTGGTGAGTGAAGCCACATTGTCCACTTAACCCAGTGAACAAAATTTCAGCTCGATTGGGTGACCATGGCTTGTTTCCCTCAAAAATCCCAACTTTAGCAAAATAGCACGGAAATGTTCCACTACAATTTAATAGCACCCAAAGTTTCTACTGTTCTGATTTGTAGCACTCTTTGCCCTCAAGGCTAGTCCTTGGACTATATTCCTCCCAGGTGGCAGGTAGACTAAATTGCAATTTGCATACTAATGCAAACACTATTTGACATCATCCATGCATAGCTCGTATCCATATCAAAGTTGCACATTATCATATAATTTGAGCACAATATCTATACGAAAGGAGACTAAGGGGTGAGACAACACGCAAATAAGACGGCACAGCCAAAAGAGTGGGCACGTAAAAATGGCATGCAAGTGTAGTGTTAATCAGTGAATATTATCCTACTAGCCTCCTATTGATGCTCTCTGGTGAAAGCGAGCACTAGCCATGCTCCTAGATGTAGGGCTTCTTGATTTTGCCCCCAAATTTTAGGGTTGAACATCAAATCCCACAAAATTGAGAGGTGTCAACGAAGGGGATTGCTTACCTTTTGTTGTCTGGGGTTCGCAGGCGGAGGAGAGAGGATCAGCAAGGCAGGCAGTGCGACCTGCTCCGCGGGCGGATAAGCGGGCGATGCGGCTTGTGGCCTAGCGACGCAGCCTGCGGGCGGGCAGCGCGGCCTGGCACAGGCAGATCTCTGCTTCACGCTAGTCCAGAAGAGGACAGCAGGATGAGGAACGAGTAGAGAGGACGAATTCCTCCGAAGTGGATGGAGTGCTTCGCTTCGGTGGAAGGAGGTGCGGAGGAGTGCTAGTGGACGGCGGAGAGGGGCCGCTAGTGGACGGCGTGATACTTCCTTCGATACGGTCAGGACGCGAGGGTCGGGGGGGGAGTAGGAAGACGGCGTCGGTCGGTCGGTGGCGTCGCCGCGCCGCCGCGCCGGGAGATGGGGAAGACGATGAATGTGGGTGAGAGAGACATACCTTCGGCCGTGAGCTTCGGCCGTGGGCACGTCGAGGCGTCGAGATCAGGCCGTGGCCGCGTCGAGGCGTGGCCGTGGCCGCGTCGAGGCGTGGCCGTGGCCGTGGCCGCCTCGTGAGCTTCCGCCTTCTTCCGCCCGCCTGCCCGCGCGCGGGAACCAGCCGCCGCCAGCCGGATGGGGAGGCCCGCCTTCTTCCGCCCGCCTGCCCGCGCGCGGGAACCAGCCGCCGCCAGCCGGATGGGGAGGCCCGCCTTCTTCCGCCCGCCCGCCCGCGCGCGGGAACCAGCCGCCGCGAGCGCCGCCAGCCGGATGGGGAGGCCGAAGCGAGACACTGCTGGAAACGGAGGACGGAGCGAGTTGGGATAAATGGTGGGTCCCACAGGATTTTCCCCAATATGGGTTAGGAGATGGGTAATGT
The DNA here is from genome assembly GCF_002211085.1 of Panicum hallii. Taxonomy (NCBI): domain Eukaryota; kingdom Viridiplantae; phylum Streptophyta; class Magnoliopsida; order Poales; family Poaceae; genus Panicum; species Panicum hallii. The sequence goes on along the minus strand of NC_038044.1, from coordinate 62,461,154 downwards.
TGCTGGAGATGATCTAAAATAGCTAGCCTGACGAACATCACGATTGTGAGTTGTCGGCTGGTCGCAAAACAAGCAAAGATGTCCTATCAGTAGTCATTTAGAGGAGGAAGATTGGGATGGTTTGGGAGAGGTTAATATCAGGGATTTTACCATTTTGCTCAGTAATTGAACACGGGAAAGATTTAATTTTGGCTGCTACTAGCTAGAACCTGACTTTTTGCACGATATTGTTAGGAAAAGGCAAGATAGGCGTACAATTTGATACGAGGATCAATTTCATCCCTTAATATTTAAATTGGCTAATATAGTCCTTCAACTTTCATTTTTAGTCAAACTCATCCTCATGATGATATTATACTTTATAATAATATAATTATACTCCATAATAATTTGAGATTTATGGAAAAAGTACTATTTACCCTTGGCTCCTTCCCCTTTAAATTCTGCAACAGTTTATTTTTTACTAAAAAATATTTAACCAATGCAAGTCACACAGTGTGGTGGCATATATGCATTTAGAAGCTGAACATTAAGTGTTTAATTTGGTACATAGAAATTTCCTTACCCATGCATCGCATTTTATTACGAGCGTATGGAGAGTAAAATTAGACCTACTTGTACCATCATATAAAATATTTACCCACGTATCGCATTGTATTGTGGACGCATATTGCATAACTGTACCATCATATAAAATGTTGCGGAAAGTTGAGCGAACATGATACAAATATTGGAAAGTGAGGAGGGGGGGAATGAGTCAAGGGTAAAATAGACTATTTTATTTATCTCATATTATTATGGAGTATAATATCAGTATAAGGATGAGTTTGGCCATAAAATGAAAGTTGAGGGACTATTTTGGCCACTTTAAAAGTTGAGGGACGAAGTTGACCTCAGATTAAAGTTGAGGGACCAGAGTGGCTATTTTGCTCTGGAAGGCTATGGCCAGAGACTTTTCAACTGTTATGCCCACCCTACAAAGTGCCCCCAGAGCCAGGGCTAAAATTTTTCGCAGAAGAATGAAGCGAATTGGGTATGTTGGTGAAATCACAGCAGTGTGTTGGCGGAATGGCGAGCATTTTTTTTTTCTTTGAGGGAACTTGCTCATTCTTTTATTCACTGAACACTGGATCGGCCAGGTCCCGATCCAACAAAGTGCATACAAAACTTGGGAGGGGATCACACCAAATTATCGGTTGATCCGGGTCCCGAATTAAGCTAACTCATGAGCACAACGATTACAAGAACGTGGTACATAAACAATGGTGAGCATATTCAAATTTCACCCCGGTTGCTGCAACGAGGAGTGCACGGTGAACATGACGGAGGAAGAAGAACCCTGGCAGTCTGGCACTGGCACGCAGCACAAGCACGTATCGGTCGCGGGGTCGCAGCGACACCGTCACGTCGGCGAGCCAGGTCGCGGGCCCGCGCCACCTCGTCCTGCCGGCCTGCCTCCCGGTCAACGTCAGAGGACGGGAAGCGGGGCCGCGCTGGCTTGTCCGGGCGCCGGGGGTGCTCCCGTGCAGACCGGTGGGCCCCGCGACGCGACACGGCGAGAAGCTGCCACTGCTTCCGTTACTGCTGCGCGTACCGTAATCTCTAGCGGCTGTACACGAGAGCAAAAAAAATGAAAATCCGAGAAAAGGTAGGAGCAGAAACGAATAAAAACACAGAGAGCCTTCCCATCACGCGATCGCATCACCGTCAAATCTCGCCGACGAGCTTCCTTTCACAACCGCCCGTTTGGATGCATTCTGCCACCACCATTTCTTTTCAGCTGGAGCTTTTTGTTTTGGTCCTCGAATTCGGATCATGTTTTGATTTTGTTTATGATGGGGGGTTTGGCGTGATGAACTGATGTTCCATTAATCTAATGGGCTTAGCCTATGGGTGCTGCCTGGTGACCGGCGACGGGAGCTTGGTGGGCGGCGAAAGGGGGATCGGCCAGGAGATTCGTGCCATCATCCAACCGCCAAGCAACGAGAGCAGAGAAATTGGAAGATCATGGAAAGGCCAAGGACGGCGCGTGGAGCAAAGGTCAGCTTGGCCATGCTGAAATGAAACAAAAAAAATGATGGAACATGTGCGTATCATATCGGAAGATCGGGTAAAGCAGATAGCCAAGGAAGGATAGGTGCTCGATGACGGATGGAAGAACGAGCTGCTTGGCCAAGCTAACACAAAAGCTTATTTGCGCCAAACAAACAATTAGTTCATCATATCCAGTATTATTCAGCTCGTTCCAAACATTTTTTATTTAAAATATGATGGTACTTAATCTTCGTAGGCCAACAAAAAATTAGCAGCTCAAGAAGCTGATAAAAAATTGCCCCTTTTAATACGGAATAAATAATTACCTTGCTTGGAGGACACTGAAGGCGAGGTCTTTTTTTGTTCCTAAAACAGGTGGCAGGTTCTGCTTCTACCGCGACGAGAAAACTCGAAGAACTTATCAAAGTTCTTACGACCAATATCGAAAGCAGTTAACAACTTAACAGCATAGCACCAGTCTGCTTTGAAAATATTATTCTGGTGACAAGGAAACATGATGATCCACAAATGCTGCCCAAACGGTAGAGAGAAAACCCACTCCAACGAGATGGAAGTACTCTAGCAGTACCATCAAAATAAAATCACCGACCAGCGGTGCGCAACCCAACCCAGCGCCTGTTTAGATTGCAAGCAACTTGCAATAGTGCTACTGTAGTACTTTCGTTTGTATTTGATAAATTTTATCTAATTATAGATTAACTAGGCTTAAAAGATTCGTCTCGTGATGTACAATTAAACTATGCAATTAGTTATTTTTTTACATACATTTACTGCTCCATGCATATGTTCCAAAATTAATGTGACGAAGAGATTGTGTAAAAAATTGGAATTTTGAGCGCATCTAAACAAAGCCCCAACCCGAGACGCCGTCACCGCACGCACGCCGCTATTCTCCCCCTAGTCCTAGCCCATCCGCCACCCTCCGCACCAGACCACCACCACCTTTCCAAGTTCCAACCCTTCTCCTTCCCTCGTCTGTCTTGTTCGTTTCCGCCAAGGAGGGGGAAGGAAGGAGCCGTACCGACGCGCGCGCGCGACTCTCGAGATGGCTTCAGCCGCGGCCGCGTCGCGCCCGCCCGCCCCGCCACCGCCCCCGCCTCCGCAGCCGGCTGCGGCGGTGCAGTGGCTGGGGCCGCGGGTGTCGTTCAGCCTCGAGGACGCGGGCGGAGGAGGAGGGGGGAGGGAGGCGGCGCTGGCGGTGGCGGGTGGGAAGGCCGGGCCCAGCGCCGGAGCCGACTTCGAGTTCCTCCTCGGCGGGTGCGCGGCCGCGTCCATGCTCCCCGCCGACGAGCTCTTCTCCGGGGGCAAGCTCGTGCCGCTCCGCATCCCCGCGCCGTCGGCGGAGGAGGAAGCGGTGGGGGCGACGGCGGCGCAGTCGACGCTGCCGCCGAAGCACGCACGTGCGCCGGTGGCGGCGCAGCAGCGGGAGACGCCCCGGACGGAGGAGGCGAAGGGCGTGGCGGTGGTCGGCGGCGAGGAGCCCAAGATCCCGGCGCGGAGGTGGCGGGATCTCCTCCGGCTGCGGAAGCAGCAGGCGTCGTCGGGGTCCGGCTCCGCTGCGGCGATTGGTGCGTCGTCGGAGCCGAGGCCGCTGCGCCGGCTGCTCCGCCGCGGTACGAAGCCGCCGGAGCCGGAGCCGTCCCTGAGCCTGCCGCTCCTCCGCGAGGTCGGCCCCGACGAGCAAGACAAGCCCGCCGAGAAGCCAACGCCAGCCCCCGCGCCGGCGCCGATCTCGACAACCCCAACGCCGCCGGCACCACCACCGTCCCAGCAGCACCAGAACCTGCCTCCGAAGATCCGGCTCTCCCCATCTCAGCAGGCGTCGGCCCCGCCCCCGCCGCCCCCACCGCCTCCCCCTCCGGCCGCCGTCGCGGCCGACAGCCCGCGCCTGAACGCGGCCGGCAAGGTGGTGTTCAACGGTCTGGGGCGGAGCTCCAGCAGCCCGAGCAGCCTCGCCGGCGGGCGGCGCGGCCACCGCGCGGGGGGCGCCATGGAGCGGTCCTACTCAGCGCACGTCCGCGTGGCGCCCGTGCTGAACGTGCCCGTCTGCTCCCTCCGCGGCTCCCGCAAGTCCGTCTCCGTGTTCGGCATCGACCGCCTCTTCTCCCCGTCCGCCGCGGCCGCCGCCGCCTCCTCCTCCGGCGGGGCCAAGAAGAACAAGGCCGCGAAGAAGGACGTGACCGCCACCGCCGCCGCTCCTCAGTAACTTCTTGTTACCACTTACCAGCGCCATTGACGAGCTCGCTCTTCCTTTCAAATCAAACTTGTGCTTCATTTAGCGACGCGTGATCAGGGGTTAGCGAGTGTTTCTTGCGGGCAAACCGGATGGTTAATCTGGCATGTAAATACAGGCGAGGGAGTTGAATCGGATGAATGAGTTGAGTGAATGGGCAAATGAGTTTTTGCCGGATTTTACAGTGTTATCTTTGGCTGCTTGCATTGCTGTCAGTGGTATAGCAGCAGTGCATACCAGCTACTACTAGGTCTGATGATGAACTCACTGCATCGGAATTCGTGAGCCTTTTTGTGGTGCGCTCGTGCTGAGAAAAGCCGGGGGTGGAGATGAGGAAACTCCACGTAGCGTCAGAATTGTCCGTATTATCTTGCTTTCTTGAAAAGTACGCCGTGTCAGACGGTTGGAGAATGGAGATTAGTACGTTGTACGTAGTGTGAATTTTGCAAGAACAGATGAACATTTGTATCTCACCGTACGGGTCTGGTAAGTGATGAATCTTGTTGCAGAGTTACCATGACTCCATGAGTTCCCCATGCTGTTGAGAGAGAGAGAGAGAGAGAGAGAGAGAGAGAGAGAGTAAAAAGAAAAGGGGAACTGCCGTGGATGGATCATATGGATGGCTGAGCGGAGGAAGACAGGTCGGGACGGCAGGCGCACCAGCGTGCATGCCCGGATCGGGGGCAGGCGAGGCGATGTGGCCGCCCCCCGGAGACCCCATCGCGGCGGTGGTCCACCGGGTCGGCGGCAGCCGCAACTGCGTCCGCAAAACTGCATTGACCACTCGTCGCCACCATTCATCGGCCGCGCTGGAAGCATGTGCCCCGGACTGACTGCCCGACCTCACCCGATTCGCCATGATTAAAGCTGCTCGCCGGCGAAGGACCTTCCCCGCAGGACGCCGGAACGGCATTGCCATTGCCAAAAAGGAGAAGAAGAAGAAGGAAAAAAAATGTATATACACAAAGATCATTCACTTCCGTCACATGCCTCCCTGGCTTCCGGCTTGTTTACCACACGTCCTCTGGGAAGGTGGAGCAACGTGAGCGACTACGTGAGGGCACGCCCCCCGGAGACAGCCGGCCACATGGGGTGTGACGAAGCGAGGTGCGAGTCAGACGCCCGCGGAGGAAGGGAGACGACAGGCACGCCATGTGTGCCTGCCGCTAGCGCCAGATCGATCTGGCAACAGTCCACCGCCCGTCGGCGGCCACGCGACATGGGTCGGGTGTGCCACACGCGATTCGCCGCTGCCGCGCCCCGCGGTGCGTGCGCCGTCGCCGACTCGCCGGCCGGCCGGCCTCTCCTCGTCTCCTCCCTCTGATTCCGCCGGAATCGCCATTGCTCGGGAGAAGAGATCGGTGGCTCGTGCACCGGGCGTGCGTACGTACCGTGCGAAGGTGGCCAGAAGTAGAGCGGCAAGCACTCTTGCCGTCCCGTTGAACCGTGCACAGTGGGGGGTGCCCGAGCGAAGGACACTGGCCGGGCACGACAGGTGAACCCGACCGGGCTAGCTCACGTGCGGCGCAACGCACCGCCCGTGTCTCGGGCTCTCGGCATTCCTTCCGGCTCCGGCCGTCAGCAGTTGCCTCCCTAACTCCCCTTCTTCAACCTCGAGCGAGCCATGCCCCGCCGGCGAGCTCATTCCCGGATGGGCAGTCGACGGCGATCCCAAGGACGCCGGGCGCCCACGAACTCGCCACACAAGTGGCTGCTAGCTGAATAATTGAGACCTTGAGCCTTGAGGCCCTCTCATTGCTCATGGCTGCTAGCTAGCACTGGCGATCGACAGTCAATGGCGCTACTGTTCCCCGCTGACAGCTGCGGATCTGGCCACTCATGGCGGCGGGCTCGCGGGCCCGCCTGCCAGGGGGCCCGTCAGCGTTACTGTCCAGCTATTTTGGTTGGCAGGCCCCCCCCCCCACCCCCGGGTGGCGGGCTGCACACAGCACTGTGGTCTGGTGGGCTACGGAGGGCTACTGCGTCGACAGGAGGAGCGCCCACTCGGCCACTCCCCACTCGTTGCACTTGCCTTCTCAAAAAAAAAAAAACTCGTTGCACTTGCAGAGCAGAAAAGTAAAAAAAAAAGGAAAGGAAAAAAGTTTTCAGTCTTGAGTGGTGGTCGTCTTGGTGATTATTGCTGCTATGTAGGGGGTCCAATCATTAGAGAGATGTAGAACCATATCAACTGCTCTATCCTATGATCCCATCGCCTAAAGAAAATCTGATGAATCTTTTTTTAAAAAAAATCTGATGAGCATCTCCTATCAGTGCTGCTGGTTTGGGATAAGCTGGATCATTGCATCATCGACTTCTGCAAGGGTACAGGTCTCTTTTTCATCTGTGCCTTTTATTTAAAAAAAAATGAAGCTGTTCTTCCCAGCACAAATCCATGGGTGCGGTCGTCATCAGAGTGATCCTGCAATAATTCCTTGGAGGCCCACGATTACGGCAGGGGACCCACGAGAGGCCCGAGGCCGCTCCCCCCACCAACCAGTCATCGTCGGCAAACTAGATTTCCTTTCACGTAAGCCCATGGTCTTCACAAGGCCCATAGCGCTCAATCAGCCCATTATTAAATACCTCTTTCTGTCTCCTTTCCCTTTTTTTAGCTCTTCAATAATCTTTTTTTTTCTTTCTTCCAGGAATGGTCAGATTTGAGAGACACTAGTTGTCTCTCTCAATCCATCTCAAAAAAAGAAGCTGTCTCTTTAAAAAAAAAAAGTGATATGCGATTCTAATAACCAAAAAAGAAGAAGAGAGGAGATGGTCATCCGAGCCGGCCAAAGGCGCCGTCGGCCGTTCCGATCTGCAAATTCCATGGTACAGTGAACCTGGGAGGCCAAGCTAGGCCCTCCATCTGCCTGGTCCATTGCACATCCCGTTGAAACCCTGATGCTTGGCATGGATACGGCGCTGGTCCAGACTCCTCCAGCAGCAGCCATTGATGCCTCCGTCGCTGTTGCCGCTTACCAGCCGCTGCCGATCCCCATCCGTCTCGACCCTTATCGCAACAAGCAATCGCAATTACACCCAGACACAGACAAAAAAAAAGTCAACTGATCATGCAACAAGAACAAGTCGTTAACACTCTTCAGCAGATGGGGTTGGGGTTGGGGAGAGGATGACTGCAGCCGCTTTGGGGAGATGCATGCATCCTTTGGCTTGCTGCCTTTTTTGTTTTCCTGACTGAGGGGTTGCTCGGGAGGATCAGTCTAGAGCTCGAGTTTCCCTGTCTGCGAGATGCTGACAGGTAGACTGGTAGACTCCTCGCAGCGCGGTAATGTTGTGTCGACGGGTGAGTGGGACCATGCCATCAGCAGATCCTGCTTTCTGGTCAGGTTAGGAACATGAAGCACCAACTGGTCAGTTCGTCAGGTCAGGCAACTATTTTGCTTCAGTCATGAACCATCCAATCAATGGTTTCTAGGTACAGTGTAACGAGTGCCAGCAATCAAAAGGGGGAAGAAAATGGAGGAGGAATAATCTTCAGGATAAAAAGGCTCAGGCCAGATGATCAGGGCGAGGCACGTCCATGATTTGTGCCGCAAGAATGGAATGAATACGGCGATAGAGAGATGATGAACAGTCTCCTGGATAAGGTGAAGATGGTTGAACTAAGAACAAATCTGGGAAGCTGTGTGCAAAGTTCGGAGCTTAGATTTGGCGGGGCAGGGGGGACTCTATGTGATAGTGATCCCAACCACACTTTCCTTTTTCCCCCAAAACGAAATACAAGCACACTTTACTTCTTTGTTGTTATTATTATTTGTTTTTTTGGTGAAAGGAAATACTCGTTAACTGCCTAGTTGATCTAATAGAATATGAATTTTTTTTTCAAACCTCTTGGAACTTTTAAAAGAGTAAATCACCTAAGTTATCTTTCTCAGGGATTGAAGGAGTGGTAGTTTGAGTGTTTGACAGAGCAGGATTACTGCCTGTGATCTGCAAGCTAGACACTGGTAAGAAATAGAGCCATGACTCCGGCACTGTTCACATGTGGTGATTAGGATCAGTAGAGCGCATTAGCTCAACTGTGATCACCATTCCTGTCACTCACCAGAAGGCAGGATACAGGAATGCCCCATCCATCTGATGATCTGAGTGGCCCATGATATCAGCACAAGGCTATACTAGATGTTGAGTGTCCCGTACGAGTAATATACCGGCAAATATATTTTTTCCAAAAAGAAGAAAAGGTGATACTGGAAGGATGATGATGACCTCAGAGCCATGATTGGCAAGCAAGGCTCCTCTCTTCTTGGAAACTGGAAAAGACATGGTATATCATCCATGTCCAACCACTTTTCTTGAAATAAATAAAAAAACAAACTGATTTAGGAGTGTGAGGTTCAGGTTTAGTATTGCTATAAGCATCGGTCTTAGATAAACCTGGGTTACGGTAAAAGAACTAGTTTTCAGCATAGGCATCCTGGCCAACCTTTCTACACCAGCTTCAAAATGTTTTCTTTGGCGAACTAGTTACAGTGTCTGAATCCAAACTTAATTTTCCCAAATGATCTATGAAACAGTTTGGGTAAACAATCTAATCATAGAGTAGTCATGACATGGTCAACCAGTAGTGGAACACAACACCTTTCAGTACATATCCACATTTTGCTGGAGATTCAGGTTCTCTTCAAAAGACAAAATGCATATATAGCGATAAAGAATCTCAATCACCGATCAAATTACTACACTGCCTATAAACGGAAAAAAGAGTGACTTAATCAGTCAAGGGATTGAACAAATCTCAAATTTCCCTATGATTAATTAGATATCGACCTCGGTCAAGTCTTAACCTTACAGCATCAGTACTATTACTAGCTACAGAAACATGTAGAACCCCCATCAGCTGGTGATACCCTGGATCTCAGGCATGCCACAACTTTCTGAAAAAATCAAGTAAAAAGGACAGGAAAAGTTAGTCAGTGATGAATAACTGTATTGTTTCAGATGATGAATAAGTGCATGGAAGAGGAAGAAACTCAGAGCTCTGTTACAGAGCTATCCAAGGATCTGCAAGAGATACATGGCCGGCGAGCTTTTGAGTCTGACACGGATCGATGCAATGCATGTGGTTGAGTGTGAGCAGGAAACTGTTTTCGAGCATAAAGGAGCCTCCCGACGGCGACAGATTTTCACACTAGCAAGATCACACTCTCTTGAATACCGTATTTGCTTTTTATGCAATGATGCGTACCGTATTTTTTGTGCAGGGGGCCGTCGGGAGGCGACGTCCGTGAAGTCGCCGCCGGCAGGCTGCCGGCCGGCACGGCGGGTGGTGGCGGCGCCGAGCTCTGCTGCTGCTGGTAGAAGCCCATCCCCTGCAGGTAATGCTGATGAATCTCTCAGGAAACAGCAGAGGCATACGTGTATGCATCGAGGGGAAAGTTCAGCTGCGAATGGGTGGTACCATGGGGGCCGGCGGTGGTGGCGGCGGCTGCAGGTGGTCGACGGCGAGGTAGCGCGCGTAGGGGTCGGCCCCCGGCGGGCTCTGCACGGCCGGCGGCGCCATGAACGGCATCCTGGGCATGGACGCCACGTGGGAAGGGGCCACCATCCGCTGCATGTACTGGTGCACCCCCGCCGGGAACATCACCGGCGCCGCCGCCGCTGCCATCCCGCCGCCCATCTACACCGCGACAGTGCACACGTCACACATCGAGGTCTCATCTTGGGTAATTAAGAACATCTTAAGAGGGGTACTCACCTGCAGCTGGAGCTGCAGAGACTTGAGGTACTCGATCGCCTCGTCCAGCATCGACGCCTTGTCCGTCTGAAGTGTATTCGACGCAAGAATACAAGAGGGTATGAGATGAGATCGCCAAGGAGATGAGATATACGAACAGGATTGCAAATCTTCGTGTGATTACTTTGTTGCAGTGAGGAATGAGCTCCTGCAGGGTCTTCATCTTCTCGTTGATCCTGTCCCTTCTTCTCTGCACCGGGTTCAGATCACAGTTAGCAATGGCGGGAACTGTCACAGGCGAACGAAATGGAAGTTCTTGGAAGGGACCCAGCTTACCCGCTCCGAGAGGTTGTGGACTTCGGCAGCTCGCCGCCGCTTGGCCGTCGTCAGCTTCTGCGCCGGCTCGCACGTCGCGTCGGCGGACTCGAACTCCGCGTCCTGAATTTTTGGCCGTGTCAATGTCATCGATTGATCCGGTACACAAGGTGGATTGATCGCAATCGGCGGCACGCGTACCTCGGTCTCCGTGGCATCGCTCGGCCTCCGCTTGCCGCTCCGGTGGGCGGTAGCGCTGGGCTGCCCGGCCTTGGTGGTGCAGGACCTCGGCCGCATCGACGACGAGGTCACCGTCGCCGCGTCGCGGGCGCTGCCACCGGCCTTCCCCGCGGCCCCCGGCGCCGCCGCGCCGCCGCATGTGGCGCGGGCGCGCGGCGTCTGCACGTGGTTGCTCCCGCAGAAGCTCGACCCGACCGTCAGCATGGACGACTCGCCGGCCTCCGTCGCCGTCGCCGTGCACTCGCCGCCGGCGGCCACGTCGCCGAGCTCCCCCGGGCACTCCTTCTCCCACGGCGGCGGCATCAGCCCGCTCCGGCGGGCCGCGGCCTCGCCCCCGCACTCCGCCTCCTCCTTGCACGCCCTGCCGCTGCCGGCGTCGGCCGCCTGCGCCTCCCCGAAGAGCTCCGTGAATAGGTCCCTCTCCAGCGCGTCCTCCGCAGGGTACTGGAACCACGCCGCCGCCTCGTCGTCCTGCGCCGCCGCCGCCGCCGCCGCCGCCGCAACCTTCTCGGGCCTCGTCGGCTTCCTCGGCGCCTGGCTCTGCATGACCACGTGGCCGTTGCACCAGAGCAGCTCCATGAGCCCGTCGTCGTCGCCGCCGCTGCAACCACACGTTCCACAAAAACCACCGCATCAGCCACGAACGGAGCAGCATGCGAGGAACGAAGAAGGGATGGACGATCAAAACGCACTTCAATGTCGCGAAGGCGTCCCCCATGCTGCTGCTCCAGTCAGGGACGTACTGGTTCATGGCTCAGACCACCGCCGCCGCGAGCATCCCACGGAACACGCAGCACGCCCGGCTCGATCGCTGCAAGGAGGAGAACAAGAACACTGCCTTACTTCCATCGGTCGAGTGATCGAACATGCAAACAAGGGTGATCTTCCATCTCCTTTCGACTGATCACACAGGGTGAATTGGATTTCAAATATCAAAGGAATTGGATTTTGAAAATCAAAGGCCATGACCCATAACTCCATGAGTGCAGTACTAGTATACACTAATCTACAAAGCGTATTGCTCCGCAGTACCTGAAGCTCTGACTGAATCTGCAGAGCGAGGCAGCAGGAGATGATGAGCATGGAACTAACAGAGGAGCAAGGAGAAGCCATGAGCAGCAGTAAAAATGTGTGGACGAGAGGGGGAGAGAGCTCTCCGGTACGGATAGAGTAGCATATCCGTTTTGACTCGTGCAGATAGAAGGACGTACAGGAAACCAAAAAGACAAGGGAAAAGAAAAGGAAAGGAGAACTGGAGATGGACAGAGAAAGTACAGAAGAAACAAGAACCTGACTGTTCGTTCTGCCCGCTTCTGAACTGAATTTCGCCGCGGACTGAAATAAATCTGCAGAGCCTCCTTCACCTTCTTCCCTCTCTCTCCTCTTTCCCTCTCTGTGGTGTTTGTGTGAGCTGATGATCGGTGGAAGAAGCAGGTGAGGAGGAAGGGTGAGTGGGGGAAGAAGGGAGCTGGGACTGGGAGGTTGCTGGCAAGCAGGGGAAGAACGCGCGCGGCGGCCTTTAAAACGAGGGCAAGTTGGTGCAGGAACAGTGCGTGGCGCGGCGACTGAAGGAGCGAACTGGATTCGGCCGGGGGCGCTAGGGTAGACCGGAGAGCGACCGGGAATGGTTATCGCGTAGCCATTGTACATGCACAGCCCCCAGCTTTGCCGCCACCGAAATCAGACTCCTAGCTAGAGGAAACATACCACTAGTCATCTGAATCTAGTCATCTTAACCATTTTTTTCTGGGAAAAAAACATGTACACTCGCGCGCGAAAAAGTACAAGCGCGTGCTCCCTCCGTCTCTAAAAGAATACAATTCTAGTTTTGTCCTAAGTAAAATTATTATAAGTTTGACCATATTTTTAGATAAGAGTACACCAAATAAGAATCATTAGATTCATCGTGACATATATTTTATAGTACACCTATTAGATATTACTGATGTTGATCATATTCTCTATAATTTTTAACAAACTTTCTTAAGTTCGTCCACTCTACTTTACGAATAGAATTGCTTCTTCTTTTTTTCCAGGACGGAGGGACTACCGCACAGCACACTGTTAGAATCTCACTTGGACTGAATATCGGTCAGTTTAGAATTGAGTTGACAAAGGCTATTCCTTCACCACTTCACCATCACACTGTAATGCAGAGGTTTCTGATCCACTACACTTTGTGAGTAGCCGCAGATCACACTTGCGCGTCGCGGTTGCGAAGATCTGATAGGATCCTGCCACCTCTCGGCCTCATCGCTGTCGGCCCTGTCGGCCTGACTGCGCGTGTGGCACCATATCCCTAAAAGAGATTAGCGTCACGTCCATCTCACTCCAACTCACTCACACGCACTCCTCACACACACACGCTTGAAGAACCAGTCATCAGTTGCGTCCATGCAGTTTTAACAGGTTCCACTCCTGTGGCGAGCCCAGTATTCCCACCCGGATAAGAACCACGCGTGATCTGAGCATCAGATCTCAGAGCGATCGATGTGCCCTGTTCTACTCTACTGTGCTGCAGCAGAAGCTTAACGAAGATCCGATCAAATTGCGGCCTGGACCCACGAAAGGAGGAGCACGGAATTCTGCTCCTCCTCGGTGTTTTATCCACTGCGAATTAGGAGCACTCGATTTGCAGGATGTGATATGACCTCCGTGGTGTTCAGAACTTCAGATCATGGGCGCAGGCAGGGCTTGCACTTTGCAGTCTTGTCTTGTTTTTATTTTGGATAGTCCTTTTCTTTTTATATTCTGCATGTACATAACTACATGAGTATGTGGTTTTCAGGTCTGTCAGATTCTCGAATTATGAGGTGTGATCTTCAAGCAATGCCTGTTTTCTCTTTTCCTCTTTCCTCTTTCGAGAAGAATTAATAACCGCTCTTGTTTTTGTTTTCATTGGAGCTTTTCGCAGTTCGAAAAGAAAGAAGAACTAATAACCAATCAGCCTCTTTTATTTCGAAGTTCTCAAAGTACTGCCCTGCGATGCGTGCGCGACAAAAATGTCACAATATTTGAAGTCACGGAAACTTTAAGAAACTATCTGATATCATGTATGTACCATCGATTCGTCGGCGAGACATGAACCCTAGAATTTTATTTTTCGACACAACCCAACCAGGACTCACACAAAAAGAAAAAGTCAATGAATACTCCAAGAAAGTGAAAAGGAATATTTTATTCCAAGAAAGCAAGCCCAAAAGGAAGAAGAAAAGAAAAGGCTGGCAAGGGATCTCATGCCATCTTCCATCAATTCAGAACAGCCGTGGCCTCAAAACAGATCCTCGGGATCCCTGGCCACATATTTTATTCTCCATCTGGGGCCTCTCCCTGCACCAGAGAACCGAGCGAGCTCCATTCCATGGCCTCAGAGTGTTCTCTCAGCCCATCAGATGAGAGCCAGGGAGCGCAGCAGCAGGAGCTCTCCTGAGGCTCAGGGTCGCCTTTGCTCTGAGGGCTACAGCCTTCTTGTGGCTCACATCCCTCCCCTGGCTAACCACCATTCCTGATCTCCCAGCATCATTGGCTACCTCACTTAACTCTTGTACACTGACAGAAAGGTGCCAGCGGTTTCTACATCAGAATCATGCGTGACAAGCTTGCTGGATGGATGACGCATTAATTTGATGGAAAATGATTTTCATCATGTTATGTTATTAGTTTTATTAGAGATTGGAAACTGATTGATATTATGAAGAAAATTTTGTGCCGAAGAATCTTCATACGCCTAGGATGACCATGTATGAGGTTAAAGGCTTGTGCTAGTAGAAAATGTTGATGCGCCTAATTGTGATTCAGTTAGGGCATGATCAGTGCTGGTTGCTTTTGCTAGTCTTCAAGATTCTTTGGAAAGCTTCTGGGCAGTGTCGTTTCAGAGAATAAGGTGAGCAAACAAGCTGGGGTGGTTGACAGAAACAGGTAGATGGCTTCCCTGAGAGGAAGTAATTCCCTGTTCAGTCCATCATACCTCGTCCAAGCAGAGATGGAGCAGCTGATGATGTCTAACTAGTCTTTTGCTGCTGAATTTCTTGGAAAGCACCGCCGACCAGATGTTCTTGGCAGCCATCGCATCTCGGCCATTGGAGGCAGCCTTCGCGAGCGCGGAGGTCGCCGCCGCGTGACGGCGGCGGCGGCGGCGGCGGCAGACGAAGCCGGGGACCGCCACGTGGGATGGGCCATTGACCTGGGACCTCGGTCAAACGAGCAGGGTCTTCTCTGACGGTGCGATCGGAACGTGCGGCCCAGGTTGATCCCCGCGCGGCAGCGGAGGGACGTTTTGCGGTTGGGACCCTGAATCGCGGGGAATTTCCAGTTACGAAACCCCTCAGATTGAATCGCGATCCAACCCCGGGCCTCAATTGACCGTCAGATCCCACATGGGCGGCTCAGATCGCGCTCGGCGAATGGCCGGGGGGACTTTTTCCGGAAGGGACCTCAGGCTAAGATGAATTACGTTCAAACTCCCCGGGAGATTTGGATCCGCGATCCGGCGTCCCGGCGTGGGGGCGGGCGTGAGGCGTCTCCGGCGAGCGAACGCCGACGTCGCCGTCGACGATCCCTGGACGCTACGGAGTGGTCCACTGCCTCCAAGAAAATCCAATTCCCACCGCCGGCCGATGCATGCGGAGACCGTGAGTGGCTGAGCGCCGCCCGTCGTCATGGACGTGTATGTCGTCGTCGGCCTCGTTATGTCCGGAGAGATTGACGGCCGGCCGGCTGGACGGACATGACCGGAAACCGTCGCCGTACAGAGCTTCTACCTATGGCGTAAGAAATGCCAAGTTTTTTTTTTGGGACTGCCATGGGGTATTGTTGTTGCCCTCCTTTTTTTTTGCAGGAAAAGAAATCACACTTCTGGCTGCTCCTGAAACTGTATGCACTGAAACTGAGATGGAAACACGTCGCCATAGTTCGTAGAAAAAAATCTGCATGAGACTGACACTGAATTGAATACACATATCGAGTTAAAGAACATTACGGAAACGAATAGACAACAAACTTCTCTAACTCTTGGCTGCTCCTTGATACAAACACTTTTGCTCAAACTGAAAAAAGTTTAGTATGTTACTAACATTTTCCTTGCTTTTTTTTTCAAAAGTCTACCATTTTTCATCTACTAAGCTAATCGGCTTATTTCGCCAGATGACTAGCCATGAGCTAGCTAGTTGCGACGATCGATGTTGCCCAAGAAGACGCCCCACTTGGGCTCGGCGACCTGCGCGGCGGCGGCGGCGGGCACGTCCATGGTCTCCCCCTCGGCGGCCTTCCCGCCGCTGGCGATGGCCGGGACGCCGCCGCGCTCGACGGACCCCGCCGCCGCCGTCTCGCCGCCGAGGGCGCCCGGCAGCCGCGGCCTGACCTGGAACGGGTTGAACAGCGACGCCCACAGGCTGAGCTGCTCCTGCCGCGTGGCGCCCACGTACGGCGGCACGAGCGCCGGCATCCCGGCAAACGCGGGCGGCGCGCCGGAGAGCCACGGCATGGACGCGCCGGCCAGCGGGAACGACACCGGTGGGAACCGCAGCCCGCCAGCCAGCGCGCTCGCCGCCGGCATGGACATCGGCATCGGCATGGGCAGCGGCAGCCACTTCCCCGCGCCGAGATCGTCCTGGCTCCCCTCGCTCCCGGCGGCTCTGGACCACCTCGCGGCTTCCGGCGCCTCCGCCACCGTCACGTCGAGCACCGCCTCCGACGCCGCGGACTCCGTGCTCCCCTCCACCGCATGCAGGCGCCTCAGCGGCCTCGCCGCGGCGCCGCACCTCCCGCCAAGCGCGAGGACGAGGCAGAGCGTCGCTGCGACGGTCGCGGCGGGGCGGCTGCGACGACGACGGTGGTGGTCCATTGCCAGACTGTCTCTGTGGGTTGGTTTCTTGGCACGGCGTGGTGGTCCACGGCGGCGAGGCCGTATGTATAGGACGCCGTGGCGAGGTTTTAGGTAGGGGTTTGTAGGGGACCTGTCAGGAGAAGGGCATGCTCCAGTGCGGCCTCCTACTCGCCTCCTAGCTGCTGCTCGTTGCAGGCAGCTGGTTGACAGTTGAACACGGTTGATCCATCTGGTTGATAGTTCAGTTAGGCCATGCAATGTTCGTGTCCACTTATACAACAGAAACTTTTGCAACTTTAATGTTCAAGTGGCCTTTTTTTGGACCATGAACACATTGCCAAAAATAAGCTGCTTCGTGGGCTGCGCTACGCTACCACAGTAAGAAGACATGGAACAAGCTAGCAAAGACATGGAACAAGCTGCAGACATCATATCACACCAAAATTTGCCAGTTCGGTTGTCTGGATTACATGTGGAGCTGTCAAGGAAACAAAACTGCTACGATCAGTAGGTTGCCGATCACTTGGTACCACTACAAAACGGGCTTGGCTTCAACCGATGCCCGTGCTCACGGATCAACAGCACCACCCAGAATCTCCAAATGAGTAGCTTCTGCATTCCAGCATGGACCAATCACCTTTGTTGCGTCGAGTCAGTGGAGTTCTTTCTGCATTGCCATTTTGCAATGGGTATGATGGGACAAAACTTTGGGGCGTCTCACTCATTTGCGACTGGTCTCTTCTCGAGCAATGATGACAAGAAAGCTGAACATAGTTTTGTGAGGGGCGGAAGAACATGTGATGAGCCACTGAATATGGTCTCCCAAGGCCTGTCTGAAGGGATAAATGGAACATCCGAAACCTCTTTCTTTGACTCCAGTTTTGGAAGCTCTCCGTAAATAGATGCGTATCCGACTGGTGCTGAAACAACAGACAAGAGGGTCAGTGCTTTTACACAATGTTTTGAAGTTGAAAGGAAATGGGATAAAGCATCCATTTTTTGCAAGCAAGGATTGTAGAGAAGAGGTGAATACGTAGCAGTACAGTATAAAAGAATGCGTCCAGGAACAATGTAACAACCCATGCAACACACTCACCAAGTTCCTCAGCTTGAATCTTCTTGTCTATGTTCCTGCTAACGACCAACTCCTCTCTCTTCAGGGGATCAAAGATGACATATTCATGAGAACCATTTACATATACCAGCAACATTGTCTCTTTGTCTTTCGAAGATACGTCACCCTTCACAAAAGAAATGTTGCCACCCCTTGCCTGGAAAAAATGAGATCAACCAAGTTGTGTGTTATTATGGTTCCTCAGTTCATTGTGTGCTATCTAACAATACATGCAGAAGGAAACGAAGCAACAGAAATTTTATTGGAGAACTAAAGGAATAGGCAACTAAGCACACTGCTATACAACAATACAAGTATAAACATGAGAATATTAAAAAAAGAACAAATATCAGTTCTTTAAAGTATATCCAATGGAGCGATACTCCAAAACAAAAACAATTGATACAAGAAGTCAATAAGTCAAATGGACATACCTTCTTTACCGACCAGGAGGCAACAGTGTTCGGGCTTTCTGCATTAAAAAGTAGAATCGCTCCATTTTGCTCTGTCGATGTTCCTCCATCAGGACAGCTCAGAAGAGTAAGAACCGCAAATTCATTCCCATCCGGCGAACAGCATGCAGCTGTAAAAATAAAATACCAATATGAGAACAAGATCAAATGTGCTTGCTGATTGACCAGAAATTAGTTTTCACAACCCCAACTGTCAGACAACATTTGATAATGTTAATAAAGAGGACCCACACAGAGATAAAGTACTACTGTGGTAACATCATTCAAATGTGATAGCAGTGGAAATGAGCTACTACAATGTAATATGCAGCCTTTAAGCTGGCCAGATTCACCATGATGATCATGCTGGAACTTAATTAGACAATAAAAGAGAAACAAGTAATGTAACAAGGCTGTCAGATTCATCTTATGTGCCTCTGCAATCATGACTAGGGATTTTGATCCATATCCAAGCACCAGAACTACAAATTGTATTTTCCCAATACGACAAAGCAAAATGCACAGTAAGAAGTAGAGCATGCATACCATTTATGCCTTGCTAAGTCTAAATAGCACAAATTGTGTTGCTAACGTAGTTTGTACCTTCTGCATAAATGCTGTAAGCCCACTGCATGGAAAGATTTGAAACATTCCATACAGTAACCTCTGGTTTTGAACTCTGACACAGAGACATCAAATACACCGATGTCCCAACAAAAGAAAGATTTGTAATTGGCTGCAAATACAATAAGTGACACACGTCAAACTGCTATTGTAAAGCAGAGGCAAAACATAACAATGCAAGTCAAGGTCTAATCAGATACCGATAGTGTTTCTGCAATTACACCAACAAGTGCATTGTTATCAGGATCCCACAATGTGATGACACTCTCAGCTGCAACTGCAAGAACAGATCCATCAGCTGAGAAGGCTGCTGCTGTCATAGGTTTCTTCCTGCAAAATTTCAATTGCTCAGAATATTATCTGCCTCACATACTAATAAAAAAAATGGAATGCTGGCAGACTAATTGTGTGGTTATGTAAAAGGTTTACAAATATGCTTAAGATTAATTTTTAACCATATTAATAGGTAGTGCTCAAAGGTAAACAGAGTAACTCACTTGTAAGAGCCAACTGATTGGCATCTCCAACCAGCATAATTTCTTTCATTGCTTGATTGTGAAGAAAAACTCTGGACCCAAACCTACATAACCGAACAATAAAACTTATGAAATAAGGAAACAGGGCATACTCTCAAAGATCACAGACATGCACACCTTGAAGTTACCACCAAAAGAAGAGCTCACAGCCATATTTCTTCCTGGACGGAAAACAACAGCAGAAACCCCAGCATCACTGCATGAAGATTAAATATAAAAGTTAGAGAAAATAGTTTCATACATTCATTTTGTATTTATCAGCAACCTTATAAACATGAACCAACCTGTGAGGTTCATAAATGACAGTGGACAAAAAATAATTTCCTGCACTAGACCCATTCCAGAACTTCAGTGTAACAAGACCACCTAATTCTTCTTCAGGAAGCTTGACGTCCACAGTGCACATCAAACTGCCATCTATTGACAATGAAACTAAGGAAATGTACATCTGTAGCCAAGAAAAAAAATGGAACATGTCAAAAACTAAGGTTAAATTCTGAATACCAAACAAGAACAACAAATTATTCAAGCATCAATGGTAACTAGTTTTTTTATCACGAAAATGCAAACGAAAGATATTCAGGACAGTTAAGATTGTAGAAAGTGTATCAAATACATCTAGCATAAAGCTAAGTAACAGAAAAAAATTGTAAAGCAGCATATAGTAGTGTGAAAAGTTTGGCACATAATAAACAGATAACAGAAACAAAGAAAAGAAAAAGGGGAAATAAATAGAAGGTAAAGTGAGTACATGGTACACGACTAGAAATATACAGAAAGGTACATGGCATCTTACCGTGATATCATCAACAGGCTGAAAATTCCTCTCACATACTTGCAACTGAAAAGGTTAACAATACTAGGATTAGTTTCACTATAAAATGTCCATCGTGCTAACCACCCATCAATTGATACACTGCCCAAAGGAGGACTGAGTAAACAATTGAACTTCCTCTGTTAGGTTGATTGCTTACCTCTGAAACCTCAGTGTTCTCGAACAAATTGTAGAACTGTATGCAGTAATCTTCTGTCGGTATAGCAACAAGGTTATTAGTATAGTCAAATCCATACACAACCCGATCAGATCCACCCAAGCTCGGGGAAGCAGTTGGCAGCTAGAGAGATGAATATAGAAAAGGATAATCGTGAGATCATGACCATACAATTAAATTAGCATACGTCAGAAATATGGAAAGTTGGAAACCAGAACTAGCAATGCTATTTAATTGCATAAATTCTTGAAGGAAAAAGCTGCACATTTTTCAAGTTACAAACCTTAATTCCAGCAATAGATCTCATGACCTCCATATTAGGCATTTTTAGGAGATACACTTGGTTATTTGTACATGACACCTGGAAAGCGAACCACATCAGCCATCATTCAAACAGCGGACAGGGACATCCAACAGAGCATATCAAAGATGTAGCTTGAAACATTCATGAGTGACTTAACCAGTCCTACGCCAGCCAACCTTTATGAATCCTCCTCGTGCTAGGACAATTACAAATCAAAAGCAGGACTGTAGTTTACCTCACTGTCAGCTCTAACAACATTACGTAACCAATTCTTTATACTAAGGCATACCACCTCCTTTATGTTATGTCACTGCATAGTTAGCACTAGCTTACACTGTCATACGGATACACACACAAACAACTTTCTTTGTTAGATAGGTTTCCTCATATGATGAAGCCAGCAGCAGGCAGACTTAAATCAGTCATTATGCCCATGTTTGTACAACAAAAGAAAAGTAGGGAGTATCAAATGATTATTTGAACTAGCACCATAATTGCAGAGAAAAATTCCCCAGTGATCAAAGCATAGATAAAGGTTTAACTAGAATATTGTCTTGGGGGCAAACTCAGGGACTAAAGTGGAGGGAACTTGATTTTATGTTTCTATACTATAACATGTAAAAAACAAGGAGTGATAACAGTATGAGATCCACGCATGACCATAGAACAAACTTGTTGATGTATTTCCATCTAGACTGGGAGATGTGCAGGTCTCAAAATTTGAATTATTATTTTGATTTTAATCGATTAGTGACATAATTTCTGCGCAAGAATGAAACATGATTCACTAAACTTCCGTTTGCAAACACAGTATACTGAATTGTAACATGCTGGAATACAGATCCTAAAACTTAATAAATCAACAATATAATTTGCTCCGCAGAGAAAAGGCATTGGGTACAGGAAGCAAATGGAAGGAAGGACACTTACACAGGAAATGGAAGAATCTGGAGAATCTACAAAGAACAAAAGAGGAGACCCCAGACGTGGTTTATATCTTCTCTTTCCAGTATCCAATTGCCATACAACAATAACTCCCTCCAAACCACCTACAAAACAGAAATTTTGTCTGAGAGTTATAAAGACAAAAAAAAAATTAGGCCATCATTACAGATGTTCCAGGAAAGACCGAATTAAACTGATGTAGATAGAGGGTAAATAAATCAGTAAGCCAAACCTGAGAACAAGTACGCTCCGTCAGAGGAAAATTTGAGAAACCTCACTCTGCTTGAATGCCAATGCCATGTCGTGCAAGTGTCTGCATCATCATTGCCCCTAACACCATCCCTTCCTTCATCCACTTTCGACTTCGCACTACTTTCAGAGAACTTTGCATTTCCAAAACCTCTCCAAATCAAGATCCTCCCAGTTACATCACCAGCAGCCACAATTCCCTCGCTTGGATGGAAAGCCAGAGTGGTCAGGTTTTTGGTGTGCCGGAGCTTTATCTTCCTAATCTTATCATGCTTGAAATCTTTCGTTGGTATTCTCCAGATATGGAGCTTTCTTTTATTTGTAATGCCCAAGAATTCCCCAGAACTACTTGCAACAATCTTTTCTGGTTTACTTGTCTGTTTAAATAAGAGTAAATAGTGCATAGAAGTAAGTTTGGAACACTGAAAAAAAATTCAACAGCAACACATCTTCAACAAAATTCTGTACTGATTAAAAAACAAAATTATGTACTTTCCAATTGAAAATTTTAATCATTTCCAATTTACATACCAAGATTACAGGCATATTTCATAGCCATGCCAGCGAATTACTATTCCTAGCATAACTGTCCACATAAAGTACATTAAAATTCTAATAGTTATTCATGTGGAAAGTGGTCAGAAAATTAACAATGATAAGAAAAGGTATAAAGCTGAAAAACCTCACCTCAGCCAGGAGATAACCCACTTTACGGCCCTTCGTCAGGTCATAAATTCTCAACTGCCCACGCAGAGCTTTTGCTTCATTAACTGGCTTACTCGTATCTTCAACAGAGATAAATGCAAAGGGAGTCGACACCTCAGCTCCTTTTGAGGTCCTACATATGTTAGGAATCACCTGTGCACACAGAATCAAAGCATAAGCATGCACATTGGCATATTTAATCTCAAATTCACTCAGCTCGGCATACAGACCAATAATAACCAGAGCAACGAAATTGAGGAGGCAGCAGCTTGAGCTTACCATGGAGTGGACGGGGAGTCCGACCTGGACCTTCCGCACGGCCTCCGCTGCCACGAAGTCCCAGTATATGAGCACGCCGTCGAGCCCCGCGGTCCAGCAGTTGCTCGCGAGCTTGGCCGCCGGGGTCGCAGTCGCACCAGCCGGCGGCGGCACCACCACCACGGCGGTGACGTCCCCCTCGTGCCCCTCCAGCTCCGACACCTGCGACATGGAAACCACACGGTCGTGGTGAGGCAACGGTCACAACCCCCAACCACCAACTCGTTAAGCGGATGCAGGCGGCGGCCGCGCGGGGCGGGGCTTTTACCAGCATGGCGGTGGCGGTGCTGAAGACGGAGACGGTGCGGCCGGAGCAGACGAGGAGGAGGCGGCCGTCGGCCGAGAAGGCCGGCGGCGCGGAGACGACGCTCTGGCCGCCGGTGATCATGGCGGCGGCGGCGAGGGGGTCTAGGGTTTTGGGGCTCGGAGTGGGAATGAGGAGGCGGCGCTGGCTGGACGAAGGGTTTTGGGCTTTTCCCGGCGGTTCGAACGGGTTGGCGGATCGACGGCAGCGTAACCGGGTCTAGACCCGCTTTGAATTTGGGCTTTAGGTTGATGGATTGGGCCGAGCTCTGTCTCCGTAGGTGGGTCGGGCCGGACCGGATTAGTATAACACGTATATCATCCTCTCCAAAACCGAGAGGCAAGCTGTAACAATCCTTACTCGACCACTCCCAGCTCAAAAAAAGGAAAAAAAAACAATCCTCTACTCCAACGCCATACAGTCCATGACATTCTTCTCAGAGGAAAAAAACAAAAAAATCATGACATGGCTCAGAACTCAGAAGCAAAATCGAAATAATTCAAGGAAAGGCTATACAGGCGTGTACAGAAAGTCGTGTTGGAAAAGGCGTTTACAGAAGCAAAGCACCAGGATAGTGAGCATATGCATGCCAATGTGAAATGTTCATGGCAAATAGCAGCAATACTTCTTTAGAGGGTGTGTTTTTGGGGGTGATCTTCATTCTGTTTTTGGCTGCTCTTAGCCAGGGTGCTTCATGTGTGAAGCTTCTTTTGTACTCACTGTCTGTAAGCGCTGGTAACCCCCAGCCTGAAACACTTTCTATGCTTTCAATACAAAGCAGGCCGAAAAGGTCTGTGATCTAAAAAAAAATAGCAGCAGTACTAGGCTGAATATGAAGCTGTAAGCGTTAACTCAAGCTGCTTAGCCCGCTGTTTGTGCATACTTTCTGTTTCGGAGGAGTGATCCAGTGTTTCAGGAGATATGAGAAGACTCACAATGTATGATCAGGTGCTTTTCAGGTTTCAGATTTCAGTATTGGGTTAGCCTTCGGACCTCGGCTCAGAGGACACAGAAAACACTGCTGTCATCACTCCTCACCTGTGCGACGTCCTCAATGGCATCAGAAGTCCAACCAGCAACCAGGTGTAAAAACGCAAGAGTCTGGCTCAGACAACAGCCCTAAATTTCCTATCTGTATGCTCAAGTTCAACAATGAGTGAAAGCCTACACTGAGTCACTGAAATCGCTAGCACAAAATCATTGAATGAGAAGGTCTATGTGGATCCAGCTAAACCAGGTGGCTTATGCACTCCCTTTTCTTTAATTGAAGCCCTCGCCTTTTCAGCTTCATCCCACTTGCCTGCCTCAGCACTGATGTTTGACAGCAGCACATAATTTGAGGTCTTGTGAGGTTCCAATTCGAACAACTTCTCAGCAGCCAATTGTGCAAGCTCATCGTTTTTGTACAGCCGGCATGCTCCAAGCAAGGCACCCCACATGCCAGCGTTGGGTTTGATCTGCATTCCTTGCACGAGTTCAAATGCCTCGTTCAGCCTCCCAGCTCTTCCAAGCAGGTCCGCCATGCAAGCATAGTGCTCAGCCACAGGCTTCAGTGAGTACTCCTTTTCCATTGAGTTGAAAAACTTCAATCCTTCATCAATCAATCCAGCATGACTGCAAGCCGACAATATACCAACAAACGTGACCTCATCAGGTCTGATCTTCTTGGCTTCCATTTCTCGGAATACTGAGATTGCCTCAGTCCCATGACCGTTAGAAGCATAACCATCAATTAACGCATTCCATGAAACAATATCCTTGCCTACCATCTCATCAAAGATTTGTTTTGCTTCCAAAATCCTTCCACACTTTGCATATGTGGAAATCAAGGCATTTCCAGCAAATGAATCATTGATATGCCCACTCCTAACAAGAAGACTGTGGAATTGCCTCCCAACTTGCAAAGCAGCTAGGTTTGCACATGCGCTGAGACAGCTTGCATAGGTAGACCAGTCAGCCCTCGTCGTGTTCCTTCTCATGAGCATGAAATGGTGGAGTGCATCAACAAAAAGGCCATTCTGAACAAATCCAGAGATAACTGAATTCCAAGATACGGTATTTCTCCTATTCATCCTCCTGAAAATACCGACTGCCTTGCGCATTTGACCACCCTGAGCATAGCCAGCAATCATGGTGTTCCAAGAAACTGTATCCTTATTCGGCATTTGCTGGAACAACAACATGGCCTCTTCAAGCATTCCACACTGGACATAACCAGATATCATCGTATTCCAGCACACTGCGTCGCGCACCTCAATTCCATCAAAAATCTGACGAGCATCACCAATCATCTTGCTTTGTAAATAGCCATGCATCAGTGCAGTCTTCGCTGCGACACAGTTGAAAGGCATCTTGTCGAGAAGATCCTTTGCTTCTTGGAGTTTCCCAGCACGTGTTAATCCACTTATTATAGTTGTCCATGAGATTGAGTTCTTATCTGGCATCTCCTCGAACAGCTTACAGGCCTCCTTGATCCGAGCAAGCCTCACATACCCTTCTAGCATCACGTTCCAAGCCACAATGTTTCGCTCAGGCATTCTGTCAAACAGTTCTCTCGCATCACTGATACTCCCTGCCCGGCAATACCCATTGAGTAAGGTCACCCAAGAAATGACATTAGGTGATTCAATCCTTGCAAAGAAGGTAGAGGCCCCATCTAAATCCCCAGCTCGCACAAACCCCTCCAGCATCAAGTTCCAGGACACCTTGTCCTTCTCCACCATTTCGTCAAAGAATTGCACGGCGCGGACCATTTCTCCACTCTGAGTGAGACCCGCCAGCACCGAGTTCCAAGAAACCAGGTCCGGGGCCGGCATCTCCTTCAGCAGCTTCACCGCATCGTCGAACCTGCTGTTCTTGGCGTACCCGGAGATCATGGCGTTGTAGCACGCCGTGCACTTGCCGCCAGGCATGCGGTCGAGCACGTCTCGGGCCAGATCGAGCTCCCCCGCGCGCGCGTAGCAGGAGACCATGAGCGTCCAGGAGAAGTCGTCCCGGCCGGGCATCGCGTCGAACAGGCTCCGGGCGTCCGCGACGCGGCCGTGGTCCGAGCAAGCCGCGATCATCGCGTTCCATGAGACGGCGTTCCTGCTGGGCATCCCGTCGAAGAGGGCCCGGGCCTCGTCGATCCGCCCGTGGCGCGCCAGCGCGGAGAGCATGGCGTTGTAGGTGACGGTGTTGCGGCGGGGCATGGAGTCGAACAGGCGGCGCGCCGCCGCCAGCTGCCCCGACCGCGCGAGGCGGGTGAGCTCCTGGTTGCTCCGGAACACCGCGGGGGCCGCGGCCGCCGCCGTGGCCTTGGCGGCGCCCGCGGCGGCCATGAGGCGGGAGCGAGCGCTCGTTCGCGTCAGTCGTCGTCGGCGAGCGGGGGGCACCGATCGCCAGCACGCAGCTCTTTGCTCGGTTCGGCCACGGTCACTTTGGAAAGTGGATCTCGTGTTGTGCTCGGCCCACTTGGAAATTGCAGATCGCCTGGAAAATAGAATGGACTGGGCTTAATCTTGGGAGGCATGGGCGGTCTAGGAAAAGGTGGGAGGTTTTGCATTTTGGTCACTGTGTTTGAGGCTTATGCGGGAAGCAATGAGTGTGTTCAAATTTAACTCCGTGACCGTGAACACATGAAGGGAGGATTTGATTTAAAATGCCAGGGATCATGGAATCCTATCTTTTTCATGCTGACCCCCTTTCTGTCCAAAGTGAAGTTTGAATTGTGTCATCAAAATGCAGTGTAGAAATGGATTGAAAAGAGCTAGGCCGAATATCTTCTTGTTATCCAAAAGCCTAGCTGCCTAGCCATAAATGGATAGCGAAGCATGCAAACATGATAAAGTCATAGAGAGTGTTATTTTCCATGGGCTCTACAACAAATTAGTTTACATATGAGATGAAAATACTTCATTGTTCAAGTAAGTTGTTGGATTAATGAAACCAACATGCTCGTTGAGCTACTTAATTAATCAGATTTTGCTCTACTTGCGACTAGGATTTACTTCCATTTAGATCACCGTCAACGGTAGGTAAATCGCGCTAGTATGGATTTTTCTAAACACATGTGTTATTAATTGATACCACGTGCAATCAAATCCGGTGCAGCGTGGTAATTTTCTGAAAATGTTGGTCCTCGCGGCCGCGGAAGCAGGGGCAAAGGTGCTTTGCAAATTGCACTGCGCCGAAGTAGGTGTGTTTGTCCAAAGCAGCTGCGGACGCACCTCTTTGATCAGTGTTGAGCTTTTTTAACAGCAAAAGCCAGTTGCGGAAGTCCAACAAAGCCTTACTTTTATCATGGAGATTCATAAAGCTCCAAAAATACTTCACTATGAAGATTTTATTCCATCACGGTATAAAGAAAAGAAACATAGCCGCGGGGGGCTAAGCACGAAAAACACGCGCCTCTTTCTTTCAATTTTCGAATGCTACGATAACGAGACAGAGCGGCACGTCGTAATAATTGGGCGGCCCGGTCCCTCTCCGCCAACGTGGCCGCCGCGTACTCCCTGCTGCCGCCGCCGCCGCCGCTGCCGCTGCCACTGCCTCCTGCCGCAGCAGCCGCGAACCGAAGCATCAGCAGCAGCCAGGCAGCTGCCACCACCACCGCCAGCAGCGGCGCGCCCACTTGCCTCCCCCGGGCGCAAATTTTTATCCGGGCAACTCGCGGGGCGCTCGTGCCCGTGCCTCCCGCGCCGAACCCTAGCGCACCCACCAGATCCGGAGATCCCGCGGGGACGCGGGGGGCGCAGGCGGGACCCCGCACCCACTCACTAGCCGGCCCCGCCAATGGCGCCCCCTCCTTGGCGCTGATCCGATCCCGCCCCGCCGCCGACACAGCCCCCCCCCCCCCCCCCCCCCCCCCCCCGCCGCATGGATTCCGCCCGGAGCTGGCTCCAGAAGCTGCAGCCGCGGGACAAGGACAGGGACCGGGGCGGCAAGCCCGCGGCGTCGTCGCCCACCGGCGGCTCCGCGAGGATGGCCGGGGCCGGGGCGGGGGAGGAGGCGCTGTCCAGCGCCACCAAGCAGAAGGTGGCGGCGGCCAAGCAGTACATCGAGAACCACTACAAGGCGCAGATGAAGTCGCTCCAGGAGCGCAAGGAGAGGTCAGTCCACTCAGTCCAGTCCCCTTCCTGCCCTGCTCGCGGGTTCCGCGGCATGGGGATGTCAATGCGTGTCCCTGGGTGACTCGAGGGGTGTCGGTGCGGAGTTATCAGATCAGCGCGCGCGAATTTGTGCTCGATTTTGCTGGAACCGTGGATCTCTTAGATTTTTTTTGCCTTCGATCCTATGCCACTAGTGGTTTAAGCTGGCTGCATTGTTGCGGGAATGTACTGATATCATTTGCTCGATTTTGGTTGAATCCTTGAGCTCTTAGATTTTGTCTGTGATCACGTGCCAGTATCGGTTTAAGCTGTATGCATTGTTGTGGAAATTTACTCTTGTACTTGCCCATGAAGTACTCGCTTCTAGCTAGTGTCGACAATTGAGTGTTCATGCTTCTAGTGCATGTGCTTATTTTAGGATGCAGTTGTCTAATTTTGGATATGTTGGGCTAGATTGGTGCACCCATGGACAGATTTTGGAGGAAAGCTGAATCCTTAACACCTCTAACTTCTTTTGGTTTCGTGACTGTTTGTCTGCTTTGTTCTAAAATGCACAAGGCACCAAGTGCACAGAGCGCCATTGTTAGCTTAGGGGGCTAGCCTAGGTAAGCTATGTGTGATATAGAATTATTACTGTCTGTGAATTGAATTTTGGCGCGCTACAGCATGGTGGGCATATGTCATGAATAATGAATGCCTGTGGTGCTTTTAGGATCATGAAGAGTACAATGTGCATAGCATTAAATAAATTGCTGCTGTTTCTGTTGTGTGGTGGGAGCAAAATAGGGAGAGGATTTAAACAGCTGGGTCTTCAGTACAAATGTGGAAGGAGGTGAAGGGGCACGTCAGCTCCAGTTGTGTATCCTAGAACGCCAAATATCGCTTAATTCCATTGCTTTGTCTAATAGTAGATGTTGCAGTACTTGAAAAGTACTATCAAGTTTTAATAGTCATTTTGTCACATTGACTTCACTGTAAGTGCTGGCAAATCGATCTAGTTGTGTAGTGGTGCAACCTGGAGTCGGCCTCGAGCTTCTATTAATTGCCAAGTGTTACTATTTTTAGGTTGTCTATACCCTTTTTAAGGAAAGATGGGGTTATGTAGACCTACTAATCTTTCATCTGCTTGCAAAAGCTTACAAATTGTAAATCTTCCCTTATACTGCAAAAAGAGATTAAGCAACTAAGTTAGAAGTTATCATGCATGTATATTAATGGGGATAAATACAGATGGGAAATAATGAGCAATTGAGGATAAAATCCACCCATGGAGAAGGAAATTTTAACCAGCTGGTAGCTGTGGCTTGCCCAAATTCCGTTCAGTATGCCCTTTAGTCTGCATGGGCACTGCTAAGACATAGCTTTCATTTGGGTTATGGGAGTACAACACTACAACCTGAAGTCTCCTTCCGAACTTTGATATGAAATCAAGATGTCCCATCTTCAAATGACCTTAGCTCTGAATTCTTGTAGGGGCAACTTTTCTTGGGTAGTTGGGTGTTTACATTTCTCTTTTTGCCATATTTTATGCTTGGCTTATCATTTTCTATAGGAATGCCACAAGCCTTACTAAACTGATACAAATTGTTTTCAGATCATGCTTCTAGCATGACTTATATTGTTGAGTACCTGCTATGCCTTACTACCAATTTGACATCAACCTATATTTTAGGCGTTGGATGTTGGAGAGGAAGCTAGCAGATGCCGATGTATCTGAAGAGGAGCAAAACCATATCATGAAAGATTTAGAAAAAAAGGAGACAGAATACATGCGCCTACGAAGGCATAAAATGGGTGTTGATGATTTTGAATTGCTGACCATCATTGGGAGAGGTGCATTTGGGGAGGTAACAAATATTTTGACTTGTCATTTTTGTAATAAACATCAGTTTACTCAATATCTTGAGAGTTCTGAGTTAGTACATGCAGGAAATTTCTCCATTGCCTTAGAGACCATAATGTTTTCTGTGTTCACCTTCTGCTTACCTCCAGTTTATACTCCACACTGGTATTTTGCAGGTGAGACTTTGTAGAGAAAAGGCTACATCCAATGTGTATGCAATGAAAAAGCTAAAGAAGTCTGAAATGTTACGAAGAGGCCAGGTACTCTGTGATGTTAAGCCTAGTAACTATTCCTGGTTATCCAGCAGCTTTTCTTTTTCTAATGCGTTATTTTTAGGTTGAGCATGTGAGAGCTGAAAGGAACCTCCTTGCAGAGGTCGATAGTGCTTATATTGTTAAGCTCTACTGCTCATTTCAAGATGATGAGTTTCTGTACCTCATTATGGAGTACCTTCCTGGTGGTGACATGATGACTTTACTCATGCGCAAGGACACACTGACAGAGGATGAATCTAGGTTCTATGTTGCAGAGACAATATTAGCAATTGAATCCATTCACAAGCACAGCTATATTCATAGGTAATATTCAATAAGAAGAATCACTGTATAGCAAATCATGATTTGTTATTCAATTGTTGTTGTACCTTTCCAGGGATATCAAGCCTGACAATTTGTTGCTAGATCGATGTGGACACTTGAAGCTTTCAGATTTCGGCTTATGTAAACCTCTAGACAGCAGTAGCTTCCCAAATCTTAGTGACCTTGACTATGCAGCGGGGAAGAGCACCAATCCATCATCAGATGGTGATATGCAATCAAGTAACTCTACTGGCCCCAGGCGGACACAACAGGAACAACTAATGCATTGGCAGAAGAATAGACGGATGTTGGTAGGTGCTTAGCTATAGAAGCATTTTACTCCTGTCATTTCATGGTAGATACAGCAACACGAATTTCGGCTGCCACTTTAATCTGCTTGTCAGCACAAATTTTGTTCTTATGTATATGTATGTGCATAGCTTATAGCAGGCAAGCTTCAGACTAAGACCTTACAGTGACCTTTCTTACAGGACTTAGCTATAAAGAGCACTAGTACAACAACAATGAAGCCTGTTGGGATAGGCTAGTAGTTATAAAGAGCACTAATGAACTAATTCGGCTATAAGATGTCAAATTCTAGGCATACTGACTATATTATATATGTGAAGCATGATTGTATTAGGGAAAGGTGAAAAAATTCAAGATGTTATTGTCTTCAAAAATTTGAGCAGGTTGCATAGAGACATGGAGAAATTGAAATCCCCCCAAAGATGAAATTTATTCGCCAGTAAATTACATATGGAATGACTCGGAGTGGTCATTTGCTTAAAGCTCATGCTTGGTTCTGTTTTATATTCTCGACTCTCTGTACTTATATACATGATTTTATGCAATTCACAGGCTTACTCTACTGTTGGTACGCCTGATTACATTGCACCTGAGGTACTTTTGAAGAAAGGATATGGGATGGAATGTGACTGGTTAGTTTTGATTTGAATTTGTGCATTGGCTTCCAATGGTGTCCATTCTTCTTACATGAACTTTCCGTAGGTGGTCACTTGGCGCCATAATGTATGAAATGCTAGTGGGATATCCTCCATTTTATTCTGAAGATCCAATGTCAACATGCAGGAAGGTAAGATTATGTGCTGTTTCTATGCCAATTATTTAAGTGTTGCATAGTGCTAAGTCATGTCCTTGCGAAATTGTGCTTTTGCTTTTGAGTTCTTCTTGGACACTGCATGAATGCAATTTTGCAGATAGTGAATTGGAGAAGTCATCTAAAATTCCCTGAAGAGGCCAGACTTTCACCAGAAGCTAAAGATCTCATCGGCAAGTTATTGTGCAATGTGGATCAGAGACTTGGCACAAAAGGTGCACATGAGATAAAGGTGAGCAATATTCAGATGATTTGTTGTTCTACATACTTTTGAATATTTCGCAGTCGATGGCAGTATGGCATAATGTGTTCATGCAGGCACATCCATGGTTTGGAAGTGTTGAGTGGGAGAAACTGTATCAAATGGAAGCAGCTTTCATTCCTGAGGTTAATGATGAATTGGACACACAAAACTTTGAAAAATTTGAAGAGGTGAGGTTCTATTCCTCTATTGTGTTCTGTCTGACACTGCAAAAGGTAAATCATTGAGCAATCCACAGAACGAAATGGCCTGGAAGTTTGCACATTTCCTTCTATCCTGAGCTATTCTTTATTTTGTACAGTTGAGCCTAATATAATTGCAATAGATCTTGTTCTGCATTCTGCTCGCTTAGATGATATTGTGGAGACAATGTACCGCATGACAGTGAAAAGTGGCAGCTAGGATGGCGTATAAAATATTTAGTTCTTGACCCCTTTTGTAGTCTTGTATCCAGTGGCTGTTGAGTACTTGCATTTATGCATTTGATATTTTTACAGACTGCTCCTCCAATGCAAACTTCATCAAAGGCGGGTCCCTGGAGAAAGGTAATGTTTTCAAGATTCTCGGAATACATTTCCTTATATTGTCAATCTTTCACGAAGACTACAACCTTTAGTTTTTTTTTCCTGGCCAAAGTAAAAAAAGCAATACGTTAAGGAACTGGGCAGTTCGATGTCAAGATTTTTTCCCCACTTTTGAGGCGATATCAAGATTTCAGTCTTAGGATTTTGCTTTCAAAGTCTGAAATAAATTGTTTTCATACTTTTTTTATATCACGAGAATCACAACTGCACCTAAAATTAAATGCTGGAGCCTTGCATCTTTGGAGTTTGGATATGGTGACTGATTGATTGTTCCTTTGTGCAGATGCTTTCTTCCAAGGATGTGAACTTTGTTGGATATACCTACAAGAACTTTGAAATAGTGAATGATCCTGAACTTCCAGGAATTGGTTGGAAATAGTTCCTATCTTTGCACCTTCACTTTGTTTTCCCAAGTTTGGGTGATATTTTTGCATTGCACATCCTTTTGAACTATTTTCTTTCTGACATTGCAGCTGAGCTAAAGAAAAAGAACAACAAGCCAAAGCGACCAACCATCAAATCATTATTTGGTAACTATCCTTAACACTCTCTTGAGTTTCTGTGGATATTTTTTTTCATAGCATTTACACTGCATTCACGAGTATCTGTGCAGAGACTGCTGATAGTGAAGACCAGACTTCTGAAGGCAGTTTCTTGAACATATTACCCACACAATTGGAGTTGCCGGAGAGCCTCGAGCCCTCACCTCACTCCAGCATATCTTCCGAGGATTCCCAAGCACGGCATAGGTAGCAGGTGCATGGTTTTTTTTTTGGCACCTGTCAGCTGTAAGCTGAGCCTGAGAAAAGCAAGACTCAAGAGGAACCTTGCACACGGTGATGGATGGCAATCTGCAAAATCAAGTTTGCCCTTGAACAGATTGTTCATCCTGTACATTGTTACTGTTTTTTAAGTTCCTTTGCCAACAACCCGAGCAGGTTGCTTGTCATAGAGAGGGAGGTATTTGTTCTCTCCTGTAAATTCTTGGATTCTGTGCGTTGCTGAGATTCATTCTTTCATGGGAGCATGCCATGGGGTGTGCTACCGTTTTCTTTTTTCTCAAGCGCGGAAATCTGCATTTCTACATCATTGCTGTAAGATTTATGACAATGTAAAGAAACTGTGAGTGATATACAAGCAAGTTGTATTGCAAATGAGAAAAATCTGTAAGGCTCCATTTGGATGTTGATATTGGAGGATGTGGCATAGAATTGGGTTCAATACCAAATCAGTCATGGTATTGAAATGGACCACAGTTTCAATTCTGTTGTTTGGATGACCTGAAATTGGCTTTTGGAATCTTAGGAAGCAGCTCAATTCAATTCTTGTTTGGATGACAAAAGCCTGGAACCGTGGTTCAATAACAGAATTGCTACTTCATCTTCTCTAGAGTTAATTGTTTTCTTTGATCTAGTGCTAGTTTTGGGGGAAAAAATTTCCGTATGTATGCCAATTAATTTTGTTAGCATTTGTGATCAGAGTGTAGTTTGAACAAATGTGAGACCATGTGCAAGAACTTTGTTATAAATGTATTCCTTTATGATTTATAGATTCCGGATCACCAGCGCTATAGTGATTCTACTTGACTGACTGCCTTCCCTTGCGGACGAAGAAAAGATTAGCCGTTTGTAGTGGTGGTTTACTCATTTTGAAAGTGCAGAGTGGAGGATAACATCGGCCCGGCGCCACCGACGAATGGACGAAGACGGCAGCTGTTCGTCGACCAGCGGCGATCTTCCCCTTCTCCCAGGTACGCGCTACGCCGCCACCCTCCTCCGAACCCTAGGTAGGCGGGGCTCACCGCTCTTCGCTTACAACCCTCCTCCTAACCCCACGGGAAGTTGTTTGAACCTAGCTCGTTGTTCGTAGGAGATGGGAATCACGCCAAATAGTAGCCGTATCTTCGATGCTTTGGAGAAATTTTGGGTGGGGAATTAGACAGGATACTCCGTGCAGATTTTGTTCATCACATGTTAAGCTTAGGAAGAGTTCAGTTGTAAATCACGTAAATTGCTTGCAGCTCACAACCCTTGAATGTTCCACTGAAGCACTTACCATAATAGGTTGGACCATGTCCATTAATGCTCCCAAGACCATAATAGGTTGGACCATGTCCATTAATGCTCCCAAGACATTAAAGTCTTGCAGCACATGAATATCTTCGCTATGGTGAGGATAGCACGCCTACAGTCATCATAATTCGTAGTTTTGAATTTGCAACAACATGCAGGTGTACTCTTAGTAGAGACCAATGTTCTAAATCTCCGGCTAAGAGCTTTAGCGGTTCAGTTTTTGAACAGCTACAACCAGCTATAGCTGGCTATAGCGGCAGCTAAGACTTTTAGCGGTTTTGTATAGAATAGAGTAAAAATTTTGATATAAATGATAAGCTAATCAGCTAATCAACCATGCAGCCTTGCCATATAGGTAACATAAAGTTTAAGTTCATACAAGACTAAATATCAAGCTTTAAGATCACAACTTCAGTACTTCACAGATTAAAAAATAATACAATACAGCTGATACAATTCTCAACATCTACTCATCAGTCATCACTCTCAGATTTTCAGTGCGCAGGCTTCTTTAGCGGCCGCTATTTCATGGCCCATTTAGCGGAAATCTCCAGCTAAGCTCAGCTATTAGCGCATTTCAAATCTTAGCGTTAAAAGTCTATTCTCCTAGCTGTGCTGCTTCCAAACAGCTAAATCCGGCTATAGCGGCAGCTATAGCCGGAGATTTAAAACATTGGTAGAGACTGAACAGGATGGATCCAAAAGAGGAGAACCATTACCATCGGAAGGTTAAAAATTTGTGATCAGATTTAGCCAATTCTAACGGATTTGATGGCTCCTGTTTACACTTATTCTTTTTTTTTACTCTGCATGCAGTCAACCATATTTGTGGAGGGTGTGAAGCAAGTTTTTGTTGAGAGAGAGACAGGAGATGGTGTGAATCTGAATAAGGGCAAATATGAAATTCATTCATGCACATTTGATGTCCTCATAGACAAAAGGGAGGGACTGAAGCTGGATAGCTTTGATCACCTAAGAAACTTTCGACATGACAATGCTGTGCCACTTTTGGACCTCTACATTCAAGGCAAAAAGATTGGCCGCGTTGTGATCCCAAAAGTCCAATCATCGTTTCAGTTCTGGTTTGACAATGGAGGAAAAACAAAGTTATTTGATGAAAGGGGGCACATGACTCCTATTTTCAAGAAGCTGATAATGTAAGCCATTTTCTTGCATCATGCATGTATTTGGTTTCTGTGCATTACATTTTCTTGAAAACTTAGATTTGCTTGTGTCATGTTTCAGAAGATGATAATGTGAATTGTGAACATTCTCCTTGCATCATGGAAATATTTGATTTCTATGCATTACATTTTCCTGAAAACTTATATTTGCTCATGTGTTTATATGCAGTGAGTATTGTGATCTGGTAGAGAGCTTGTTCAAACAGAAATTGATTCGTGAGAAATTCGACATAGACAAATTATGTTTGTGAATGTCTTTGATGAGGTGCCCACATTATGTGTCTTACTGACTGAAGGTATAACTTATTGGAAATACACATTTTTTTGAAAGAGTTATAATTTGCTGTAGACAGTAATCAGGAAAAAAAAAACTTAACGAAGCATATTTCTCCACACTTTTTGTTTTGTTGCAGTTACAAAGGTTCCATACGAGGGTGTAGTTCAACGCAAGCTTACTTGGGATTGCCCCCGTAAGTTCATATCATGGTGTGAGGATCAGTGCCATGTGACAAGGGATAATCTGACAGAAAGATTTTGTGCATTTCTTGGAGAAAGCAATTGTGATGTGGAAAAGCTGAGGAGATATCCACATAATTAGGATGATGCTATCAAAGGGGAATATCTCATGTCCCTAGTGGCTTCTGACCACAGTAACATGTGGCTTCTGCTGAGAGGTTCAGACCTGACTTGGCCTTTTGCTGAGAATTCGCCTCAGAGATCCTGTAATATACCAGAACTGCTGCAGTCAATTCTTGCTTGGGAAGCACACAGAGGAAGAAAGTATAACATCTTGGACTTCTTTAGCTGTATCATTCTTCTAAGGAATCTGTCGGTACATACGGATCGAATATGGTACCTCCTACTAGGGTGTTCAGCCCCTTAGCGTGTCACTGCCGCCTCACAGGTAAGGGCGCGATGGTGTCCGGTTCCGGCGTGTGCGCCAAGTGCATCATGGTGGACGCGTGCCACCACATGCTCGGCCGCCTATCCTCCATCGTTGTCAAGGGGCTGCTCAACGACTAGAAGGTCATAGAAGTCCGCTGTGAGACGACCTGCCTCTCCGCGAGCCCTGTCTGTTAGTAAGCTGTCTGGCAGAGCCTCCAACCAGATGAGCGTAAGGCTATCCGTGTCCTCACCTTAGTCCTTTCGGTGACAGGGCATACGGCCGGGACCTGACAGCTGGGATCATGGTCTCCGGACCTCCCTTCCGTGCACACGTAGGTCCGGTGCCACCACGTGCCCACGAGGACAGGGTGCTCGGGAATGACCTCCACATGCCCGGACCCCCCAGGGGGTCCGGCGCCGCCACGTGTGGGAGCTAGACCCCTCTGGGGCCTGTCTATCTGGACTGGCCTCGGGGGCCCGGACCTCCCTTTCCCCTAGGAAGGGGTCCGGTGCCACCACGTGTCGCCTCAAGCTGCCAGGGAGGTGGCTACTGGGCCAACCCTGCCACGTGCCCGTGGCAGAAGACCTCCCGTGGGGTGTCAGCCCAACTACCGCATTAAATGCGGGTAGGTGGGCTGTGCGTGCCCAAGTCAAAGTATGGCCTGCTCACTGACACACGGGGCAGGTATGCTGACACCACGGTAAGCCCGCATGTTTCCAAGGTGGCGCGTCGTATCATCGTGTACTGTGTGCAAGTGGCGTACAGTCTACTCACGGCACCGCGCGCGTGGGTAATGATGGTCTTGCAGGAGAGCCGAGACGTGTGCTGCCACAGTGCGCGCGGAGGCGACGGCGTAGCGGGTCAGCGCAGCTCCTACGCCTGTCAGAGGGTTCTAGCCCAACAGTGACAGCACGTCTTCCACTGTGCGTAACACTAACAGCAGGCACTGTGCCGGTAAGGCAGCACAAGACCATATCCTGGCTGTAGATACGCATATCAACTTCCCGATTGAGAGGACTACAGAGAGGAGCTGGAGAGAAAGATCTCCATATCTCTCATATAACAGGCTCCTGTTGGTCGGACCCACCTGTCGGGGCCCCGCACAGTGTAAGCACTCCCCTTGGTCTATAAAAGGAAGAGTGCACCCGTTAAAACACATGTTTTTTCCGGACTCTCACAAGGTCTAGACCCACAAGTTGTCCACAAGCGCACTCAAGCAATACAACACTCAAGTGGACGTAGGGTATTACGCTCCGGCAGCCCGAACCACTCTAAATTCTCGCGTCTTTCCCATGTTCATCCACCCTTTGATTAAGCGCTCCTAGATTTCCCCCAAACTCTTCCTAAACTAGGATTAGGCGGGTGCGTTCCGCCACCCGGCTGGAGATTTCCTCCGACAAAACTGCTACAAACACCGCGAGGATCTACCCCCAGGACATTAAGATAACTAACATAACACAAGTTCCGCTTTTCCATAGATGTATAACAGCACTAACATCTTCTTTTATAGGATGTATTCATCGATTGCAGGGCTTTAATTGCACATTTTGAGGTCCGGACACCGGATTTTTGGATAAGAGTATATGAGAAACTAGGTAAACTAACTACCAAACCCTTCGGTTGTAAGCTTTGCATTTACATTTTCTGACTGCCGTCTTTAACTGGCAGGCTGGCCGTAAACATCTAACTTTCTCTAGCCATGTGCCCCTCATGGCTTGATATGTGAGTACCACATTATTCCCTTCCCTATTTGTGCATGCTTACCGCATTATTCCCTTCCCTATTTTGTGCATGCTTCCTTCTTAAGCACACTCTTAGTATTCATTGTTCTGGAACAATATGTGTGCTTTCATGTTCTTCGAGATGGAACTGATGCACTGGAAATAGCAGTGTCCAACCATGTATAGGGAATTAGGGATAGGATGGAACCCAGAGGGCACATCTTGCAAAACAGGACATGGGGAAAACAAGTAAAGATGAAGTAGCAAATCTAGTCAGCATGCTTGCAATGGGAAGGATTCATTTAGGCAGTTGAATACAATTTTAAGATGCCTGGTAGTTTTTTCCTTAAAATGTTGCATAGTGCCAAGTGTATGCTGTCAAATCCCAAAATCATGCATGCAATTTATATCCTAACTTTGATGCTCTCGGACCACCCGCTACATCTGCCTGGCCTCATCTTCTTCCTTTTCTTCCCCGTGGAGCCGCCTGCGCCATAGATCGCACCCACCCCGAGCCAGAGACAGAGCGGGAGCACCGACCTTCACAATCCAAGATCCTTACTTGACCCTTATATATTTGGTTCTTAGTTAAAAATTGTATAAATTGAAGCCTGATCCTACTAAAGCCCGGCTCTTAAATTATATTAAGCTAAATTTTAAGATCCTTTGGCACCACCACCACCCCTAGTGGTGGGGGCAGTGCATGCCCTCCCGACTGCCACAAGATAGTCACCGGGATGCATGTATAGAGATGATGGAACTTCGAGCTTTGCAAGCACTTCCGTTCTCATCAGATACTATCAAACTAACGAAGCTCAAGCCAAGACAATAAAATTACTGGCAACTCCCATGGGCACCGTATCTTTCCATGAACAACATCATAGAAGGCAAAACACACAGCAATCTTTTCCATTGCTTAGCGGAATACCAGAGCCAGGATAAGGAAAAGAGTAGAATCGATGACACTCACTCCTACCCTGGTTCAAGAAAGGAACGGATATACAAGAGGGTATTTCCTTAGACGCTTTGCCCACTCCCATGAATGCCGGTCACCTTGATCAGTCCTCCGGTGCAGGGTCAGCTGGTAACATCCTTGGCGGTGCTCTCTGTTGTTTGGCGAGAATCTAGCAATCAACAGAAAGAAGCATCCTGATCCCTTCAGTCACCTTGGCCGGAAACTCAGGTTTGTAGGTGTCTGGGTGCATCCTGCCTGGCCATGCGCAGGCTGGCCACCTGCTGGCAGAGAAGCATAACCAGCTGCCGCGGCGGATATCCTGGTGCTACTGGTGCCCACTGAGGACAGCCTTGTTGGGGGCCCATTGGTAGCTGGCCATAGTCCCCTGGTCCAGAAGGGTAGCTTGATGACACTCGCAACCTATTTCTTAAGACTAAATAAAGCCACAATTTCTTTCTGACAGCAGCATGCTTAAGTCATCCATTTCCGCCTTTTCTTTGCCATTGCCTCCCGAGCAACCCCTCGTCTCCTTCCTAAGTAAATAAAAATAGTAAGTAATTCAGAAAACTGCATACTTATTATCAATACATAAACCGTGTGTGCCTGTTGAAAGTCTGTATCTTGGGGAATCAAATCAATTTCTTTTGCAATATCCATCTTTCTCTTGGCATAATCGAAAAAGTACTTCGGTTTTGATGAATTCTGAAGATAAAATTTAGCCACCGCTTTAGCAAAATAAAGCCAATTTCCAGAGCATTAAAAGCTATAATCAACTAGTAAAAATCTTATAGCTACAATACAATTGCTTGCTATTGAAATCAATCAACTCACAATTTTTACAACAGCCTCTCTGATCAACTGGCGAGCTTTATCATCTGGAGTCTGCATAGACAGATGTACCATCAGCGTAAAAATGTATTTCCAGTATAGCACAGATCCATTTTTTTAAAAAAAAAGAGTATCGCAAGGATCCCATGCAGACCAGCTTACCATTTTGTCAATGCCAGCCACATGGGCATCATACTGGAGAAAGGAACAAACAAAATAAGTATCTAGATGAACAGGTAATGAAAAAAAGATCCACCAAAGAGTTAGGGAAAAGAACAAATAAGAGGAACTTACATGTTTTTTTAATGGGTACCTGTATGGAACGTTTTCAAGCTCATTCTTAATTTCAACTCTGCGCAACGGAATCATGTCTTTCTTATGTATTTCAAACAAAGCTTCTTTGAAACTCATCTGAAAGAAGTTGAGATAATGATATATGTCCCTTAGCAAGCAAGCACGAAGCACATATGTATGAGAATATAAAGGAAGTCGCAAAAAGAAAAGAAAAAAATGAGAGCAGCATAGGTTGCGTGCATAATGAGGTATTAGCTTTTCCTTTAGCAACCCGCTTCCAAATCTCAAAATAGAGATCATCCAATCATTTTTAAATAATTTGACTTTAAACAATTGCCTGTGGCACGTGCATATTCACTAGTTTTTTTTATAAAACTCTGAACAAGTCCACCAAAAAAAAACTCCGAACAAATGCTTAATGCCTGCTTGGTAAAGGGCAAATGTTTGTAATATGCTAATGTCCACAACCAAAAGCAAGAAACTAACGCAGCTGATGAGAAGCGAAAACTAAACAATATGCATAGCCCGTGTATAAAACGAATGTAACTAGCTGTTGATCTGCATGCATGAACATGCATTAGCAGATTATCATGCTATGGATCGAACCTGTATAAAAGAAGATCAAGATGACTTCATGCTTGATGTAGAAAACTAAGCAATGTGCTTGATGATTAATCCTTCCTCCAAATATTGCTCTCTTGGTCTCGCACTTTTTTTTATGGAATTTGATCTCGCACTTCAGCCAAAGTGGTTTATCGAGTCTCTCTCTATGTGTTCTCCATGGCCTCATCAAGTGTTTGTGAATTATTCATCTTCGTAAATTGCATATTACGGGAAATTAGGAGGTTGATGCCTCGGTGGGCATTTGTTATCTTTTACTACGATTCATGGACCAAAAGATGGCCGGTGAAGAAGGCCACATCGCCAGCTTTTCCCGGCCGGATGGTTCAGATCGTTGAAATCTCGGGTTTTTTAAAAGAAAGTCCTTCTATTTACTGAAAATCAACCCGCAGTCTAGGGTAGTTCATATCTTTTTCTTCACGAACCCCCTCGAGCTTCACTTAAATCAACCCGCAGTTTAAGGGCCCCTCTCAGTATTGTTTGCGGAAATCCCCTCAGATTTTTCTGAACCCACGGTCCGTTTTTAGTGATTTCAAGGAACCTCAAATTTCTACGAAATGAACCCGCAAACCACCCATTCCTTCGTTAATTTACAAAATAGACCACATTTACTCATAAAATGAATCCACAGTCCATTTTCTTCACTGTTTCACAAAAGTAATCTTATTTTTGCATAAAATCAACCAATGCTCCACCTCATGGCACGTTATTCTTTGAAAAGGAACATCCATATTTTATAGAACCAACCCACAGCAATTTGAGACTCTATTTAATTCTTGAATTTATAAGAAATCATTAAAAGGTACAACAGCACTAAAATTCAAAAAAGTAATTTTACATCACAACAGTTGGTAAATCAAAATATTTAATTTGTATTTTATTGTGGAACATGAATAAGTGAGTAAAGCTATGTGGGCTTTAGAAAACTATTGCGCGCACCTCTGCATCCCAATTAAAAATCATTTCCCAAAATATTAATATAGCCATGTACTCTTGAACCTGAACGAAAGTAGCTTCTTCCATGGATCAACAGTTTATAGACAACCTAAAATAGAGTTCCTATCGACTCCTTCATTGTATGGTTCATCGTTTCATTGTATTCGATAAATAAATCCATTTAAGCATCGATAAATCTAAGCGGTTAACAAATGCAAGCATGGGTATACAATAAAATTAAAATATTTGCGTTAGTTATCTAACTTCTAATCTTACTATGCCATATTTCTCAACTGAAACAAACTCCTAATGGTATCATTTTCTTTCACTGGTCCTACTGCTGGTGCGCCAAAGGCGCGCCTACTTTCTACTTGATGAGGGGTGAAAGTTGACCTGCATAGCGGCTTTGCAAAACATTGTGAGTTGGCTGGAGGTCTGAATGTGGAGAAAGTTTTCTTTTCAAATAAATTCTTATGAAACCTGAACTTTTGCATAGATCCCAGAATATGTGGTTCAGACACACTCTTCCACTTCCAGTGTAGAAGACACACTCTTCCTTGTAGAGAACTTAATATTTGACGTGCTTTTATTACATTAATTAACTTATTTCGCTAGCTTGGTTGTCATTTTACAGACTTATTGCACAGTTACAGACTGAACCCGGATTCAGAAGTGCAGCTGAGCTGGCACTTGGCAGGCACATCAGAGAGGCTTATTGTCCAGCCACCTTTCAGCCATAGCGAAGCATTCTTTGGGCCGATTCCCTGGAGCAGCATGGCGACCACCCTGCATAAACAAAAAAAAAGAATGTTACTAATACAACCCATATGTAAATCATCTGACTGATTTGACGAAGGTGAATACATCAAGAAAGGTCGAGATAGGCAAAAGAAAAAGA
Source organism: Panicum hallii (assembly GCF_002211085.1). NCBI lineage: Eukaryota > Viridiplantae > Streptophyta > Magnoliopsida > Poales > Poaceae > Panicum > Panicum hallii. The sequence continues at coordinate 62,418,380 of NC_038044.1, read as the reverse complement.
CGAACCTTCACCGTCGCGAAAGTGAGATTGTTCCCATATTTGATTGTGAATCTGGCCAAAAAGAAAAAAACAAGTGCATTCTTCATCAGTTCAGTTCAAGCAAAACTGCAACAGGGGGACGAACAAAGGAGACTGCAAGTGTTCCATCCATAAAAACATGAATGGAAGATGATGGCGCCGCATGTTGATGAAGAGAGGAGCAAAGCGAGAACAGTAGAATTCAGAGGATTCAGGAGATGACTTAACCCTGCAGCCTGGCCGTCAAGGTGCCACGCCCTCCAGTCATCAACAATGGAGAAGTTGAAGGATCTTATCCATGCATGTGTACCCGAGAACGGTATACCTAGATCATGGTCTCCACTGCACTCACAGTACACCACTAAGCATGATCTTCATGGAGGAAGATTTCAAACAGCATATGTGAAGTGAAGAGATGGATGACCCTACTAAACATGATGCTTTCACCTGTATACCAGAGCGCGGTAACCCCTGGTGGTGAGGTTGAAGTGGTATCTTATGCTGCTTGGAACATCGTAGGTGTAGGGGAAACCTGAACGCTTGCACCTGACCCATTCAGTCACGGTTCCCTGTTCATCAGTGCTACCCTTTGGTCAGTTGAAACTCAGTCCCAAGAAATTCAGAAAAGAGTCATTAGCAGCAGCTAAAAAGTAAACAGAGTACTAGACTACTATGTAACTGGATTCCTTAGCGTTGCAGAGCGAACAAGCTCGTGTAGGCAATTTGTGTTCTGACGAGGAGTACAAGTTAAAAGCTTGGAACCAAAAGAAAAGGAAGTGTTTTACCTCCTTGACCCCAAGGGCAGCTCTAGTGGCATTGTCATTTGCCCAAAAGTAAGACAGGTAGTAGCGGTATTCCTGGGTTCCAAAGGAGCACTTTCAGGCAATATATGGTTTGTGATGAACAACAGTTCTAGATCAGTACTTTCATCACATCGATCTAGATCTGCATGAAGTTGACAATCCACATGTTGATGAATTAAAGGATGGAACTCACAAAACAACGAGACGAAGGTTCCACAGGCGGGTCGCTAATCCGGTAGTAGTGCTCCTCTGCTAGGTACCTCCTCGCTGAAGCATCTCTCCCTGGATTCGGTGAATCAAGGGGACATGTAGGTTGCAGTATGTCTTTGGTATCGACTTCTGACATGAGCTGTGAAGAGTGAAAACAACATGATAAGGAAATGAGAGCCCAATCGATGGTAGCCATTATTTTTTAAAATTGGCACAGTAGATGAACCTTACGTTCTTGATAGTTTGTAACACGTCGGCGCAGAGCTTGTTCGCCGGGCTCACGTAGTCGCCTTTGCAGTTTGCCATCGCAGCCTTTGGCAGATAAAAGCGAAGAAAAAGAATAGGCATGCTACACTTGTCGTCCAAGTAGGCAAGAAGATCTGAATGAACAAGAGTGCTACCTCGTACTGCTGGTCAGATATGATGCCGTGTGAATGAGCGTACGGAATCTGAGAGTTGCGGTCGATGTCGTCTCCGGTTACAGGGTTGCCGACTAGATAGCCCTGCATAACAGAAACAGTGAGTTAGGGACAACAACTTCTTCGACCAGTTGGATGTCGATTCGTGTGCTGGAAATCACTACATGCCTTGAGATTGATCAGTGGATGACGCATTGCTTCATTTCCTGGAGCACAGAACATTCATCAGCAGAAAAGAACAATTGCACGGATAAAAATTCAGACCAAGATCGAGTACTCTTCAGGACACAGAATCAGGTAGTAGGCATATGGCAGGTAGGGAAAAGAACAAGACAAGCGACTCTTTCTGATCAGCAATCAAGACTAGAATTACCTTCTGAGATGTATTGTGCAACAACGGGCGCCATCTTTCCTCCATACGAGTCGCCAGCGACGTAGAAAGGGTTTGACAGAAGCCATGGGTGAGCATCAAACCACTGCACAGACAGAACTAATAAGCTTTATTTTAACAGGCACATTTCTTTTGTTTTTTTTCAAATGATCCACTGTACACTAAGCCTCGCTGTGTGTGTGTGTGTGTTCCTTCCAGACCTTCCTCAGGAACGTCACGACCTGCCTAGACGACGAGACGTCCCCGACGTCGTAGCCGCGGGGGTCGCGCGCGTACGAGAAGCCTGAACCCACGGGCGAGTCCAGGAAGATGATGCTCGCCACCTGAGATCGATCGGGCAATTGGTCATCAGCGATTCATCACCAACTCGCAATTTCTTGCATGCATCGTCGCTGAAGAATGTGACAAGGTAACGGTAGAAACCAAGCATCGAATGCATCTCGTTCTGATGATCAGCTTCTCACCCGTGTCCAGGAATCCGGGCTGTAGACCAGCCTTGGCAGCGTGCCGTCGTAGGGTTCGAGGACGAACTTGACGGGGCCGATCTCGTAGGCGAGGCCGCTGAAGGCGGAGCACCGGGGCCCGCCGGTGAGCCACAGCAGCACGGGGTCGGTGCCGGGGCTCCGCTCCGACTCCACGAAGTAGTAGAAGAGCTCCGCCCCCGTCTCCTCCTCCACGTCCACGTACCTGCTCCACGCAACCAATGGCTATTGGCTACCTGGTATGTGAATCCAAGCAGAGAGCATGCATGGAGCCATGGAGCGTGGCGGTGGGTGTGTGGGTTTCACGGCCGGCTTACCCACCCTGTCTCCAGGTAGAACGGCAGGGGGCCGTGGAACCCCGGCAGGCGAGTGACCACCGTCGCCGCCCGGGAGAGCGGCAGCAGGAGGAGGAGAAGGCAGGCGAGGAGCCGAGTCAACGGCGGCGAGGAGAGACGACGATGGCGGAGCCGCATCCGGAGAAGAAGCTTCATCATCGAGGCCGATCTCGGGATCGGAACTCGGAAAAGGCCTCACCTACGACAGGCGCCGGAAGAAGGCAGCGAGGAGGTGGCGATGCCCGGCATGGTCTCATGGAGCAGCCGGCAGCGCAATGAAGAAGGCCATGGCGACGGACGGGGAGGGGCCCTCCGCCCTTGGACAGTATGGAGCAGAAGTAGTTGGCGCCAACTACCACGAGGCCCGCGGGAACAGGCCGCGCAGGCAGTGAACAGAGACGGCCACGGTGTCCTGCTCCCTGCCGACACGCGACGCGCCGCCAAATCCGGAAAATATGGGCCTCGTTTTTTCCAGAGTCTCGAGTATTTAATATCGTTCATGTAACATGCCTCTCCTATCTTAAATGACATAGTAGTGCTCCTGCAAATCTTTCCAAAAAAAAAAGAAAATATGGGCCTCGCGGGTCCGGAGAGGAAGCAGGCCCAGTCGCCAAGGCCTCTTTATTTTCTTTACCTTCTCTTGCCGGTTGGCCCAGTGGAAAGCAGGGACGGAGCTAACAACACGCACGGCCTTCCGTTCGATCAAGTGAAGAAGCTCTCCTGATTCTTCTATTTTTCTCCCCAAGCAAAGAAGCTTCGGATTCTTGTCTCTTGCGTTACTGAACTTGCCATTCCATCTGCGTGTTGTTTCTGTTGACGTCCTGCTTTTGCACCTCTCGCAGGAGACAGAGATTGAAGGGAAAGATGGTAGGTGTGACGGCCTGTGTGTACCCTTTGGTTCCGTAGATTCTAAGCTTAGGCTGATCGAGCGCCTTTGATCAACAGTAAGCACACACTGTAATCATCTCATGTCTGAACTCTGAAGCAACGCGGGCCTTACGATGCAAACCAAATGGACCCAACAATCAGCACGATCAAGGTTATTGCTGCCACCACACTTGTCGCTAATCCGGATCGCTTCTAATCCCAATCGCCATCATGAAATCTGAAGACAATGATATCGCACGTGGTCAAGGGTCGAGATACAGAGGCATCACTTCATACAGGGGACACGGATTTGGGTGAATCGACGGCGGACACTGCATATGCCGCGTCAAGATCCGTGCAGGGAGCGGCGGTTGTTTAAACGGCAGCGTCTTTGCAAAAGCAAGCGCGCGAGCTCCCCGCGCTTTTTGTGTTGGCTGATCAGTCTATTTTTGTGCTTCGGGTAGCGTCTGGTCCAAACGAATGTTACAGCAGTTGGCAAGTGCTCTCGTCGTTGGTCTCCAGTGAGGCTGTAAGCCTGTAACTGACAGACATTCAGGCAGACCTGAATCCTCTGCTACTGACAGACATTCAGGCTGTAAGTGTAACCGATCGAGACTTTGACAAACGAAGCATGCTCCTTGCAATTGCAAAGTCGCCCTCACGCAGATCCAGGCTTCCACTTGTCTCTCTATCAAGAAAAGCTTCCACGCGGTGATGCGAAACCCTAATCATGCATGGGATCGGACACACAATGACACAACAAAAGGGTTGCCACTGATGACCTGCACCAGAGCTGGCGACCGAGATGCGTCCATTGGCCATTGCCATGATCTTTGCTTTGCTCCATTCCATGCAAAGTCAAATCAGTATAGTGAGTGATCAGTAGCTACCCGACGCTGGGGATTTCTAATTAGCGAGCGCGCGTCAGGAGACTTCCCAGCGATCGATCTCTCGACAACACCGGACTTTCTTTTTTGGAAAGTTTTATTTTCCGCAATTTTCTACTTTTAGAAAGTTATAAAGTTGTATATATAACTTTTGTGCATAGTTTTCATGTCCAGACTTTTTTTAAATATCTTTTCAATGAATTTTTTGTCAGAAAAGTTTGGAGCAAAATTTTTAGGCATAACTTATCCTTATAATTTTTTAGAATAACTTCTTAGTGATAACCTTTGATCACAAGTTTACACGAGAATAGTGCCAATGAAGTTTATGAGTAAAATTATAATAAAAATTTCTCCGCATAACTTTTCTAACACAACTTTTATAAATAATTTATACAAGTAATTAACGTCATCACAAATTTATACACACAACTTATTCCGCACAACTTTATGCATAACTCTTTCTAGACAAACTTTTTAAACATATGAATTTGATTAGCCCTACAGCTAGTAGCTACCCACATGTTCCACATGTTAATCTAAGTAACATAAGGAAGAAACGAAAAAAATAAAAGAAAAGGAAAAAATGGAAGAAAGCATTTTATGTGCTAATGATCTGCCCGTGGTAATGATTGCAGCTACCCACATGTCGAGAAGTAAAAACAAATAGAAAATCAAAGGAAAAATAAACATTACGCACGCAGGCTAAAGTGGCCAGGTGGGAAGCCTTCTAAGGTGGACCCCGCGGAGCGGAGCGCGTCAGGCGCATGCGCATCGCCCGCCAGCAGCAGCGCTAGCGAGCGATGCCTGAGCCTGAATTGGATTTCGCCCCGACGCCCTCGCTTGCCAACAACCAACGACGACGTGCCACCCACATACGCGCGCACACGGCAGCCCGCGCATACATAATCCAAGCGCCCTGCGCATTTGCCGCACTTGATCTGCCATGTCGGCCGTGCCAAGTCTCAGCTCGCTCTCCATCCGTTCGAAACGCGGCCGGGACTCGTTCGCTGTCGCTGGTGCCCGGAACATATAGCCTCAGGTCGATGAACAGGTTCAGGAGCGCGGTGCTACGCAGGTGCAAGAGCCTGTCGCGCGTGGCCGTGGGGGCGCGCCCCAGCCCGGCGCCCTACAGCAACCTGCGCTCCATGTCCACCAGGGACGCCGCCGTCGATGCCGACGACGGCGGCGGTGCGGCGGCGTCAGGCGGCGCGGTGGTGTTGGTGGGCAGCTCGCGGCGGCGGTACGTGATCAGCGAGGAGCACCTGAGCCACCCGCTGATCGCCGCGCTCATCGGCGGCGACGAGGGGCGGCGGCGGAAGGGCGAGCCCGCCGCCGTCAACTGCGAGGTGGTGCTGTTCGACCACCTGCTGTGGATGCTGGACAACGCCGCGGACGACCTCCGCGGCGACGACGGCGCCGCCATGAGGGAGCTCGCGCAGCTCTACGCTTGCTGATCGATCGAGGGGCCGTCGTCGTTAATACAGAGACACACGGTTAATGGTTCTTTTGTCAGGTTATTATTAATTCCATTCGTTAAGCGGCATGCCTCGATTGATCTTAAATTCTTTTTTTTTTCGCTGTTCTTGCGCCGGATATCTAAGATTTTTTGGGCGCCACTGTTTGTAACTTCAAGTACAGAGATGGGTCTACACACATGATGATGCTAGTTGCTGTTGCCTGCTATATGGTTTCTTTGTATCGGCCACGCTTCTGATAGATTTTATTTGCTTTAGAGAGGCGGCATCATCATGTTGCTTAAGCTTGTCTGCATGATGATGTAGATGTTGTAAATTGGTTTTGTAATTGTTCGTGTGATTGAAGGTTTAGTTTGCTTAGCTTTACCGAAAACTAAGACAAATTACAGATGTACCGCAAATGCAAGACAAATTAAAGAAAGCCTGATTAGTTCAGCTATCACCAGCAACCAGGAATTGAAAAAGATTAAGAGAAAAGGAAAAGCTATTCTTTTTTTGAAGGAATCAAGTAAAGCTAATCTGATGCTGGTACAGCTAGTAGCTAGATAGACATATCAACCACTAGCAGCAGCCAGCAGGTAGTAATGCGTTTGGACAGGCAGGCAGGCAGATACCCAAGGGAGCTAGACAGGGCACCCTAATGCAGCTAGCAAGCACACCCCCAACGCACTCAGCTGCAGAGTCCCTGTCACATTAACAGACATGGTTCAATTCAGACACGGTCCAGCCAGTCTAGCTCTAACTGGACCTTGTCTGTTGGTTCCCCTGTCGCATGCAGCGCCCTGTTAGCTTGGTGATGAAAGCGGAGGATTGCTGGTTAGTTGGTGCGCTTGCTTTTGTCAGCAGCACATACAAGTTGAGTAATTTTCTGGCGAGGATGGTTGGGCAGTTGGTTGGATCATGAGGCTTTGACATAGCTTCTTCAGATTCTGGGAAATGGAGTACTGGCAACAAACGGGACAGGCACCCAAGTTTTCTTTGAAGATTTTTCGTGCTGATGAATGCAAATGAAAATGGCAGTTTCATCCTCAGATCTCAGGAGGCGAAGCATAGAGATTTGGTGCAAGGTAAAGCCCAGCTTCCTCTCACGGTATGGGTTGCCGGGCCAATTTCGAGTCTGCAGATGTGTCTTTGCAGAGCGAGGTATAATAGATGGCGCGACGAAGCTTTGGGCCTCAGAAGGCTCAGAACAGATGATGGACCCAGTTTGTACGCACAGGCCCAACCATCCTTTGGGCCTCACAAGGCTCGCGTTCCTCCTGGTTCTCTCTGCCGAGAGAGAGAGAGAGAGAGAGACGTGTCCCGCCGCTGTGCCATGAGAATCCCCGACCCGAGCACGGGCGCCACCATTACTGCGCAATACGAACGCAACCACCTCTTCAATCCTTTGCTGAATTGCGAGCGAGCTCGTGCCATGATCTACGACAGATCGTGAAGGAAGTAAAGGGGGGCGGGGCCGAATCCGCCGATGAGGGGAGGGGGAGCAGCGATGGCGAGGCTGGCGGTGACCGCGAGGGCCTTCTCCGCCTCGGCCTCCGCCGCCGGCGGCGTGGCCATGGTGCAGGGCGCGTCCCGGGGGATCGGCCTCGAGTTCGTGAGTCCTCCGCCTGCTCCTATCCACATCCCCGTTTCGCCTCATCCGCATTTCGCCCCCTCCGGTTCCCCCGTATTTGCGATTCGCTTCACCCGCTGCCGTGTCGATCTGGGGGGCAGGTGCGGCAGCTGCTGCGGAGGAGCGACGAGGGCCGCGTCGTCGCCACGTGCCGCGAGCCGGGAAACGCGGCGGAGCTACAGAAGCTCAAGGAGGAGCACGCACCGGGGCGCCTCGCCGTGCTGCCGCTCGACGTCACCGACGAGAGCACTATAGAGGTACAGGCGCAGCCGCCTCCGCCTAGTTTATTAATACATCAGTGGTAGTCACTTGGGAAATTTATCTGATTCAGTGCAGTGAGTATTCAGACGAAATGCTCCTAAGTAAACTGTTCTGTTTGTCAACAACCTGACGACTGAAGAGTTTTTACCGACATTGCCAACTGATTCTGCTTAGTTTTACTGTTCGCAGTGCTATTAAACGGCTGTCTAATGCGCAAATTTTGGTTCTTCCATTGCAGGCCGCCGCGGCCTCGATCCAAGAGACCCATGGTTCTCTTGACCTTCTGATCAACTCCACCGGCATCCTTTCCATCCCAAACGTGATACAACCAGGTGGATCCTCTGGCTCGATCACATCTGAGCACAATATTCAGAAGTCAGCTAGCATCAGTTCCCTAGTAACTTATCTGAAACTAGGTTCCTTCTGTTTCCTGTCACAGAGACTACACTGAGCAAAGTTCAGAAGTCATCCCTGCTGCTGGCCTATGAGGTGAATGCAGTCGGTCCAATCCTAGTGATCAAGGTGAAGCTCATTGCTCCATTTCAATTTTCATTTCTTGCTGTGGTGGTATCAAAATTCTGCTTGCCAGTCATTGTGACTCCAATAGCACTGGAGTCTGAAATGATCCTCTGTTGGTCAGCACATGTGGCCATTGCTGAAGGTTGGAGGTCGCTCCGAGACCGGGAGAGGATTCTCATTGGTTGCAAACATGAGCGCTAGAGTCAGTTCGATAGGTGATAATGGTCTGGGGGGCTGGCATTCATACAGAGCTTCTAAAACTGCACTGAATCAGTGTAAGTGAACACCAAGTTGTTGCATCCTGTTCTTGTCATCCTGCTCTGCACGGTAATCTTGCCATCATGATAGTTTTCGCTCATCCAACATCCCATGTACTTTTCTATTGTAAGTAACCTAGTGATTGTGTAGCTGTAATTTATGTCTCATGATTTGATTCCTGAAGTTATTTGCTCATGTCATGCAGTGACGAAGACAGTGTCAGTAGAGTTTGGCAGGAAGGACAACATTGCCTGCATCCTGCTACATCCAGGAACCGTGGACACCGACCTCTCACGGCCCTTCCAGAGAAACGTCCCCAAGGACAAGCTCTTCACGAGAGAATTCTCCGTGCAGAAGCTCCTCTCCATCATTGACAGCGTCAAGAAAAGCGACAACGGCAAGTTCTTCGCATGGGACGGCCAAGAAATCCCTTGGTGACTCGTGGTCACTGTTTCAGCCAGCAGCATACAGGTCAACAATGGGAACAAATTTTCTTTTTGCAAACTGTTGTCCTGTTATCGTTCCACGTTATCGCTCCGGATTTTCCACAAGTGGATGCGACCACATTAAGAAGTGAGCTGTGGAACAAGAAGAACCACATCAAAACATGGCGATTGGTTTCCATTCACTTTCCGGCTGCATAGGAAAGATGTGAATGTTTGCTGACGGGTGATGACGCAAATTTTATTTGAGTCCTTTTAATTCTGGGTGTTTTTCTCATTCATGATGATCCATCGATCTGCTCTTGACATGTGAAGGCCTCGAGAGAAGTCAATAGTATTATTTAGATGTTATCCACCTAATGCGCGTTTGACCAAAGGGAACTGGAGAAGAGAGGACGTTGGAGCCACAGCCACCAACGAAGACTGGTCATACTGTGCGCAATGGTCAGGGTAAAACTTTGATACATACTAATTACTTTTTTTGAAAAATTATAAATAATTACTCTACTAACATTTTATTCATCCTTGTATCTTCATAAGGATGTGTTTTTGAATTCGAATCTAATGACACCAACTTTGTGAACTATGCATTGATAAAGTAATTGTTTGTTAAAGACTTGTCTTGTAAGTTTAAATGGAGGAGTTTGAATTGTGCCTGTGATAATGGGACTAGAACGCGTGTTCGGTTTTAAAAAGTTGTGTTTTTTTTCTTCCAAGCTGTGAAAATACTGTTGGTGTATCTCTCTTCTTTGGCTCCTTGCCGTGTCAACAACATTCGTCTGACTGGATGATTGTGCAGCATAGACCTGCTGGTATTTATTGTACGGAACCAAACAGAACAGTCTGGTCTTCCATGTCGTTCTCCAGTTGATCCAGTAGCAGAACATGCGCTTCCTCGTCGTTCTCCTCTTGATTTCCGGTACATCCGCCGCCGCCGGTAGCGATGGCAGCGGCGGCTGCGACCGCCGGTGCGGTGGCACCGTCGTCCCCTACCCTTTCGGCTTCTCCGCCGGCTGCCCCGTCGTCCTGGCCTGCGACGCCTCCACCTCCACGGCCCTCCTCCCGCGTACCACCGCGGCGGCGCCGTACCCCGTCCTTTCGTTCCGCCGGCCCCCATTCTCCACCTTCCTGGTGTCCGTGGCGCCCTCGTGCAAACGCAGCGTCGGCGAAGCCAGGGTGTCGCTCAGCGGCGCCGGCTACGGCGTCTCCAACCGCACCGGGCTCTTCCTCAGCGGCGGCTGCCGCACGTCGGGGGCCTCCAACTGCTCCGTCTCCCCGAGCCTCGCGGCGTCGCTGCTCCGCACGGCGGAGTGCGGCAACGACACCACCTGGGCGTGCGTGGCCGAGGTGCCGTCGTACAGCTCCCCGCCGGCGAGGGGCCAGGGGTGGTTCTTCAACTGGGAGCACGCGGATGCTGCGGGGTGCAGGGACGTCCTGACGGCGACGGTGTACGGGGAGCCGACGGGGGCGTCCCTGTCCCTGGATTTCGGTGTCGTGGAGATGAACTGGTGGGTCAACGGGACGTGCGCGGACGCCGCCGCTGGCGCTGGCGCCGGCTGGTGCGCGGCGAACGCGGGGTGCGACGACGTGCTGGCGCCGAGTGGCGCGTGGGGCCACCAGTGCTACTGCTCGGATGGGATGTCCGGCGACGGGTTCGTCGCCGGCGAGGGGTGCCACTACGGTTCCCCCGCCCGCGGCAAGCTGTCGGCGGCGGCGATCGCCGGCATCGTCGTTTCTGCCGCTTCGTTTGCGTTCGCGCTCTCGATTTGTTTCTGGCTCCGGCGGCGGAAACGGATGAAGACGAAGACTGCCAAGCAAACACAGGTAAGAGTTGCGAGGCTTTTCCGCGGCAAACCAGTGGAAGACGACCTCGAGCTAGATGATGAGGTGGCCGGGCCCCAGCGGTTCTCCTACGACGAGCTCGCCGCAGCCACTGGAAACTTCTCCGACGACCGGAGGCTCGGGAGAGGAGGCTTCGGCTCCGTGTACAGCGGGGTCCTGGCCGACGGGAACCGCGACGTGGCCGTGAAGAGGGTGTCGGAGACCTCGCGGCAGGGCTGGAAGGAGTTCGCCTCCGAGGTGAGGATCATCAGCCGGCTCCGGCACCGCAACCTCGTGCAGCTCATCGGCTGGTGCCACGGCGTCGGCGGCGACGTGCTTCTCCTCGTCTACGAACTGATGCACAACGGCAGCCTCGACGCGCACCTCCACGACCCGGAACGCGTCCTGCCGTGGCCGGCCAGGTACGGCGTCGCGCTCGGCGTCGGCGCCGCGCTGCTGTACCTGCACGAGGACGCGGAGCGGCGCGTGGTGCACCGGGACGTGAAGCCGAGCAACGTGATGCTGGACGCGTCGTTCACCGCCAAGCTCGGCGACTTCGGGCTCGCGCGGCTCATCGACGACGGCCGCCGGTCGCACACGACGGGCTTCGCCGGCACGTGGGGGTACATGGACCCGGAGAGCGTTCTCGCCGGGAGGGCGAGCGTGGAGTCCGACGTGTACAGCTTCGGCGTTCTCCTCCTCGAGATCGCCTGCGGCCGGCGGCCGGCCGTGCCCGTGAGAGAGCAAGACGAGGACTTCATCCACCTGGTGCGGTGGGTCTGGGGCGCGTACGGCGGCGGGAGCATTCTCGACGCGGCCGACGCGCGGCTCGGCGGCGAGTTCGACGGGCGGGAGATGGCGGGCGCGCTGCTCGTCGGGCTCTGGTGCGCGCACCCGGACCGCAGCCTGCGCCCCACCATCAGGCAGGCCGTCAGCGTGCTGCGGTTCGAGGCGCCGCCGCCAAGCCTGCCCGCGAAGATGCCGGTGGCGACGTACGGGGCGCCGGCCGATCATCCTGACACCACGACGTCGTCTGCGATGTCCACGACAGTGAGCAGCGGCATTGGGCATTCCAGCACCACGCAGTCATCAGCTGAGTCCAGTCTGATGAAATGGCAGGCGAACAATACACCAGTATGATAATTTGTGTTTCAGGTCATCGCACAAGACTAGATTCCTTTTTCCAGCTCTGATAATCGCTATTTCTACTGTTCATAGCCCAGTTACTGAAACTGCTACAATTCCCAGTGCATGTGTACAGCTGAACACCTCAAGTCAAAGAATCAGGCATTTGATGGCCAGGTGTTTTTTTTTTTATTTTCTTTTCACCAGACCATAGCCCGCAGCATCCTGATTCCTGCTTCCTGCCATGGTGGCAGACTGGCAGTGTTTAGGCCTAGAATGCCCATGGAATCCCATGGTGATCAAAAGATGTTTCAGTCAATGCATTGCAGAGCAGTGTATTTGCAGCTGACACAATTTGCCTCACTCATGCAGTGTTTGGTCACACGTATCCATTTTCAAGAGAGGGCCGATCCTAGAGACGACGAGTTAAACTAGAAAGAATGGCGCGCTAATATGTGCCGATAGCCCGATACGCAGCGCAAGTGCAATCGTCCAATCGTGCATAAGAATACATGACACGGCGGCCGTTTAGAAAAGTTGTGGTTAACAACGCATCGAAACAATTACAAAGCAATGATCACATAAAACTGAACCGAAACAGCAGTGCAAACAGCATACTGATCTGCACGCCAAAAATTAAATTACAATATTGGTCTTGCAGAAGCAAAAAGAATTTTAGTCTTGTGCTTTGCAAACAGGTGGCTATAGAAAATCTCCATTCATGATACAGAATCAGGTGATATGACGTAAAATCATAGACCAAACATTACATATATATCAAAATTTTGCAAAATTGTGAAGACGAAAATACAATTACAATCCAAAAAGAATTCGACCGGATGGGGTATGACGACCCCAACCGTTTTTCATTAAGAGAAAGCAACCAGCTTTCTGGTCGAGAAAACCTCCTGAACCCTGGCCGCGCCAGCGAGGGGGATTTTTTTAACCTCAGCCTGAAATTCGTTCCTACAGGGAGTCGAAACAGAACCCGAGGAGTGCTACTGGAGCCATCTAACCAAGTTAGCAAGAGGGCCTGACGAGTGCTACTAGAGCCATTGTGAAAATACAATTACAATCCCACAGGCAGGTGGCCAGATGGGAAGATGGATGGCATGAACTGCACTAACTGAGAGGGATATGGATACCACATCCTAGGGAGTGGCTAGAGCAGTCAGCATGAACAGAGGAACACAATTTATGGAGGCTCAACATGAAAACATAAACAATTGATAGAAGATTCATCACTTCCGACGAAAACTCCACGAGCGCATGCCCATCAACATGGCAATCCAAGGATAGAAGCAAACGGATTATCTTTTTTTTTAAAAAAAGAAGCAAACAGATTGTGAGTTCACATGCATCCCACAGCAACCTCACCTTGAAAGCAGAAGCATGGATATGGACAGATTATTTGAGAACAATAAATAATTTTTTGAAAAGGAAAATTACGCAGCTAATACTATTTGGAAGAACTAATCAAATAACAAATGGGAAGAAGAAGATTAACCTGCAAGAACGGATAATACTGATGCTGCACATTACATACATCAAGATCTGTCATTTTGATTAAAAATGGGAAACCAGGTAGTGTCATCAACTTGCATTCAGGGAAAGGGAAACAACATTTAGAGCAAGAGGATGGATGATTAATGGCATCAATAGTACTTTAGCAGAATAGGTAGTAGAAGAATAGGAAAAGCTCAGTAAGATAGCCACATGAAAAATATGAAATCCAATCTCATAGGCTTCTACCTGAGAGCCGTAAGTGGGGTTCTACGTTCGGTGAGCCAATGCCAATCTTGAAACCTATTCCCCCTTGTGTTCATTCACCTGTGCAACCGAAGTGTGTGGTTTGCAAACTGTCAAGCATCAGAATCTGTATATTGATAGGAGAGCACAAACTTATAGCAATCTGAATGCAACGTTTGCAAACCCAAGTGTAAACTCGAGGAGTCAATGAGAAATTCTCTAAACCTGCAATTGAAACAACAGATTACAAATAATATAAAGAAATCTACAGATTCTGCATCATATGAACTCTAATCAAGCAAGGATCCCAAATAGGATTTCATGACAAGTTTAGGGACTCCTAGGCTCTCCATGTCCATGGTAAACAATCCTGTCACGCCCGGCTGGGAAGACAGGAGGTGGGATTTTGGGCAAAGCCGCTGCCGGACGTGACAAACCGAGGCAAGGAATCCCCGTGCTGGAAGTCTGTAGGTGCAGCCGGCTGGGAAGGGACGCCAGCCTTTGGAACTCCTAGCGGACGGCGCAGCGAGAGAGGACCTAGCGAGGAATAGCACCAGCAGCGAGAGGGGAGGCACAAGATGGCAGCGGCGACTCGTCGGAGTCAGCGAGGAAGAGGAACGGCACGGAGGAATAGGTGCTTGCCGATTTCATGGCGAGGCACCGATGACGCACACGACGGCCCAAGCCCAGCAGGCTGCAACGGCGTACGGCGGTGGCTGGGACCACGTGACCTGGGCCGAGGATGGTAAAAGTAGGGGATGGGCCCACAGCGGACACGCGTCGGCTGCCGATACGGTTAGAAGTGCAGAGTAGCTCTCGTCGCTGCCTTTTCTTCAGGCATAAGAGTTTACTTATAAACCACAAAAATCAAAGACAATGTTTGTTAAAATCTAGATAGTCCAACTTTTATTCAAATGTGGAAAGGAGATCAGTAAATTAACCATACCATCAAAATCTATGATGAAAGTGCTCGAATAAAGGGCTTCTTGGTTGGATATTAGAATTTGCCATGCTAAAATCAGGCCAAAACTTGAGCATAACATTTCTTGCCAAAATCTCGGAAAGAATTTTAGAATAACACTTAGTTGGTGTGGGCTATTTTTTAATTCCAATTAAATGAGTGCAAAAATTTATGAGCTCGTTCAAATTTTAGCTAGGCAAGTTTTGAAACTCAATCAAGGAGGCTCAAATTCTCCATCGAGACAACAGTAGCACACCTAATACCACATGGATAGAATTCTCCTAGTTGCTATTGAGAAAAAAAATTATTCGCGGTTGAAAGGTTTGAGGTTGCTTATTTGCCATTACCTCTCACTTGAAAACCTTACATGTAATTGATTTAAAAAAAACCTTACATGTATTTTTTTAATTGTGCATAGGGAATCATGTTTTTTTTCTTGATGATAAACAGGGTATTCTCTCTTTCTTTTATGGAAAATAGGGAATTCTATCTTTTTCGTGCATTCTCATATAGATAACTTTAATTTCTGTTATTCTTAAAGATAAAAAAAATAACCTAGGTGAAAAGAGGAAAATTATTTTATTCATAAAAAAATCGGAACAAATATTCAGCACCCAAGGTTTGCAAATCTGCCCACCGGCCGGAGTCGCGCCGCAACCGCCGCTGATTGACGACAATTCCACCACCTCACCGTCCACGTCAGCATCAAACCCACCCATCTGCCATCCCCTTCGTCCCCCCTCCCCCACCCACCACTCCACCATCCCCCTTCCGGAACCTTCTAGAACCCCGGCCAGAACCCTACCCATGGCGGCGTCCCTCCTCTCCCGCGCCGCCGCCGCCGCCGCCGCGGCGGCGCTCCGCGGCGCGGCGCGGCCCCACCACCTCCTCCGGCGGTCCTCCCTCCCCAAGGAAACCCTCCTTCCCCTGCTACTACTCCTACTCCTCAGCACCGCCACGTTCCCCGCGGTCGTAAATCCCGCCGCTCTACCGCCGTCTCGATCCTCCACAGTCTGACGTGGTCCTTTTGTCTTCGCGCGTGCAGGGTCGGGTCGGATGGGCGGCGCGCGCGGCGCAGGACGCCGGCGGGTACGGGTGCGGGGCGGCGCCGCTGACCGCGGGCGCGTTCGGGATCGCGGCGCGGTGCAACGCCACGTCGTCGTCCGCGGTGTCGGAGGCCGCCGGCGTGCACGCGCTCCCGCGGACCGAGCCCGTGGTGTCGGCCGAGTGGCTGCACGCTAACCTCAAGGACCCCGACGTCAAGGTGCGTTGCTCTCAGTCTCAGTACTGGGCTTCGGTGATCTGCAATTGGCCTGTGAATTATTGGTTGCGCAGCTTGTAAACTTGCACTTCGATGAGTGAAGCCTATAATTTCCGGATTAGTAGCTAGTGATTGCTATGATAGTGATCCTATTAGTTATATGAAGAGACTTATTTGGCTGACCGATAGTCTACTGCAATCGTTTCATCTGATGGAGCAAAGTTGTCTAGGCTATGAAAATAGGCAGTAGGCACATAAATTCTTGGATGAGTGGTTATACTACAGTTCAAACTGGAAAGCAGGGGCCTTTCACTCATTATTTGGTCTTCGCAATCAGTGCTGCTCAAAATATCATGTAAACTTGCTTCTAAGGGAAAAATTTTCATGCATGTTTGAGATTGTGGGATAAACTCAGCAGGATTATTGTAAAACATGTACTCGCAAAGATTCAGCTATAAAAATGAGATTTATTTACAATATACACTTTGTTCTGTCAATGTGTCTCTCTTCCAATGGTTCACTATGTTAACCACATACTTCTGTCTAGGTACTTGATGCCTCTTGGTATATGCCTGCAGAGCAAAGGAATCCACTACAAGAGTACCAGGTAATGATTCAATTTGTTTTCGAGGTTCTAAAATTTCCAATGTTCAAAAAGGCGACGCTAGGCGGCCGCCTAGGCGCAACTATGCACTAGGCGAGGGGGGTCCCGCCTGGCCTAGGGCATAGGCGGACCCCTAGGCGGCGCCAGCTCGTCGGCGCCGGCGAGGGAGGAGGGGTACCGTGGCGCCTTGGGTTGTAGGCGGCGACCCAGGGACGAGGCAGAGCAGAGAGCGCCGGCGGAGGTACGGGCAGGCGGCGGCGGAGGAGGAGGTAGGGGCGGGTGTACGGTGGAGGAGGAGGCAGGGGCAGGCACGGAGGAGGAGGAAGGGCGGCAGCAGAGGCGCGGAGGAGGCAGGGGCGGCGACGTCGGGAACGAGAGGAGGAGAGGGGAGGAGATAAGGTGGGAGGTGGGCTGTTGGGCTGCTTTGATGGGCTTATTTTTCAACTCAAGGCCTAGTGGTCCTCTGTTTTTCTTTTCTTAGAGGTATATGATGTGTATGGCAAGGTATATGTATGTATATGGCACCGCCTAGAAAAACGCCTTGAAATGCCTAGTCCTGCCTAGGCTCTAGGCGGTGGGTCACCGCCTAGATAGCGCTTAGCGCCTTTTTCAACATTGAAAATTTCAGAACTCTACTATGTCATTGCACCTACATAAATTGCTTTTACACACTTCTGTTCTTTTGGCACCAAAATGGTTATTTTGTTAGCCTAGTGGCTTAGGCATTCCCTACATGATAACATTTATCAGTAGGCATACCTAACCTGATACACTAAGAAATATGCTAGCAGGCGTACCGTAGCTGATACACAAAATTATATACTAGCAGGCATACCTAACTTGTCCATTATGGGAAATGCTAGGCCCATGATTTTGAAAGTATTATTCATATATTCTCATGCTTCTGTCTTCAATCTTGTTTCCAGGTGGCTCATATTCCTGGTGCCTTGTTCTTTGATGTTGATGGAATATCTGACAGAACATCTAGTGTAAGTTTTCAGCTCTGTTTTTTGTACATTTATTGTTAATGACTACAAAATCATACAAACTCCGTTTAAGTACATACCGTTGTTTATTTGCACTATTTTTATTGTTGATTCTCTTCTAGTTCCGCATTGACATTCCTTAGTCCTTTCTGTAGCTGGTCAAAAAGAAGTATGTGTGCTAAGCAATTGAGTTGTTACAAAAAATATTAGACTAAGCAGAGTTTTATAAGAACCCCACTGAATGGATTTTTCAGTACAGGGTGGCGACCCTTTTTCGTGAGTAGATGAAACATTCAGCTGGGCACATCATTCCATGTGCATACATAGTACTTCTTGATGTGACGCCTGCAGTGCCACTCTCTTACATATTAGACACAAGCATGCAATAAGCTAGCCAACATCTGAAAGTGAAAGTTGAAAAGAAGCAAATCAAAACAGGGAAATCCATATCTGAACACACATAGGTAGGCGGTAACTTACATCCTTAGGTTTGCGATCTGGCTACCGCATTTTGAGTTGCCCCATAGCTAATTACTCAAAGTGTTACGTAGTTGCTATAGATAGTGGTGGCAGTAGCGGTCAAGTTTCCTTTCCCATTCTTCTAGTCTATGTATTTAGTTTCTTTGACAACTTTCATGATATCATACTCTCTAGCGGCACAGATTCCATTTCTTGTATCATGCTAGTTGTGCTTGTAGTATGGAAGCTTGCTTACTAATTCCTCTGAACTCATCTTTTTCTTTGTCAAGGTGGTCATAATTATGTCGGTGTTATTATACGAGTATAACTTGCTGAACATGGCATTCCTACTTAGTACTTGCTTTCTTTGCGTTGGTTGTTTATAATAATAGTATCATTTAATCCGATTAGTTGCTTTTTTTTTGGTAAATACCTACATTTAAATTTGAGATCGATGGTTTCTTTTTCTTTTTGTCCAGTTACCGCACATGCTGCCATCTGAAGAGGCATTTTCGGCTGCTGTATCCGCTCTTGGCATCTATAACAAAGATGGGATAGTAGTTTATGATGGAAAGGGACTGTTCAGTGCTGCTCGTGTTTGGTGGTAAGCTTCTTTTAGTCACAAAAATATGTAAAAATTGTGATGGTTGAAGACCAAATGAGCAGTGGTCGAAACAAGATGCAAATCTTATTTTGTTCATTCATGATTACTAAGTTCTTGCCATGACCTTTGTGCAATTTTTTATATTGTAGTTTTGATATTTAATAGAGTTGTGCTATGCTTGCTACCTTGACAACAGGATGTTCCGTGTATTTGGACATGATAAGGTTTGGGTGCTAGATGGAGGTTTGCCCCAATGGCGTGCTTCTGGGTATGATGTTGAATCAAGCGCCTCCAGTGATGCCATCTTAAAGGCCAGTGCTGCTGGTGAAGCAATTGAGAAAGTTTACCAGGGTCAATCGGTAATTTATTTTTTCTCCTGTTTCTTTTGGCAGTAATTCAATTGTAAGTTGCAACCAGTAACCACACAGCAAGAGTCTCGCTACTTTATTGAGCTATTGGAGTCTTAATTCAGTACAGATATGATTAGCAGTTCTTCCAATATGTCCGTTTAATCCCAATTTTCAGTTATACATTAACTCCATATTTCTCCAGGTTGGTCCATTCACGTTTGAAGCAAAGTTGCAGCCCCATCTTATTTGGAGTCTTGATAAGGTCAGTACTCAAGAGTCGCAAACCTGCCTATTGTTTTTCTTTGTGACTCACTAAAATCTTTCTGCATATTTCACAGCAACTAATATATGATTTTCTCAGGTGAAAGAGAACATCAAGACCCAGACACATCAAGTTATAGATGCGCGATCAAAACCTAGGTATCTTACCTGTATTCTAATTCTGTAAAAGTCATAACTCATAAGTATATCATATGCATGCAGTATATAAACCCTTTTCATTTATCCATAAGGCTCTGCTTGGTATTGACGGTGGTTTTTTTTAAGGCACTTACATCGGCTAGTTCTGGTTACTGCTAGGAAGCATCTCCTCCTTCCCTCTCTCTCCCTCTTCCTGTAATGAACTAGTTACGCAGTGTGCAGCCAGTGGTGTGCATTCAGGTACAGGAAAATGATTCGCATAATCACAGTGAGGATAATATCCATAGCATTAATATTTTCTGAGCACTCAGTTTAGCTAATGATTTTGATACTCAAATGCCTTTTAACCAGTGCAGTATATGCAACTCTAATACAGTTACGTTATAGATTTGTTTTGGTAATTAAAATTTGACTTGCATCTTCAGGTTGACTAATATGAAACTTCTATTTCAGATTTGATGGTGCAGTTCCAGAGCCACGCAAGGGGATTAGAAGTGGTCATGTGCCTGGGAGCAAATGCGTTCCTTTCCCTCAGGTGGAAATTCTCCACTTTTCCATACTTTGCTGTTCAACATATGATACTTTGACTTCTTGCTCATTCAAACGTCATATTTTTCTTCATCCGTCCTACCGTTTTAATGAGGTGTAAATGTGTGTGCTTACTAGATACATTAGTGGTCAGCTCAGGTTGTACACCTGTGATGATATACTAGATTTGTTGATGAGATAATCACAGCATGTTGACATAGTAAGAGATCATGGTATTGTTGGTAGATACACTTGTAGTATTGGAGGCTATTATTCACTGAGACCTTGTTAACCATATTAGGATGGAGATTGGATAATCTTTGCTTGCACTTCTTTGTAGCTCGGCTATGTACACTGTAGCACTGGAACTTGGATTGGTGTTTCAACTAAAAGTCCATGTATCATCATCCTTTTCATGTCCATGCAGATTAGTGCCAAAGATGTTTTTCTATCTCTGGAAATGTTGTCTATGTTATTGCTTATTTTTACTTGACTTTCTTCAGGTGCTTGACAGCTCACAAAAGCTGTTGCCCCCAGATGAACTCCGGAAACGATTTGAGCAAGAAGGTAAATATTTCATCCATATAGGTTGCAAGTACTTCATTCCTGCTGATACAGCTCCAGTAGCCAGACTGTATTACGTTTTATCGGTTGCTTCATCCCTATTCTGAAAAATATTTTATTTTATGTATGTTTAGGAGTCATAATTTTTTTTGACACACCCCACTAAGCTAATCTGGCTGCTAGCATCCACCAAGAAGTTATATAAGACTTCACTGGCACTGTGCTAAGCCAGTAACTGTCGATCACTGCCACACTATTCCACATAATTAATACTTGGGACAATTGTATCCATGTATATCAGTATAGGACCCAAAATATATCATATTTGCTAGATTTAAGTATGGCTATATTTCTATTGGATTTGTTGAAGGAGTGACATCCACAGGGTTTGCATAACATTTTGTTCTATACTGGTATTAGTTAAAGTTGGGAGCTCGTTTTTATGCCACCTAATGTAGAACTGCGATAGCCGCCTGTTTTAACAGTAAAATCCACCATAGATAGGCAGTATTTATAATTATTCTGGTTTGATTCACTATCAGGAATATCACTTGATCAACCCCTTGTGACCTCTTGCGGCACTGGCGTGACAGCATGTGTATTAGCCTTGGTAAGATTGTCTTGGACTTGATCTCTTGATATTTACTTTCGAAATGGTAAATTGTGCCCCTATAACTTTTACTCTCATTTTAGGGCCTCCATCGCCTTGGTAAAACTGATGTCGCCGTATATGATGGATCATGGACCGAATGGGGAGCCCATCCTGACACTCCAGTTGCGACTGCCGTCTAGTCCCATATCCTGCGCATGGAGGCTCTTGATTGAACTTCCCTTGTGCCCTTGATCCCATGGGTAAAGGCGAAGGAAACTGAAGGTCTGGATGTGTGTAAGGTTAGGGAAGCAAAGCCTTTTGGTCATCACTGTAAATTCTTAAACAGAAAATGTCATACACACATACACTGGTGAATTATGAGGTCATATGTCCCTTGCCAAGGCCCCTTTTCTTGGTGGAACAATAATGATGAAATGGCAAAAAAGGAAAAACTGCTACTAAATTTAGTATCCCAAGCAGCCCTATCTCAATGGACGCCATGTGTCCCCATCTCTCCAATCTCAATCATCTGCTTGCTTTCAAACTCCTTTGCATGGAACACACAGCGTTCATCGGGGTGGGCCTACCTGGAAGCGTATTCTTCCTCCCTTTTTCCTACTGTACTATGTTCGTGAACATGACGAACATCAACCAGTACCCAAAATCTTCATTAGAAAAATCATTTTGGCACCAGTACAAGTTTCTCCGGTGCAGAAGCGGTTGTGCCGTTGCTGCTGCTGCCGCCTGTCGCAACTGAAGAAGATGTCGGCGCCACCATCTCCCGGGCGTCGAACTCCCCTGTCATCCGCACGTCGGCGGCGTCGAGGATGGCTCCCCTGCTGTAGAACTCCCACACTTATTGCACGAGGTGGATGACGTCGTCTTCCTCTTCCCCGTCGTCGTCCCCCACCACAGGCCGCCTCACGTCTTCGTCCATGTGGCGAGCCACGGGGGGCTGCCGCCCGCAGGCGATCTCTAGGAGGACGACACCGGAGCTGTAGACGTCCGACTCGGTGTCGGCCCGACCGGTGATCATGCACTCGGGGTCCATGTACCCCATGGTGCCGGCGACCGCCGTGGTGCGCGCGCGCCGGCCGTGGTCGACGAGCCTGGCGAGCCCGAAGTCGCCGAGCTTGGCGTGGAAGGAGGCGTCCAGCATCACGTTGCTCGGCTTGATGTCCCTGTGAAGAGCGCACTGCTCCCAGTCCTGATGCAGGTACAGCAGGGCCGATCCCAGCCCCAGCACGACGTCGTGCCGGACCGGCCATGGCAGCGCCACGTAGCTGTAGAGGTGCGTGTCGAGGCTGCCGTTGGGCATCAGCTCGTAGACGAGGAGGAGCTCGCCGCCGCCATGGCACCAGCCGATGAGCTGCACGAGGTTACGGTGCCGCAGCCGGCTGATGATGCTCACCTCCGAGGCGTACTCCTTCCTCCCCTGCTTTTGGAATCCTTGGACACCCTCTTGATGGCTACCTCAAGGCCCATCTCCTTGAGGAATCCTCTGTACACCGACCCAAACCGGCCTTCCCCGAGCTTCTGCTTGCCGGAGAAGTTGTCGGTGGCAATGGCGAGCTCGCGGTAGCGAAACTGCTTCGGCCCGGTCCCTTCCTCGAACTCCTCTTCCATCTCCCTCTCTTCCTGGAGGAGTTTAGCCTTGTTCTGCCGTCGCCGGAGGAGCCACATGAAGAAAACCAGGACGACTATCAAGAACAAGGTGGAACCGACGCACATGCCGATCACGATCCCGATCTTGGAAGACGATGAAGCTCCTGTCGACATGCAAAAGGTAGGACATAGGATAATTCCTCACCGCGTCAATGTTGTTGCCGCTGGGGGAAGGTGCAGCAAGGACATGTAGTTTACCTGGAGCTGGCGGCGCCGGCGGCAGGGTGATGTCGAGGAAGCCCACCTGGTAGCGCAGGCAGCAGCTGTACCCCTTGATGCCGCCTAAGGTGTAGTTGGGGAACAGCTTCCCCAGCCTGTCTGTGTAGATTGAGATACTGTTGGAGCACTCGCTGGCGTTGAGGTCCCTGGTGCACTGCGCCAGATCGTACATCCTCTGCGAGCCCGAGTACGGCGTGCGGCCGTTGGCGAGCTGCAGCGGCGAGGCGGCGACGCCACCGGTGAGCTTGCTCATCAGCGGCACCCAGGCTGCTCGCACGCTCTCCGACGTGATGGGCACGGTGTCGTACACTAAGTACAAGGAGTTGAGGTCCGCGGTGGCCGGGATCGGCGTGTCCGAGTACCGGAGGGTGCACGAGCCGTACATGGCGCGGACGCTCCGGCTGCCCAGGCACACCGTCGTGATCCCGGCGGGCGCCCGGGAGAGGCAGTCCAGGCACGCCGTCGCGTTGTAGTCGGCGTAGCACATGATGAGGCCGAACACCTCGTTGGCTCCCGCCCCGGCGCTGCCCTCGTAGAACCAGCCGTTGCCGCCGGCCGCCACCGGGAGCGCGGCGAGAAGGTGGTCCAGGTTCTTCTTGTACAGGCTGCCGGCCGTGTAGTTGTCCGCCACCGAGCAGTCAGGCGGCCACGGCTGCAGGATGCCGTCGTCCTTGCTAGTGGCCACGGCGCGGAGCACAGCGATGGCGGCGATCGCGGCATGGATCGGAGGAGGAGGAGGAGGAGGGTGTTAGTTTGATCTCCTAAACCCTCTCGGATTCCCAACGGATCCGAGAGGGCCTTGCCCTCTCACGCGCCCTGATCGGGGGCGTACCAGCACGATCTAGCTGGTGGGCCCCCGTCGCACTGCGCCATATAAAAGGAGGTGGGGGCCAGCGGCACACGGCACGAGAATCACCGGCGCCGCCGCCACCCCACCGACACAACCCCAACCCTAACCGATCTAGAGGAGAGGCGCAGCAGCGGCGGGAAGCTCCTCCGGCCATCGCCCGCGGGACCTCTGCCTCGACTCCGGACACGCGAAGTGTACACACCGTCGGCCACCGCGAGCTTGAACCTCTACGGCCGATCTGCTCCAAACCCCGCGCTACATCGCCATGGCGGGAACCTCTGCATCCGCCGCCGGTCTAGGGCACGAAGGTATAACCCCGTGCCCTTCCCTATTCTCTCTCTCTCTCAATCTCTCTGTGACCCGACTTTATCAGCACTAAAAGGAGATCTCCTAATCTAATTAACGCATTAGCCGATCCTAATTGTACAACATTGGTATCAGTCGCCTCTAGCTTCTCGCGTTGATTAGAATTTGGAAGATCAAGAAGAAAAGCACCCTAGAAAAGATCCCCGGAGAGAATCCCAGTGCAAAACCCGCGAAACCCGTGAATCCCTAACCCTAAACCTAACCCTAGCACACACACAGAAAAGGGGCGGCGGCACAGAAGGACTCACCTGGGTCTTCTTGCGTCGCCCACCGTCGGCCACCGTAGGCCGACCAGATCCAGCGAGTTTTTGGATCTCGCGTGGACAGAGGCCGCGCGAGCCGCCGTGGTGCTGCTCGCTGCGCCGTAGATCTAGGCGCCACGGAGATGCCGCTCGACGGCGGCGCGCTCACCCTGCGGTGGACGCGCGCGCCGGCGGGGGGCTCGCCGTGGCGCCGCCGCTCCGTCGCCTATCGCCGCCTCGCTCGCTCGGGTGCGGGAAGAAAGAGACGTCGGGGAGCAGAGTGTGGAATGAGCTAGGGTTTCGGGGGAGGAAACGGCGAAGGGTTTTTGTCCCGCCGAGACGCGCGCGCGTCCGTTGATCGTAATCGGACGGTCGACGACGATCCACGCGCTACCAGGCCTCTTTTGGCCCAGGCGGGTGAGCGGAATCGCGGCCCGGGCCCAGGTTGCCTTGGCCCGAGCGCGAGCACCCGCGCGGGGATGCACGGGGGGGGGGGGGGGGGGGGGGACGCGGGCCGGGCCCTTAGCAGGCCGAGCGCAAGTTTGCGCGCGCGCGATGAGCCCGGTTTTCCAGCTGGGCCGCGCGCAAGTGAGTGGGCCGGCTGAGCCGTTTTGCAAAGAGAACAACAGTGCGTTTTTTTTTTCAATTTCCAGAATCAGTTTTGCAATAGAATTTGATTGAATTTGATGCATTTCAAATTCAAACTTGAATGAACCTTGATGCACTGTTTATAAAAGATAAATTTAGACACTTTTTGATAGAATTACTGCTTTCCGCTGCAAAGATTAAATGTTTTTATATGCTTTTGATTACTTGCCTTGAGTTTTAAATTTGAACCAACGGAATAATTTAAATTCTTCGAGGCCAATAGATATTTTTCTGAGTCATAATATTGTTATCTTTTTGACCAACGTTAACAAGTGACAATATTGCAACTTTTACTGAATTATCCTTTATAGATATTTTTCATGTATTATTTCTATTTATGCCCAACGGTATTCTAGATTTAATACAAAAAGAGATTATGCCTTAATTTTAATAGATAATTTTTATGTATTAATTCTAATTCTGCCCAACGGTGTTTTAGTTTTAATACACAAGGTTATTGCATATTTTAATTTATGACCAACGTCGTATTTTACATATGCAGTAAATTTTATTTGATTTTAATTTAATGTTTTCACCACTCATGGATATTTTTCAGGAGGAGTATCAATGATGTTTTCCATCAATGATATTCCAATATTAAAGGGAGATAATTACAATGAATGGTACAGAAAGCTGGAACTCTATTTCATCATGGGTGAATTAGATTGGGTCCTAGCTACACCGACTCCTACAGAGCCTGTGCTTCTTGAAAGGGAGGACACAGACACAGATGCTTCTTGGAAGCAAACAGAGCTTGCTTACAAGAAAGCAAAAGCAGAATATGAGAGGATGTATGCAAAATGGTTCCCTGCCAACAAGAAATATTTGGCAGTGGTAAAGAATACGATTGAGCCTGCAATTATGGGCTCAATCCCAGATTGTGCCACTGTCATAGAATATCTTGAAAAATTAAAGAACCAATACACTGGTTCTTCAAAGACTTATGCAACCCAGTTAATCAAACAACTGGTTTCAGAAAGATACACTGGCGGTGGCATTAGAGAACACATTCATCGCATGGTCAATCAGAACAACAAGCTTAAGTCATTGGACCTTGCCTTTAAGGAGGATCACATTGTCCATCTGGTTTTTTGCTTCGTTGCCAAAAGAATTTGACACTTTTGTTGTCAATTACAACACCCAACCACAAACTTGGGACATTGAAAAGACCATTGCGATGTGTGTTCAGGAGGAGGAAAGGATAAGATCCACCACTGGAGGATCCTTAAACTATGTAAATAAGAAGAAAAATACCAACTTCAAGGGTAATTTTTCATCCTCCTGAAAAGGTAAAAGCTCTCAACAACACAGACCGCAGCAGGGACAGGCACTCGTAGATAAAGATCAATGTCTCTACTGCAAAGAGAGGGGTCACTACTAGAAAGACTGTTCCAAATATTTAAAGATGATCATGAGGAAAAGAGGTGAGAACGTTATTTCATTTGTAAATGAATCCTTGTACATAGAATATTCAAAATCTACTTGGTGGATTGATTCAGGAGCAACTGTTCATGTTGCAAATTCTTTACAGGGATTCCATTCGACGAGAACCACTCAAAGAAGCGAAAAGCAAGTTAGAGTGGCAAATGGAGATCAGGCAGACGTTGAAGCAGTAGGAGACGTTCATTTGGAACTCGACTCTGGCTTCGTTATAGTACTTAGAGATGTTTTATTTGTTCCTTCTCTACACAGAAACTTAATTAGTGTGTCTCGCCTGGATAAAGATGGTTATTCTTGTCTATTTGGAGATGGGAAATGCTTGATCGAATGTAATGATACAGTAATTTCCACTGCATTTAGAAAGAATGATCTTTATTTGATATCGTTACGCGAAAGTGTTAATTCCGTATGCGATAACAGTGCGAATGTATCCTCGCCTACACTCGCAAATAGAAAACGTAAGAGAACTCACGATACGTCGTCGAAATTATGGCACTGTCGTTTAGGCCATATTTCGAGGGGGAGAATAGAAAGATTAATTAAAAACGAAATTCTTCCTCCATTAGAGTTCTCTGACTTAGAACAATGCATTGAATGCATAAAAGGCAAATTCGTTAAGAAAATAAAGAAAAATGCTAAGAGGAGCACAGGTGTATTAGAAATAATTCACACAGATATCTGTGGTCCGTTTAATGTAAAGAGTGTGGATGGTTATGACTCGTTCATAACATTCACAGACGATTATTCCCGTTATGGATACATTTATCCAATTAAAGAAAAATCGGAGGTTTTGGATAAGTTTAAAATATTCAAGGCCGAAGTAGAAAATCAACACGATTTAAAGATTAAAGTCGTAAGATCCGATCGTGGAGGGGAATACTACGGTCGACATACCCAATATGGCCAAGTTCCAGGACCTTTTGCGAAGTTCCTGATGGAACAAGGCATAGTAGCCCAGTACTCGATGCCGGGCGAGCCTCAGCAGAACGGAGTGGCTGAAAGGCGCAATCGCACCCTAATGGACATGGTGCGAAGCATGATCAGTTACTCCACGTTGCCAGTGAGTTTATGGATGGAGGCACTGAAAACCGCCATTCACATTCTCAACAGAGTTCCAAGTAAATCGGTGCCGAAAACGCCGTACGAAATGTGGACAGGAAAAGAGCCCTCACTGAATCACCTGCGGGTGTGGGGGAGTCCTGCTGAGGCAAAAGTATTTAACCCGACCATTGCAAAATTAGATTCGAGAACGGTATCCTGCCATTTTATTGGCTATCCAAAAAGGTCAAAGGGTTTTCGTTTCTACTGCCCAGATAGATCGACGAAATTCGTAGAAACGAGGCATGCAGTTTTTCTTGAGGATCAAATGATCCGGGGGAGCGGCACAGCGAGGAAAATTGATCTTGAGGAGAAGAGGGTGTATACACCCAATCCCGTGATTCAGGAATCTTTTTTCTCGCTGCCCGTTGTGACTGCACCGCCAGTGCAAGTCACTGCGATGCCGATACCTGTAATGACTCCTTCTGTGGTGACGATGAATGAGGAAGAGGAACCCATTCATCAGGCTCCTGACGAGCAAGTTGCCGCACAAGAAGAGGAGCACCAGCAGCCACAAATAGATGAGGCACCGCAGGCTCAGGCTCACGGGAGACCTCAAAGAATAAGAAAACGCGCTATTTCTAATGACTATGAAGTCTATAATAGCGAAGAAATTCAAATGGAGGATGATCCCACTTCATTTGAAGAAGCCATGAGAAGTGAACATTCGTCGAAATGGCTTGACGCTATGGAAGACGAAATAAAATCGATGAGTACCAACAAAGTGTGGGACCTAGAGGAGATTCCTAAAGGAGCCAAAACAGTAGGCTGCAAATGGGTCTACAAAACCAAATATGACTCCCAAGGGAATATAGATAAGTTTAAAGCACGACTCGTGGCTAAAGGATACACACAAAGAGAAGGAATTGATTACAACGAGACGTTTTCCCCAGTCTCTTGTAAGGATTCTTTCAGAATCATAATGGCTCTTGTAGCTCATTACGATCTAGAATTACATCAGATGGATGTGAAGACAGCATTCCTTAACGGGAACTTAGATGAAACCGTCTACATGGCACAGCCGAAAGGTTTTGTCGTGGAAGGCAAAGAAAAATTGGGATGCCGTCTGAGGAAATCGATTTATGGGCTAAAGCAAGCTTCAAGACAGTGGTACTTGAAGTTTGATAAGACAATAAAAGAATTCGGGTTTAAAGAAAATGTCGAGGACAATTGCGTCTACGCAAAGTTCAAGAATGGGAAGTACGTCTTCCTAATTTTGTATGTGGACGACATTCTACTGGCAAGTAGTGATGTTAGTCTGCTGCTAGAAACGAAAAGGTTTTTATCCTCGCATTTCGAGATGAAAGACCTCGGTGAAGCGAGATTCGTTCTAGGAATCGAGATTCATCGAGACAGATTAAAAGGGGTATTAGGACTGTCTCAAAAGACATATATAGAAAAGGTCCTGAAGAAATTTAACATGCACAAATATAGTGCCTCACCTGCACCTATTGTTAAGGGCGACAGATATGGGGAATTCCAATGCCCCAAGACTCAATATGAGATCGATCAAATGAAAATGGTACCATATGCTTCCGCTGTGGGAAGATTACAATATGCACAAGTGTGCACACGCCCTGACACAGCTTACGTTACCGGGTTGCTTGGCAGATTCCAGAGTAATCCAGGACCAGAACACTGGAAATTGGTAAAGAAGGTTCTGCGCTATTTGCAAGGAACAAAAGGCCTCATGTTAACGTATAGGAAAACAGAATCTCTGCGTATCGTAGGATACTCAGATTCAGATTACGCAGGAGATGACAGAAAATCCACATCAGGATATGTGATCACCCTAGCCGGGGGACCAATATCGTGGAAAAGTTGCAAACAAACCGTCACTACATCGTCCACAATGTATGCCGAGTTTGTTGCGTGTTATGAGGCTACGGGGCAGGTGAACTGGCTAAAGAAGTTCGTACCCGGTCTGAGAATGGTTGATAATATATCTAAACCATTACAGTTGTACTGCGATAACGAGCCCGCAGTAATGTACGCTCACAACAACAAGACAAGTGGTGCTGCCAAACACATAGATATAAAGTATTATGTTGTGAAAGATAAAGTCCGAGATCAGATCGTAAATCTTGAACATATAAGCACAGTGAAAATGCTTGCGGATCCGCTAACGAAAGGCTTACCACCCAACGTGTTCAAGGATCACGTAGCCGGCATGGGGCTAAGGGATAGCCTGTGATCTTCGAACTACAAAGGGCCCAAAAAGGTTAAAGAATCGCTTTCTGAATAGAGGAGTATATTGTAGCTGTTGAATCTATCGGCGATTGACCGTGACGATAAAACATGCTCCATGTACAAATCCATGAAGAAGCGAGAAAAGTAAAGGAAAGAAAACACAGAGTGAGATCAAGGGGGAGACTGTTAGTTTGATCTCCTAAACCCTCTCGGATTCCCAACGGATCCGAGAGGGCCTTGCCCTCTCACGCGCCCTGATCGGGGGCGTACCAGCACGATCTAACTGGTGGGCCCCCGTCGCACTGCGCCATATAAAAGGAGGTGGGGGCCAGCGGCACACGGCATGAGAATCACCAGCGCCGCCGCCACCCCACCGACACAACCCCAACCCTAACCGATCTAGAGGAGAGGCGCAGCAGCGGCGGGAAGCTCCTCCGGCCATCGCCCGTGGGACCTCTGCCTCGACTCCGGACACGCGAAGTGTACACACCGTCGGCCACCGCGAGCTTGAACCTCTACGGCCGATCTGCTCCGAACCCCGCGCTACATCGCCATGGCGGGAACCTCTGCATCCGCCGCCGGTCTAGGGCATGAAGGTATAACCCCGTGCCCTTCCCTATTCTCTCTCTCTCTCAATCTCTCTGTGACCCGACTTTATCAGCACTAAAAGGAGATCTCCTAATCTAATTAACGCATTAGCCGATCCTAATTGTACAACAGAGGGAAGCCATGGCCGGGGACGCCTTTGCTTGCTGCTCGATGAGTGACTTCAAACAGGCTTTGCATTATTTGTGCATTATTTGAGGGACTTCAAACAGGCTGGGTTGGTAACTTCCTGTTTACGATTGTTTGGCCTTCGTGAAACTACAAAATCTTCCATTGTCGTCTCCTCTAATAGACTTGACTTGAAGTCTTCGACGACTGCCACGATCTTTACTACTACCTCCGTACCAAATTACAATTTATTTTAACTTATTTAATACAGAACTAATACAGTGCCCATATATTGCTACGAGTAATATAAATTTTATCCGAACCTACACGTGACCACCAGCTTTATACTCATTCACTCCATATGAAGTCGTGCTGCTGTGACCGCGTGATGCATTCATTTGTTCGGATTCAAGTTAAGATTCCGATTGCTTTCTCCGAATTCCGATTAGAATTCTGATTGACGGACAAACAACCAGTGCTTATTTTAGAAATATTATATATATGTGTGTGTGTGTGTATATATATAGTAAAGCAAGCCTGCCTTCGGTGCAAGCTAAACAATCACTCACATGATGCCCAGATATATAACCAACACGTGCGTACTATGGTTTACATTATCATCCTACTAGCATAGTGCTTAGCATAGTGCCTATGCATTGCTACGGTAGGCGTATATAATACCACTAACTTTATGCTTGTTCACTCCGTGTATCATCGGTATTGGCCGGGGACGGATCCCATTCCACGGACCAACCATCTGGAAGAACACACGGCCAAGCCAGGGGAAGTGTAGGGTCCCCAAAGACATTACCTGAAAAATAAATAACTAGCAAGTCTGAGTATACTAATACTCAGCAAGACTTACCCGGATTTGGGTATACTTTAGCCCGTAACTAGACTCATGAAGGCATTTCAATGGTTCTGGGTTTATTTTCAGCTGAAAAGCAATAAGAGTAGATCCTTAATTTCAACTTTTAGCTTTCAGATTCTAGTTGATTATCCATTCTAGGTAAGCAACTATAGCTATTCAAGCTTGGTAGAACTTATTATAACAAACATCAGCATTACTCATCATATAGTTGCTCTTGTTACTCTGTGTGATAAAGGAATCAAGCAGTCTCAATCTTCATGAGAAGCGGACGATTCTGAATCGAATTCAACCTTGCAAGGATAAACCTAACTCACACGCTTGGAACACCAAATGCATGTGTTGTAGCTGAAAGGTAAATCATAGGATGTATGTCTCAAGTGGAGATGTGTGATTTTTAGTTAATCCTTTCACACGAGTGCTCATGTCCCTGCCATCAAGACGTTATCCTTGTCTTGATTGCAGTCTCCTTAGGTCCTTTTCGTATAAGCATCCTTATTAATTCGTGTGTATCTGCTGCTTAGCTTATACATCTCTGCAGCTATGCTTCAGCGTCGGCTATCAGCTCAGCCGTTAAGCATTCGTCTCATTCGTCTCAGAGCTATAGGGTTACTCTGGAGATACATTTTACCTTAAAAATGCTTTCAGTATAAAAGTTTGACCAACAAAATGTTTGGCAAAACTACGTTGGATTCGTTAAGGATTGTGCTTAGTACGTAAAGCCCTAGGGTAATGTTTATGAGGGAAATAGAGGTGGCTATAGTATATATATATATATATAACCCTAATTACCAGCATTACTTTTCTGTCAAAACTTAAATTCATGCGCAACCCAATCTTATATTCTGTAACGACACCTCCGATGATGAGGTAAGAAGGTAAGGATCCTCAGCTAACTGGGGAGTTAGCCTTCTCGTCGGTGATGCGAACCGAACGCTGTTTCTCAAGCACTGGCCTACTTGAGATGCTGCCAATGTACCAACTTCGGTTGACTACATTAGGAGTATATGGTTAGGTATAGGGTATGAACAGCAATACCCTCGCATTTTGCGGTACCCCTGTGAATACGTTGTTCCGATAACGTATGTTAACGTCGTCTGTACGGCGGTAATTGTACAGATGCTGTTTCTATAGTGAATAGTAATGATTGGGGACGCTTTCATGATATGCTGGTATGAAAGGTTCCGTGTACAGGCTGTGTCGTGGTTGTGCGAGATATTGAATGTCCAGTTCCGATTAGGATTCTGATTAATTTATCCAGGTTCTGATTAACATTCTGATTGATTTGTCCGGATCCTTATTAGGATTCCGATTGATATATCCGGGTTCCGATTATATATATATAGAAGTAGATATATAGAAATAGAGATAAAGATAGAGATGTACATTATGTAGATATGTAAAAGAATTATGTATCTAAACAACCAAAATAAGTTGTAATTTAGGACGAAGAGAGTACAAGATGAAAGCGGTAGAATTCCAGATAGGAGAGGGACGACGCATTATTGAAGAGGAAGACAAGTGATGGGATGAAGGAGAAGCGGGATTCCATTCCATGGAAGACGGCAGCAGGGACCATGCCGCAACGGTGAGGCCTGGCCGGACCTTGCGTTCTATCATTGCCAAGCAGCCCAAGCTAGCCAGCTACCTACTACAAGGATGCATGCTCTCATTGGCAACGAAGCAACAAAGCCTGCCCGGACCAAAAGATTTCTCAAGATTCCGAGAACCAGCGGATATGGATGGCACGAAGATAGTCCCAACCAAGAAACTAAGTGATAGTGTCTATAGTATACCATATCACTTAAGAAAGAAACTATAGCTCCCAAGTCCCAATGCACAATATCTAGTTGTGACAGAATCCAAATGTTCAGACCCCAGTTCAACAATGTAGAGGCACAAATAATCATTAAACATCCGAAAAGTTAGTCACAGGCATTTTTTACTTGCTGCAGTTCTGTTCCGAACAAGATTGGAACTTGTACATCACAAAGATCACCAGCAATTTGCTTCCAATCTGTTGTCACAATCCTTCTTCCAGATCAAACTGTCCCTCACAATCTGACTTGGCTACACAAATCTGTAGTTTTGGGGCAAGGTCTCTGATTGAACTGATTGGCAACTGCACATGAACTGATTGGCACCGCACAACCCTGTCTTGTGGAAAGGTTCAGATTAAGTTTCAGGAGGACACTCTGCCTCTTAGCCTGGCCAAAAGTGTGTAGACCACCTGAACTTGGTGGTCTTGAGCTACCGGATATGACCCTGCAAGGATACGCCCTCAGAATGCGCTGGCTTTGGTACAGTCGCACTGACCAGAACACACCGTGGTCGTCGTTGCCGCAGAAGTCCGAGATTTTGGTTGAAGCAATGTTTGCTGCTTCCGTGACAGTCGAGGTAGGAAATGGCATGCGTTCCTACTTCTGGACAGTCCGAGAACTGTGCGTGGCACAAGGTTCAGTGAACAATGGTTGGGCTCTGGATATAACAGGTGCTTTAACGGTCCAAGTCATCATTGACTACCTGCTAGTTTGGGACATCATCCGGCAAAGCAATGTTACTCTGAATTTGGATGTCCAGGATAGGTTCAAATGGAAATGGACAGCAGATGGTCAGTTCACAACCGCCTCAGCTTGCAAGGCATTCTTTAATGGACAGCATGCACTTCCTGGGGCAAAGGTGCTCACCAAAAGAAGGGCACCGGGTCGTCGCAAGTTCTTTCTCTGGCTGGTCATGCATGATCGCTGCTGGACCGGAGCCCGTAGGAAGAGACATAATCTACAGGATGAGGACAACTGCACCTTTTGCGACCAGCACGCGGAGACAATTTCCCATCTGTTATCGGGTTGCGTCTTGGCCAGAGAGACCTGGTACACAATTCTTCGTCGGTGCAACCTGCAAAGACTCACTCCATCCTCTACGGCTCTAGACTTTGTCGACTGGTGCCTGCTCTCACGCAAGCATGTTAGGAAGGAGTTGAGAAAAAAAGCGTTTGATTCTTTGGTAGC
This sequence comes from Panicum hallii, assembly GCF_002211085.1. Classification (NCBI taxonomy): domain Eukaryota; kingdom Viridiplantae; phylum Streptophyta; class Magnoliopsida; order Poales; family Poaceae; genus Panicum; species Panicum hallii. The sequence continues at coordinate 62,384,068 of NC_038044.1, read as the reverse complement.
GCTGGTGACATGGTCAATTTGGAAGGAGCGTAACCAACGCATTTTTCAAAAGAAAAAGCTGACAGTAGTCAACGAGTTGATCGCACTGATCCTGGATGAAGCTCCTGATGACCCGCGTTGTAAAAAGTAATAATCTATTTTCTTCTTAATGCAATGATACGTAGCTCTCTTGTATTCACGAAAAAAAGTGAATCTTGCCATTAAGAATATAAAAAAAATCCATAGTAGATACTAAAATTCGTCAGAAGAAATTTGATGCTACATTCAGTCTGTTGCAAAAGCACGCTCTGTGGTCATTTCAGCAAGGTAGATGTCTCTGTCGTGCTGCTGGACTGGGAGGTGCCGGTGGTGGCGGCGCTGCTGCCTGTCGCCACCGAAGATGTGTAGTAGACAGCGTCAGGTGGGGGCATGTAGGTCGCCACCGGCATCCTCGTCGGCAGGCTCGGCAGCGGCGCCTCGAGCCGCAGCACGTTGACGGCCTGCCTGATGGACGGCCTCAGGCTCCGGTCAGGGTGCGCGCACCAAAGCCCGACGATCATCACCGTCTCCACTTCCCGGCCGTCGAACTTGCCCACCAGCCGCGCGTCGGCGGCGTCGAGGATGGCTCCCCTGCCGTAGAACTCCCACACCCATTGCACGAGGTGGACGACGTCGTCTTCGCCGTGGCGAGACACCATTGGCCGCCGCCCGCAGGCGATCTCCAGGAGGACGACGCCGAAACTGTAGACGTCCGACTCGGCGCTCGCCCGGCCGGTGATCATGCACTCCGGGTCCATGTACCCCATGGTGCCGGCGAGCACCGTGGTGTGCGAGCCCCGGCCGTGGTCGACGAGCCTCGCCAGCCCGAAGTCGCCGAGCTTGGCGTGGAAGGAAGCGTCCAGCATCACGTTGCTCGGCTTGATGTCCCTGTGAAGAACGCACTGCTCCCAATCCTGATGCAGGTAGAGCAGGGCCGATCCCAGGCCGACCACGATCTCGTGCCGCAGCGGCCATGGCAGCACCGTGTTGCCGCTGGCGCTGCTGTAGAGGTGGGTGTCGAGGCTGCCGTTGGGCATCAGCTCGTACACGAGGAGGAGTTGCCCTCCATCATGGCACCAGCCGATGAGCTGCACCAGGTTGCGGTGCCTCAGCCGGCTGATGATGCTCACCTCCGAGGCGTACTCCTTCCTCCCCTGCTTCGAGCTCTTGGATACCTTCTTGATGGCAACGTCAAGGTTCATCTCCTTCAGGAATCCTCTGTACACCGACCCGAACCCGCCTTCTCCGAGCTTATGGTCGTCCGAGAAGTCGTCGGTGGCAATTGCGAGCTCGCCGTAGCGAAACCGCTTCGGCCCGGTCCCTTTCTCGAAGTCATCTTGCATCTCCGGTTCGTCGTCGAGGAAGTCGCCCTCTTCAAGCTCCCGCTCCATCGTCTGCCGAACGCGCTTTCGCCGTCGGCGGCAAAGGAGCCAGATCGACAGACCCAGACCGATCAATAATACACCGGCGACAGACAAGCCGACCACTAGTTCTGTGGAAACCGACGGAGAAGGCGGCGTTGGCGGCGACACCGGCGGTGGCGGCAGCGCTGCCCGGCGCGGCGGCAGGGTGATGTCGAAGGCGCCAACCTTGTACCTGACGTAGCAGCTGTACCCCTTGATCGCACCGCCGGTGTTGTTGGGGAACCTGTCCCTCAGCTGGTTGATGTACGTGGTGAGGCACCAGGAGCACTGCCCCGCCGTCAGGTCCCGCGTGCACTGGGCGAGCCCGTACACCGCGCCCGGCGACGGCGAGCCGGCGAGAGGCGCGCTCTCGTTCGCCAGGAGCAGCGGCGAGTCGGCGGCCGTCTTGGCGAGCTGGTTCATCAGGCTCGAGCGCGCGTCGTCGAGGCTTGCCCGGTCGACGGTGCCGGACCACGTCACGTAGAACGCCTCCCGTGGGTTGGCCACGGCGAAGAAGTTCGTGTCGGCGTAGCGGAGCACGCACGCGTCGTACGCGGCGCTCACGTTCCGGCTGCCCGGGCACACCGCGGTCGCGATCCCGGCGGGCGCGCCGGCGACGCACTCCCGGCACTGCGTCGCGTTGCGGTCGGCGTAGCACATGATGAGGCCGAACACCCGGTCGGCGCCTGCCCCGGCCGTGCCGTTGTAGAACCAGCCGTTGTCGCCGGCCGCCGCGGGCAGCCTGGACAGGAGCTTGGCGAGGTTCCTCTGGTACTGGCTGCCGTCGGTGTAGTTGTCGCTCGTGGAGCAGGTGGGCGCGAACGGCAGCACGACCTTCGCGTCCTGACCAGATGCCACGGCACAGAGCGAGGCGAAGGCCGCCGCGGCGGCGAGGAGGAGACGGCGGGCAGCCATGGCCGCTGGCCGGCCGGGCACACCGCGCTTACTATTCTTTGTCACCTTCTCTGCTTCATTGAGAGGCGTTGCTCTCCTTCCAGGTTGTGCCGCCAGCTGATGAATATTTTATCGTTGGGTTGGGTAGGTGTTGAGTTTTCCAGTTTATGACAGAGAAAAGGAATGGACTGCATTGAGATCGTTCAGAACTTCAGCCGAGAATGACTTTGACCCTTTCAGAGGCAGCAGTCAGCATGCTGGAAGGAAGGGCAAGAATTTCCGGCACAGTTCAGATGGATTAGTTTACAAGTTAGAAGGGTGTGGTGTTGGGAATATACCGATGCTGGAAGCCTATACTTTTCCTCATATCCTACTACTATTCCTACTATATAGCAATCGTCTCAAGCCAGAAAAAGTCTAGTAACTGTTGGATTTAGATCGAGTGGATGAGATTCATCAGTTGATGCATTAAAAGATGCAAAAGATCATGCAGTTGAGACATAGCATCACCCATTACTCTTCTGCTTAGATTGTGCCAAATGGAGGAACCAGTAGTAGGTGTGGTATGTTGTGTGCTTTTGGACCAGGTCCAATGCCGCCCGTTTGCGTAATCCACAGATGCCGACCTGCTTTTGTTTGTTTTGTTTTGTTTTGTATTTTGAAAGGGCCGTTATTCAGACACACGGACAGATGAACGTTCAAAATCGTCATGTATTATAGGATCGAGATTACATTTATTTCTGGCAAATCGTTCTGGCTGTCAGGCTGAGTCCAGTTGAGTTGGAGGAGCTCCTAGTTCAGATTCAGACACGGTGTGCATGAACTTTTTCAGAGCTGTCAACTGTCATGCTAAGAAAAGCGTTCGGTTTCTCAGTCGTCCAGCCGCGTCTGTGGGCAGTGGTAGGTTTGGAAAGGAAAGCGTAGGCGCGTAGCCGAGTTGATGTCTGAGCGCGCCATCAAAATCGTTCCTTGTCGAAGAAACGGTTGCTCTGACTCGCCGGCCACCATCAGAGTTGACCGTGAGATCATCAACTGCAACGTCAGTTTTTTTTACTGTTGGATCACAAGGTGGCAAGATTTTCAATTGTGTCAAGATGACGAGACAACTGCCAGCAGAAGAATGTTTCAGAGCTGTCACATTGAGAGAAATGGAGAATGGAAAACGATGTCCTCTTGTTGCGAGCTTGGTTTTGTTTTTCTCCGAAGAACAGATTACTCTGACTTCGTCGTCGTCAGTCGTCGCCAGAGCTTATCAGCTATGAGCCTTCTTGAATTCAAAATCTTCTTCATGAATTCCTGCCAATTTTGGTTACAGTTTGACAGCTGTGAGCCTTCTTGTGCTACATGAATGAATCCTACAGTACAGCTTGTCAGCTGAATCGAGGCCTGATTTCTGTCCAGATGCATCTGCATTCCTGATTGACGGACAGGAGTGCTGCTTGGAGCCAAAGATTTGCCAACCAAAATTGCCATGTAAACTCGTGCCAGCCCCCTGCAGCCCCAGCAGGAAACGAGCTGCCGGCGGCCCGGTAGCGGCGCACGGACACGGCGAACGCCTCGACCGTGGCGCGCGCCGCGTCGGCGCTGGTGGCCTGCCTGTGCAGCGCGCCGAGGAGGGCCTCCTCGCCGGTTCTCGCCGCGAACTCTGCCGCGCCGGTGCCTGATGGCCAGCGTGGCCAGCCTCTCCTCCAACCCCACGGCCAAGTCCTCCACCTAGGCGGCCAGGGACAGCTCGTCGGGCGCCGGGACGTGGTCGCGCCCCAGCGACGCGGGCGATGCGGCCCAGGAACCCCGCCGCGGCGCCGTGTCGGGGTGGACGAGGTGCTCCTTTGCCTCCAGCCTCCGCAGGCTCTTCGGGGCGTGGACAGGAGGCGGCCGCCATGGTGAGTGCGGCGGCGTCCGCCAGACTCAACTGTTTTAGGGGCTGTTTGGTTCGACGCCTAACTTGCCGCAGCCTAACGTTAGGCGTGCCACACCTCGTTAGGCACCCGTTTGTTTCGCAGCTAACCGTAGGCACGCCGCAGAAGTTAGGCAGGCCGGCACCCCTTCGCCTCAAAAAAAACGCCTAACGTTCGGCGATCGAAACAAGCGCCGCACTCCCCGTCCACTGTGTCGCGCCGCACTCCCCAGGTACGATCCCGTCGCGCCTCACCTCGTTGGGGAAAAGATGGGGGCAGGGGACGGCGCAGCCGGTCGACGGTCGAGCCCTCTGGTCGGCGTGTTCGCGCGATGGGGACGATAGATGCGGCGGCGGCGGCGTGTTCGCGCGATGCGGCGATGGATGGCGGCGGCACGACCCGGCAGCCGCGGCAGGGGAACCGTCAGCCGCGGCGGGAGTCAGGCGGCGGCGGCTCCGCGCCATGGCGGCGGCGCATTGGCCGTGGCGGCGGTGGCCCGCAGCTGCTGCGGGAGGCGGGGCAGGGAGGTCGCGGATCCGTGGCGGCGGCGGCACCACGGCACGAGCTGCAGCGGGGAGATAGCGGGCGCCGCCATGGCGCGGGGCTCCGGCCAGAGGGCCGCCGCCATCGCGCGGGGCTGCGGCCAGAGGGGTGCGGGCAGAGGGTCGCCGTGGGCAGTGGCGAGGGGCGCCGCGGGCGGTGGCCAGGGGCGCCGCCACGGCATGGGCTGCGGCCAGGGGCGCCGTGGGCAGCTGACAGGGGCGCCGCGGGGCTCGGCCACGGCGTGGGCTGCGGCCAGAGGCGCCGCGGGGCTCTGCCATGGCCGGGGCCGCCCAGCTCTGTGCGCCGCCGTGCAGTGCCTCCATGGATTTGCTCCAAATTGCTTCACTAATTTTGTGGCTTTTACCTTTTTTCAGGGATTACTGAGCAGGGATTATTGAGCAGGACAATCTATTGGAACTTCTCCAAGGTATATTTTCGTTCCTCTACTTGTATAAGCATGAGTTGCATGCATTCTAATTAGTTTATAATTTGTATAGATGGGTGAAAAAATGCTGTATCTTGAGTATTGCTATTATTATGAAATTCGAAGAAGAAGGATTCTTATTTGCATGGCAATCTGCGTTGTTATGTTATGGTACAAGTTGCAAGAAAATAGATTGTCCAGGAGGTACATCAAATATGGTTCTTTGCTAGAAAGAGATTTAGAAAGGGAAAGGCGTCTCAACCGTTTGTATAATGGGACCGAGGCTAATTGTATTAGTGAGTTGCGTATGCGTAAAGCCGTTTTTCATAGGATATGTGACCATTTAAGGTCTCGTGGGTTGTTACAAGACAGTATGAACGTCTCTATTGAAGAGTAGCTTGCTAAGTTCATGAAGTTTGTTGGCCATAGATGGACAAATAGGTCGGTTGCCTTTGAATTTTTGCGTTCCGGAGAGACAGTTAGTAGATACTTCAATGCTGTTCTAGATGCTCTATGCATTCTGTCCCGTGACGTCATTACCATAAGAACCATCGAGACACATCCAAAAATATCCAACAGCTCAGGAAGATTTCACCCATACTTTAAGGTAACATATACATATGTAATTAGAATTTAATCTTATATTCGTTAATTTGTAGTACCTACTAATAGAATAACTTTTTTTTATTTTTCCTAAAAATGTATAGGGGCTCTGGATGGCACTCATATCCTAGCATCGGTTCCTCTATGCAGGATAGGTTTAGAGGTAAAAAACACTATCCAACACAAAATGTGTTAGCTGCCGTGGACTTTGATCTTAGGTTCACATATGTCTTGGCTGGATGGGAAGGATCAGCTCATGATTCCTATGTGCTACAAGATGCATTGTCACGCCCCTCAGGATTAAAAATTCCATAAGGTATTTAGTAAAGTCATAAGTGATGCCTAGTGTTTTGCCTTAAAAAATATTACCTAACTTTAGCTAAATCCAATTGTAGGTCACTATTTTCTAGCTGATGCTGGTTACGCTGCTAGACATGGTATATTACCTCCGTATCGAGGTGTTCGGTACCATCTTAAGGAGTTTCAGGGGACTAGGCGACCAAAAAATCCAAGGGAATTGTTCAATCTTCGTCACTCCTCCCTTAGGACAACTGTTGAGCGGTCATGTGGCACACTCAAAAACAGATTTAAGATACTAACAAGTCAGCCATTTTTTCCTCTTAAAACTCAAGTAAAGATAGTATTAGCTTGCTGCACTTTGCATAACCTTATAATAGACGAGGGTCCTGATATTTATGTCTATGATGATGAGACATGGTTTGCAACTCTTCCAAGGAGCAACCGTTCCCATGGTGATATGAATATAGACAACCAGCTGTGGGCAAATATGCGCGATCAGTTAGCCCAACAAATGTGGGATGAATGGGATCGAAATTGATGTATTTGAGCCCAACAAATGTGCGCTTGTATTCGGATCTATGTACTTGTATTGTGTGTTTGTATTTGGACATGTGTGGTTGCATGCAGACCTATTTACTTGTATTGGATGGTGTATTCAGACCCTGTGTACTTGTATTTGATGGTTGCATTTAGTTGCTATTGATTAGCTATATAAAGCGGCTGTATTCAGATCTTGTTTTGTTGCATTGCTATATTTTTATTTGTTGATCTTGAGTACAGATATGGTTAAAGGAAAAGAGAAAGAAAAGGTTGAAGGTGATGGCTCCGCTCGTGAGAGGACCATCACTTGGGATGATGATCAAACCAAGTTTATGTTTGGTTGGTTCATTGAGTTCATAAAGGATCAACATGTTGGTTTTAAGCTTAAAAAACAGCACCACTTCAAGTGTGCAGAAGCATTGAATAGACAATTCAATATGGGGGTAAGTGCTACCCAAGTTGAGAGACATCTGAGACACTACAAGGAAAATTGGAAGTTTGTTGCATCAGCCTTAGCTAAGAGTGGTAACACTTTTGATGCAACAAGATCTATGGTAATTATCTCTGAATCAGACAAGGCAAAACTACAGGTGCTCTCTATTTTTCAATGTATTTTTGTTAATATTTTACTGTTTTAATGTAATTTAGACAACTAAGTAATATGTTACTTTGTGCAGGTTAGAGTAAGAATGCTCCTTTCTAAGCCTATCAAATTCTACAATGAAATGCAAGAATTGTTCCGTAACAGCAATGCAGACGGTTCTCTTGCTATGGATGCCGCTAATTGCATGAATGACACACAAGATGATGAAGACAATGACTTGAATGATGACAATGCAATGACTTTTCAAATTATGCTCAACCTCAAGATGATCTAGGTGATGATTCTGACACTTTGCCTTCTCCTACAAATGAGCAAACTAGCTTTTTATCCCAAACTGGCGATGGTAGTTCATCTAGCTCTGGAATGAAGCGTCATAGAGCTGAGGGTAAACCAGCCAAGAGAGATGTGAGACCGAAAAGTCAGTTGTCAAAAATAGGGGATACGATTGCAACTACTTTGGTGACCCTTCAACAAGAACTCAAGAAGCCGGCACCGGCTCCACCACATATGCCTAATTCTGATGCTATCTTGTGGCAAAGGCTTGAAAATATGACATTAACTACCGATCAAAAGCTGATGGTGGGAACTTTTCTAGCACATAAGGATCAAAAGGGTATGCGTGGTTTTCTATCCGGTTCAGCTGAGATGACATTTCAATCATGGGTATTCAAATTTCTCAGTGATTCGGGGCTGTAATTCCCTATGTGCTTGACTGCTATTTTGTTTAAGTGCCAGGTGATATATGTTTCAGTTCATACATTATTACTTTCATTATTTGCACTTTGCTAAAATGAGCTGTTTTGCATTTGTAGACTCATTCAAGAATTAACTGAAGGTGGATGGTGTTAATGACGGCACTTCTTTTGATTTTCTTTTAGGCTGATATATGACAGCTAATGAAGATATATGGTGATGCTCACATATAGTTTCTGTAGCACTAAAATGATGGTAGTATGGTGCTGCTCATATAGTTTCTAGCACTAAGATGATGGTAGTATGGTGCTGCTCTAGTTTCTGTAGAACTAAGATGATGATAGTATGGTGGTGCTCACGTACTTTTGCTAATGGTACGATCTTTTGTGGACAGTGCTACATTAGTATCCAACTTATATGTTATTTGAATTGGACTATGCTGGACAAGAACTCTGCTCACATGCCTATTGTGTAAAAGAAAAATATTTGGGTTGCTTTGTTGTTGTGACCTTGTGTCCATACAGTGCAGTTTTTCATACAGTGGAGTTGTCCATACTCTGCTCAGAACTTACGGTGCTCTATGGAACCTCAAAGGAGAGAAGGGAGCCAAATTATATGGCGACATGGCAATCTCTGACCATGGTGTTAAATTTACAATTCTCACAAATGACAAATATGTTGCAGCAAGGATCCGTGACATCCAATAGCAGAAAGAAATGACAACTAAAGATTATAGAACCGAGAATGTCAGATAGATGAAAGAAGCCATAAAGAGAAGCGTAGAACTAAACAGATCATCCACCTATTAACGAAGGAGGAAAGGAATTAAGTGACTTTTAGGTGTGGTAGCAAAACAAACAGCTACCACACATTGCCTAACTGTAGGTGTGGCAGCCATCCAAACTGCTACCACACTTTTTTTCTAAATGCCTAACTTTAGGCGTGGTCATGAACCAAACACGTACCTGAACTTAGCTACATTAGACGTGCCACAGCTTAGGCAACAGGCTAACCTTAGGCTAGGCGAGTGAGGCATCGAACCAAACAACCCCTCATACATTTACATAAAACCCCCTAATTTGGATCGCGGTTAAGAATCGCGATCCAAATATTTACATAGAAACCCCTAACTATTTTCAAAATAGCCACTCTTGTGCTCCTGCTACCTTTCTGCCATGGCTCCTCTCCCCGTGCGCCGCCATGTCGTCCCCGCCGCGTTCCCTCTCGTACTCCATCTCCTCCCGGATGCTGCTGCTCTGCGCGGCGACATCCCGGCGTCCGAGGAGCGAGGAGCTGGCCCTGGCTGCCCAGGTGGAGGACGCGGTGCGGATGGAGGAGAGGATGGCTACGATGGCTGGCAGGCTCCGGCGAGGCTGAGTTCGCGGCGAGGAGGTGCTCGGCGGCGCGCTGCAGAGGCAGGCCGCCAATGCGGACGCGCGGCGCCGCGCCACGGTTGAGGCGTTCACCACGTACGTGCGCCGGGTACAACCCTGTCCTTAACTCATCAAGTTTCAGAGTAAAGCACGGCACTGCATCGCCCATATTTTCCTTGCCAGCATATATAGCTGAACGGAGTTGACGCAGCATGCTGGCAAAAAACCGTAGTCTCTCAAGTTCTGGAAAAAGATGACACACGAGACAATTGCAGCAGAGATGTTCTCATGGCCATGCACGGCGAGCTGCTGCTGCTGGCGTTGCTTGGCACCATTCAGTTGGTGGTGGTGTGCCGGGCTGGCTTCATTCAGCCGTTCAGAGCTTCAGATGAGGATAGGGAGGATGACCCTTTCAGAGCCAGCAGTCAGCGTACTGGACTGGAAGGAAGGGCAAAATTTCCGGGCGGCACAGTTCAGATGGATTCGTCTACAAGTTTCTGTTTAGGAGGACTGAAAGGGTGGTGCTGGGAAGTTACGTGCACGAGCCTATACTTTTCCTCCTACTATTCCTATCCTAGTACATAGCAATCGTCTCAAGCCAGAAAAAGTCTAGTAACTGTTGGATTTTGATCGAACGGATGAGATTCATCAGCTGATGCATGAAAAGATGCGAAAATTTTTGCAGCACCAAACACTAGCGTTCATCTGCGTTCTTGCGTGCGCATCCCGAGGTTCGCCGGCGATCAGAATCCCGGTGAACTCCAACATCCTCCTTTGTTGCCAGCTTGGTTTTTTTTTCCCAGAGCAGATTACTCTTGACTTTGTCGTCTGGATAACTGACAGTTTTTCCTTCACCGCTGTCTAACAAGATGGCAAATTTCCAATTTCAAAGTTCGTGGCAGAGTTTTCCTTTACAAGATAAAGTTTGAGCAAGTCCACCGTAGCATGCCTATCTACAGCGTACCACGTCGACCGGCGGCTCGCCAGGTTCTGGATGGTGTAGCCTGCGCCGGCAGTCGCTATATGGTTGGAGCTTGGAGCCGCCGCACCCGACGCTAGCTGTAGTGCTCCCGCGCCACCGCTGTCCGGCGGCGCCACCGCCGTCTCGCCGTGCCGTAGCCTGTAGGTCGCTACTTGGGTAATCACAGATCAGACATGAGTGTTTCAGAGCTGTCACTTTTCTGAACAAAAAATGTTTCAGAGATGTCACTCTGTTGAACGAAAACGTTTCAGAGTTGCCATGCTGTACTCAACGGCAAAAAAAGGAACGTTTCTTAGTTGTCTCGCCACGTTCTTGCGTGTTGGTCAGCGGAAGTGTTGGGACGCCGTGATGTTTGTCGGCTTGGCACCATTTTTTTTTCCGAGAATGAAGATGGCAACATTTTCAGCCACAGCAGCCAACATGATCGAGACATGCATGCTCCAGTACTCGTAGAGTAATAGTGAAAATATGGAATCCAAGCGCCCAGTTCAGTTCAGTGCTCACACTTCAGACTCTTCTGTGATCACTATACGGTTAACAGAGAAGCAGCTTAGCGAGTAACAGATAGAAGCAGTTTGATTGTCTCCGCGTGAAGAGAAAAAATAAGGGAGATGAAAAAGGAAGAATGGGCTGGGCCCAAGATTGAGTATGTTTTGGCCCAAAAAAGTTAAGGGGTTATTTTAGGTTTTATAAAATCTAGTATTTTCGAATTTCTACTGGGTTGGGTTTTAGAATACATTTTGCATTCAATAAACACGTAATGCAACTAGGAAGCATGGGTGCAACATTTCAAGATTACAAATAGTCAAAACAGTGTAAAAAGCTTACAAATTATGACCAAACTCCAAATTTGTTGCATTTTACCACTCCTCCCATGCTAACCACTACCACCAGGCACCACATATTACATAAAACAGGTTCATCGATTGAACTGAAAAATTGTGAACCGGTGATTTGATCAGTTCGGTTCAACTAAAAGACTTGTCATGCAATGGACCGATGCAAATCCGTCAGTTTTATGTTAAACTAGTGAATCGGTGATTGGTTCGATGTTTTGGATGGTAGTTTGGAACTCAAGACAATAGACTATTGTTGTGTTGCTACGTTATCCCAACCATTATTTCATATGTGATATGCTTAAGTGGATCTTATTACATATGATAGAAAATTTTTATATTCTTCATAAATATTATAATAAATAATAAACCAATAGTTGGATCGGCGAACCAGTAGAGTGTCCATCTTTTATTCTATGCCACCAGATTTGATGACGTTCCCAACCTTTTATTTACAGCCGCAACCCCATAAATTCTCTGTAAACCTCCAATCCTTGAATATACCATACCCTCCACCCCCCCCCCCCCCAACCGAATATGCAGCGTTGGCGCAACAATTCAGGACTATAAACAAGTCAAGTTAGTGTTGGTGTTACGTTTACAAATTAGGACTAAATTGCAAATTTACTGCAATTATTTTTAAAATAGGGCATTAACCACTCTTCCCACGTTAACTACTACCACTAGACCAAAACGGAATTGCCTTGGCAGCCAAAAACCAACAAGGAATATACAAAAACCGCCAAGAAAATGATATCCGCCAAGAATAGAGAGCCAATAAAACTCGATTTACTTGACGGCTAGCTGCAAAGGATCTTTTTTTGATGGTTTGACCGCCAAGCGAAATGGATTAACGGCAAAATCTATGTTGCACCAAGAAAACGTCGCAACCGCCAAGGATATAATTCCATGGCGGCTATCGACTGCCAAGTAAATATTTACTTGGTGAGTTAAGCCGCCAGTTTTGGTGTAGTGTACATCTGGTTTGGTGACTTCCCCAAACTTTCATTTACAACCGCAAGCCAAAAATGCACCCTAAATCTCCAGCCCCTAACCTGAACATAAAGCCTTGACTTTGGCTGTTAATGGTGCTCATTGGAGTTGACATGCCTGCACAAATCTCCAGCCAGATTCTATGGTGGGCAAGGAATTCAATAGAACATGCTGCCAATGTTACTCTATTTCAATTTGGTCTCTGCAGTTAAGTTCTATACTAGATCAGTAAAAATATTTGCCTTATGAACGTGAGGCACGTCTACAGATAGTAAAAAATCGTCAGGATAAATTTGATGCTACATTTAGTGTGGCGGAATGCAAAAGAACTTCTCTGTCGTTATTTCAGAAGGATTGACGTCTCTGTCGTGCTGGACTGAGTGGTGCCAGTGCCGGTGCCGGTGCTGCTGCCGCCGCCAGTCGTCGCAACCGAAGATGTGTAGTAGAAAGCGTCAGGTGGTGGCATGTAGGTCGCCACCGGCATCCTCGTCGGCAGGCTCGGCAGCGGCGCCTCGAGCCGCAGCACGTTGACTGCCTGCCTGATGGAAGGTCTCAGGCTCCGGTCAGGGTGCGCGCACCACAGCCCGACGACCATCACCGTCTCCATCTCCCGGGCGTCGAACTCCCCCTTGAGCCGCGCGTCGGCGGCGTCGAGGATGTCTCCCCTGCCGTAGAATTCCCACACCCATTGCACGAGGTGGATCACGTCGTCTTCCCGGTCTTCTTCCCCGCGGCGAGCCACCAGAGGCCGCCGGCCGCAGGCGATCTCCAGGAGGACGACCCCGAAGCTGTAGACGTCCGACTCGGCGCTCGCCCTGCCGGTGATCATGCACTCCGGGTCCATGTACCCCATGGTGCCGGCGAGCACCGTAGTGTGCGAGCCCCGGCCGTGGTCGACGAGCCTGGCGAGCCCGAAGTCTCCGAGTTTGGCGTGGAAGGACGCGTCGAGCATCACGTTGCTCGGCTTGATGTCCCTGTGAAGAACGCATTGCTCCCAATCCTGATGCAGGTAGAGCAGGGCCGATCCCAGCCCCAGCACAATCTCGTGCCGGAGCGGCCATGGCAGCAGTTCGCCGTCGCTGGCGCTGTAAAGGTGTGTGTCGAGGCTGCCGTTGGGCATCAGCTCGTAGACGAGGAGCAGCTCGCTGCCGCCGTGGCACCAGCCGATGAGCTGCACCAGGTTGCGGTGACGCAGCCGGCTGATGATCCTCACTTCCGAGGCGTACTCTTTCCTCCCCTGCTTCGAGCCCTTGGACACCCTCTTGATGGCGACGTGAAGGTTCATCTCCCTCAGGAATCCTCTGTACACCGACCCGAACCCGCCTTCCCCGAGCTTCTGCCTGTCCGAGAAGTTGTCCGTCGCGATGGAGAGCTCGCCGTAGCGGAACCGCTTTGGCCCGGTCCCTTTCTCGAACTCGTCTTCTATCTCTGGCTCGTCGTCAAAGAAGCCGCCGTCTCCCAGCTCTTGCTCCCTCCCTTCCTCAAGGATTTTAGCCTGTTTCCTCCGTCGTCGTCGTAGAAGGAACCACATCGAGAATCCCAGAATTACCAAGAACGAGACTGACACGCCAATCACGATCCCTGTCTTGGAAGACGATGATGGTCCTGTTGGATGTACAAAAGATCAGAGAATTCCGCACTGCGTCAACGTTTGTTGCACATCAATCGGAAAAGGAAGGTGCAGGAACAAGATGTTTACCAGGAGCTGCTGGCGGTGGCGGCGAAAGCGAAGGCGGCCCCACCGCCGGCGCCGGCGGCAGGGTGATGTCTAGAGGGACCACCAGGTAGACAAGGTAGCAGCTGTACCCCTTGATGGCGCCGCCGGTGTTGTTGGGGAACAGCTCCCCCAGCCTGTCCGTGTAGCTCGAGATACAGTTCGAGCACTCGCTGGCATTGAGGTCTCTGGTGCACTGCGCAAGCCCGTACATCTCCCGCGCCTGCGGGCCCGTGTACGGCGTGCTGCCGTTGGCGATCCGCAGCGGCGAGGCGGCGACGCCGCCGGTGAGCTTGCTCATCAGTGGCACCCAGGCGGCCCGCACGGCGTCCGAGGTGACGGGCACCCCGCGGATGGTCAGGAACACGGCGAGCACGGCGTTGAGGTCCGCGGTGGCGGGGATCGGCGCCGACGAGTACCGGAGCACGCACGCGTCGTAGGCCGCGCTCACGTTCCGGCTGCCCGGGCACACCGTCGTGATCCCCGCTGGCGCCCGGGCCAGGCAGTCCCGGCACTGCGTCGCGTTGCGGTCGGCGAAGCACATGATGAGGCCGAACACCTCGTCGGCGCCCACCCCGGCGCTGCCCTTGTAGAACCAGCCGTTGTCGCCGGCCGCCGCGGGGAGCGCGGCCAGGAGCTGGTCCAGGTTCTTCTTGTACTGGCTGCCGTCGGTGTAGTTGCCCGTCGTCGAGCACGATGGCGCACCAGGACGCAGGACGTTGTCGTCCTGACCAGCCGCCGCAGCCCAGAGCGCGGCGACGGCGGCGAGGAGGAGATGGAGGAGAAGGCCGGAAGCCATGGCCGGCGGCCGGCCGGGGACGCCGGTGCTTGCTGTTCTTTGCGACCCCTTTCCTCCTCGATTGTTTTCTTGGAGTGGTCAAAAGTGTTGCTCTCGTTCTGAATCGTGCATGCCGGCAGATGAATTATCTAGTGGATCGGGTAGGTTTTGAGCTGTTCTATTGTTGTATGACGATGGAGAACTTGGCATGCCTGTCCAGGTCTGCAGATGCAAAATGTCTCATAGATGCAGTTAGAAATATGGAGAGTCGGCAGTCAGCGTATGTAGCAGATGTCGATTTCTTGCAGAGCTCAGGTGTTTTTCTTTTCCATTGGAGAAAATAAACTTTTATTTTCTTGGGTGAGGAAGAACTTCAGGAGGATTCATTTGGAAGTTTTCAGAAGAGTGATCTAGAAGATTGTGCAAGCCAGCATTGTAATCTCTCTTTGAATGTCTTAGCTCTGAAGTCTAGTAGATAGTATAAAACTGTGTCTTTGGACCATGTCAAATGCCATTTGGATAAATCCGCAGTTGCCGGCCTGCTCTTGGCTTAGATCCGGTCTATTATCATACCTGCTCCTGTCACTGTCCTTGTAATCGGATCCTCTGCCAGATACCCGGGATGCCTTCAGCGTTGGTTCCTGTCGAAGTTCAGGCAGATGCAGGATGCATCAGACAGAACACTCCTGATCATTCAACGCTGGAGCACAGAATTCAGGCATGAAGAAATAACCATTCAAACTCAGGTGAAGTCAACTAGTCATGTCGCACGAATTGGAACCTGAAGCCTCGTCGCCATCGTAAACCATCAGCCGTGTGACAGTCAGTCCTCCTTCACGGCTGTGGAACAAGATGGCAAAATCTTCAGCTGTAATAGTCAGCATGGCGAGCCATGCCGCGGAACTCGTAAAAGTAACCAGATGGCAGCATGGAGAGCCGCCGCGCGGAGCCCCCGCAGTGGCCTACCTTGTTGGCGGCGTGAGCGGCTTGCTGCGTCGCCAGCGCCCGGCGGCGATTCCTGCGGGGTATCGTGGGTGCGCAGCTCGGTCGCTCGATGGTGTCGAAGTCTTTATGCTGGCCGGTCGCTGTGGCCGGAGCCGGCGGCCCTGCTACGAAGCCGTCAGCAGGCGCCGCTGTTCAGCGGCCTTCCGGTCGACGCGCCGGCGCCGCCGCGGGAGCAGCTGGGGCTGTGACCTGGGGCCGTTCAGCGGCGACGCGGCCTCGCCTAGCCTAGTTCGGACTTTTCCAAGACCCCCAGATATTTACAAAATGATCCTGATTTGGATCGCGATTAATAATCGCGATCCGAGTATTTACACATAACCCCTACAAATTACAAAATACTCCTGATTAGGATCGCGACTAATACTTACAAATATTCGTGATCCGAATATTTATAAAAAAGACCCCAAATACTTACAAATTACCCCCTGGAACGGACTGGCCCCATTGCAGGCGCTCCTCCCGCGTCCCGCCGGCCGCCGCCCACCGCCGCCCATCGCACCCTCCCGCCCTAGATGGAAGAAGCGCAGGGCCGCCATTCCTGTACTCCGTCGCTCCTGACAAAAAGTGACGATTATTTTTGTGAATTGACTGTGGGTTGTCACCTCCGCTCGAGACGACGGCGCAGCGCCGCCGCAGCGGTGGAATCGACTAAGGGCCTGTTCGTTTCCTACCCTCTAAACTTTAGACCCATCACATCAAAGAGAATCTTGCTATTTAGAAGTATTAAATAAAATCTGTTTATAAAACTTTTTGCACAGCTGGGTGCTAATTCGCGAGACAAATTTAATGAGCCTAATTAACCCATAATTTGCCACAGTGATGCTACATTAATCATCCGCTAATCATGGACTAATATACCTCATTAGATTCGTCTCGCGAATTAGCACTGGAGTTCTGCAATTAGTTTTGTAATTAGACTTTATTTAATACTTCTAAATGACAAGATTCTTTTTGATGTGACCCCTCTAAACTTTAGGCCCCAGGAAACGAACACACCCTAATTCGGGAGCAATACCGGCGGCGAATGGACAGGTCGGAAATTTGACCGTGTTTCCGGCCGCTGAAAACCGTTCTGGAGTGGCACGGTGGAGAACGACATGCCTGGGCGTCCTCGCGCGAGCTGGCCGTTCGTCTGGACGGGCACGGCTGCTTGAGACCAGAGGAAGGTGGTCGACACGGCGAGGTGGTGGTGCTGGGCTGCTGGCACCTCCAGCTTTCACTCGTAACGGCCCACGACGAGGCCAACATGCTCGTCAGAGTCCGGCGCCGCGCTGGCCGTGTCGAGGTGGTTGTGGAAGCCCAGCCCCGCCGCTGGTGTCCTGCCGCTGTCACCGTGCCGCCATTTGGTGAAACCGAGGAGCTACTGATCTCCTCTTTGTGTGCCGATTGAGCTTGACGATGTACGCAAGCAGGTGGTGACAGCAGTAATTGCGGAGCTAGCTCGGCAGCGCGGTGATCTCATAATTCTGATGCTTGTGTTCTGTAAGTTCGCATAAGCTCACAGCCTCTGCAAGACCATCAGATGTCTGAGACAATCCATTCCTGACTTCGTTGACCTCAATTCATCATCAGCTGTGGAATTGTGTTCAAGCAGGTTTGAAGTTCAGTCTCTCAGCAAGGAGGAACCTTTCAGAGTCCTCGCGTTTGCTAGCGATTGAGCTTGGTGTTGCACAGAAGCAGGTGATTGGCGCATTTGCTGTGTTTAAGAAGGAAAGCTTCAGAGTTTTGATGAACCATTCAAAGTCAGCAGTCAGGAGCGTCAGACTGTAACAGGCGGACAGCTTCTTGCCGAGTTCAGGAGGATTTTTGTTTCTCTGTTCAGAAATTTCAGGACAGCGTGTTTTTAAGTTTTTTTTCTGAATTGGTTTACAATTACAAAGTTTTGCAAGCTAGTAGTATTACTCTTTTGCTTTGCTATTGAATGAATGTCTTAGCAGAGATAGTATTAGAAATGTTCAGCTTTTGACCATCTCACATGCCATGTGGATAATCATCCATCCTAGACGAATGTTTCAGGTTGTCACTTTTTTTTAACAAAAATGAAATCAGAGTTGTGTCGTGCTGTATACGAAATGGAAAAGGGGGGGACGGTTGATTTCTCAGTTGTCTTGCCACGTTCTTGTACATTGGTCAGAAAATTTTGGGACGTCATGATGGACTCTGTGCTGAGAATATAGACAATTTACAGTATTAAATTCCATATAAAATAAATTATGATGAACACACGAATTAGCATGCATAGATTTAACATACTAGACAATATAAATAGCATAGCATAGCCAGAATCTCAGATACATGCTTAAGAAGTAGATTAGATTATAGAACACGTACTGAGTTTTGGCTGGAGGGTTGACGACGACAAACCGCCGCTGCTGGAGACGACGAAGGCGGTTGGCCCGTGAGACGACGGAGTTAGGTGGAATACGCACCGTAGTGAAGATCTTGAGCAGTCGCGCGAAGCGTTTTCCAAAAACCTTATTCGCCCTCTTCTGGTGCAGGATCCTAAAGGCGAAGGGTTCCAGAGACCTGCTCTCCGTTTTGCCGGTGCACGCCGGCGCTCGGGATGGAGAAGGCTACGGTAACGGCGCAGCAGCAAGAAGAGGCAAAACCCAGCAAGAAGAGGCAAAACCCTAACTCATTTTGATATGTTTTTTTAGGCCGTTGGGTTATATATATATATATATATATATATATATATATATTATATATAGGAAAGCCAATCGTCATCTCTCTTTTCCACTTAGTAAGGTGGGACTAAACTTTCACCATATTCTCTTGCATACATAGACCTTTAAGATTTACTAGAATTTTCTAAAATTGTTAATTCCAGCACTCTGTCAGCATCAGCTCACTTCACCAGGAGTCCCCAACACCGAAGCAAAATTGTCCAATTTCTTTGGAAACATTTTCAATCGCAACAGTCAACATGCTGCAGCACTCCTAGAGTCGTATTCAGTTGTCCAATTCAATTCAGAGTTCAGATTCCCCGCCTAGTGTCTCCTATACAACTTTCTCAGTTGCAGATATCAGTTTTAGCGACCGTATCTGAGCACGTATTTTTATTAAGAGGAGGACAATTGCAGATATCGGTGCAAGGTGATTTTGGGCCATTGGCCTCCAGTGGGCTCTGTAGGCAACTCCCTTGGAAATTGAAGGATACAACACATGGTAGTATTACCATGTTGGCCTACTCCTGCTGAGACACTTTCCTGGAAGGAGGAAACATGTATAAAAAATTCTCTTCCTGGCAAGATGACAATGCCTGGACGTTCATCACAACTGATCCTGACTGACATATTTAGACAGGAGGCAGCAACAAGTTGGGTGAAGTGAAGGGCATCTCAAGATTCCCAACTAGTAGGACACACTCGCCAGCTAGCAATCCAATCGGGCGTTGGAGCCTCCTCCTGCTCTCCTGGTCCCTTGCTACCATTTAAAGCTTATTATTAGGGTCATCGTTCCATATCATCCCAGCTTCACTGGCTCTCGACTGAAGCACTGAACTCACTGCCACAAAACTGAAATTTCTGAATTGAGAGCTCGAAACAATCGTCACGCAGATAGCTAAAACCGCCGAGACAATGATCCGTGACGTTCAACCGCCGTCATGAAAATCCTCTCACATTAACACCAGGCTAGCACTACACTCATCATGGCTCTGTGGCGCCTTCTTTCCGTCCTGCTCTTCACCGCGGCCACCTTGCTAGCAGGAGGCGGGGTTGCCGTCGGCGGCGAGTACACGCCATTCCCGTCGCCCTTCTGCTCGACCACGGACAACTTCACCGCCGGCAGCACGTAGCAGGTCAACGTTGACAAGCTCGTCCACCTCCTCGGCCAGAGCGCCGCCGAGAACGGCGGCTTCTTCATGGCCAGCTACGGCACCCGGCGCGACGAGGTGTTCAGCCTCATCATGTGCTACGCCGACTACAGCTGGGACAAGTGCATGAGCTGCGTGGACGCCGCGGTGGCCTGGGTGGGCGCCGGCTGCCCGTACAGCCGGTCGGCGAGCGTCAACTACGACAGGTGCCTCCTCCGGCACTCGAACGAGCCCTTCTTCGGCGCCGCCGACGAACTCAACCTCACGAGCTGGGTGGTCTGCTCGCTCGAGGACGCCGCCGACGCCGCCCGCATGAACGCGACGCGGTGGGCGCTAGTCGGCCAGCTCACCGAGCAGGCCGCCGGCTCGCCGCTGCGGTTCGCCTACCGCAACCTGAGCTACACGGACTCGGAGCGAGAGCCGCAGGTGATGTTACGCGCTGGCGCAGTGCAGGCGGGACCGCGGGACTTGTTGCCTGACGAGTGCAGCAGTTGCCTCCACTACCTGCGCGAGGAGTTGGGGAAGAACATCCCAAACGACACCGCTGGCTTTTACTTGGGATACAGCTGCTCATCAGGTACAACCTCGCTGGTTCCATGGAGATCATCGCGCCGCCTCCCCAAGGTTAGCTCTCCACCTGGCCTTCGTTTCTTTTCAATGCAGAGCTCAACGTTGCACTCATTACAGTTACAGGTTTTAAATCTGATGAACTTTTAATTATTAGTATGTTTCAGATCTCCTTTCCTCGATCCTCAACAATTGGTTTTATTGGAGAATTCGTAGCAACTATTTTACGATCTGTTTGATAAAGCCTCTAGAGCAGTTTCTATGCTGAGTACACGCTAAGCTCTACTAAACTATTTTTCCTACGAAGAGTGCAGTTTACACCCTCAAACTATCAGGTAAGTCCAATTTTTAACATTCAACTATAAAACCGGCATCCAACTATCGAAACCGGCAAATTTGGCCCTTTAGGTGGTTTCAAAGGTGTCGATGTTTTTATCATCAGCCTATCTAGAGATACCATCAGGTAGGAGATTATTTGGTGAGGGATTGCTGGATCTGGAGCTTGAAGGTAAAAGCAAGGACACAAGACATAGATTTAGACAAGTTAAGGCCGTCAGAGTAGCATAATGCCTACATCCTGTTTGGAGGTATTGTATATTGTGCCCTACGCTTGGATGTTAAGTTGCTTGCTGGCTGCTCTGCCGATCTAGGTATTCCTACCCTTCTGCGCGTTACTAGTTGGTTACAAGGTAGGAGTTCTAGTAGGATTACAAGATAGAGTGCTAACAGGATCACAGAGAAATCCTAGTAGAAGTCCGACTTTATTTTTCTTGCGAGTAGCTTTCAGGTACATGAGAATCTATCCATGACAAGCCCCCGAGCTTTTCGTAGCCGAGTAGTGCAGGCTTCCAAGTATTTATAGAATCATCTTCAAGTTCTTCTGAACTTGGCCTAGAATATGTCTTTCCGAGTACTTTCCTAGCTATTTCAAGGACGCGAGGTGCTCTTGCCCAAGTACATTTCAAGTCTTCAAAAATTATCTTTCTGTATGAGGTGCGATGAAAATCGCACTCCATATGGAGTAGCCCCTAAGGCTTAGGTTGAATCGAATAATTAGGCTGAAGGTCCTATTAGTCTTGAAT
The DNA here is from genome assembly GCF_002211085.1 of Panicum hallii. NCBI lineage: Eukaryota > Viridiplantae > Streptophyta > Magnoliopsida > Poales > Poaceae > Panicum > Panicum hallii. Next base: position 62,363,001 of record NC_038044.1, on the reverse strand, counting down.
CTTCTTTCTTTATCTTCTAAATAGATTTGAAAAATAAATCGCTGATGACACGTATCCTGCAGCCCCCGATCCTTCAATCCAAATACCAAATTTGGAAAAACGATCTAAAAGAACGTGGCATACGTTGCAAAATTTAGTAGAATCTGAATTGATGGTTAAAATACAGCTCAAAACATATCTTATCCCAAAGGACCCTTAGGCCGCCGCTGGTTTTTTAACCATACGGTTACCTTTTTCGCCTTGAGTCTTCACATGAATCAGCATCCAGCCCCCGAGCTTACGAGCTAGGCGAGCTGTAGAAGCCATGTTAAGTAGTTATTGGTGTCCAGTCCCGAGTCTAAGAGCTAGCTTAGCTGTGATGGCGCGCTGAGCGGCCTGGAGAGTTGTCGCCTGAAAAAAGACAATACAAACATTATGTATAGCATAATGTTTGGTATTGAATATTCCAAAATTTATTCGATTTAAAAATAAATTTGCTGTGTCGAGCTCTTGTTTAGACCATGTAAACCTCCCAAGTAGTCCGCCTGTTGCGCTTAAGCACTTGGTCTTATTTTAGCCGTTGCTCATAGCGTGCATGAGATCTTTATCCTGTGTACGCGTAGAGGCGTTAGGTGTGAAAGAAGAGCTGAAGTTTTATGGATTAAGGCATGTGCTACCCGAGAAGATTAGCGACTGTTAAGAGAAAACAACGTGCAGAAATAAGAAGTCGGCATTACGATAAAGAGAATGCTCGTTGGCATAAAGTAGTCGACGAGAGCGCGTGTTGCAGCACGCATGTCTGTAGGGTGCAGCTGCCGTGAGCCCGACACACCACAATGTACCAAGCGCGTGGGCGGTGCCCTAGGTACTCGATGTACCAATCGTGTGGGCAGCAAACCCTAGAAGTAGTCGATCATGGTACCCCGGGGTAATTCCCGTCGAGAGGCGTACCCAAAATAGTGGCGGATCCTGTGAAGAAATAGTCGGAAAATGTATAAATGACAGCTTAATTCGTGGGCAATTGTCGATGAAGCCGTGACGGTCGTCGATGAAGCCACAACGGTTGTTGATGAAGCCCGACTAGTCGGAATCGATTCCAACGACGGTGTGAGACTCATTCCCGACTAGTTTTCTAGTCGAAACGAGTAATCAAAGTAGTCAGCAGCGGTTCGCCGAGCGTCCTCGTGAAGTCGAAGTGGTTATCGGCGGGTTGCCGAGCGTCCTCGTAAAGTTGAATTAGTTTGAAGATGAGGTCCTTCAAGCTCGCCCTATGATTTCGTCGATCTGCCCCACAGTAGGCACCAACTATCGGTGTTTTTTTACCATCAACCTACCTAAAGATACCTTGAGGTAGGAGATTATTTGGTGAGGGATCGCTGGATCTGGAATTTGAAGGTAAAAATAAGGACACAAAATATAAATTTAGATAGATTCAGACCGCCAGAGTAGCGTAATGCCCTACATCCTTTTTGGAGGTATTGTATATTGCACTCCGTTTGGGTGTTGAGTTGTCTGTTGGCTACTCTGCTGATTTAGGTATCCCTGCCCTCCTTTATATATCTCGGGGGTGAGTTACTGGTCGGTTACAAGGTAAGAGTTCTAATAGAATTATAAGGTAGACTCCTAGTAGGATTATAGAGGAATCCTTGTAGGAGTCCGACTTCGTTTTTCGTATGGCAGCTTCCTTACGCATACCTAGGGATCTATCCTCCGACAAAAGGTGGTTTTCATTTTGTGAAAATTAAAAATATTCAAATTTAAACTAAAAAATTATAAGTAATTTATTTTAAATTAAAAATATTATGAAACAGGTATTAAAAGTTTTCTAAAAATGTAACCTATTTATTGGCACTCTACTTGTCGGTTATTCGGATCCAACTTTTTTATGTTCATAGTATTTGGTTTGCTTGTAGCTATGCCTATTATTTTTGAATAAATAAGATTCAAATAGAGCAATAATAGATATGTTACATTTTTAGAAAAAGTTTGGTACTACTTTCATAATTTTCTAATTTAAAATAAATTAGTTTTAATTTTTAGATCTAATTAATTTTTTTTAAAAAATATGAAACCACCTTCAGTACCATCCAAAGGTCCAAACTTATCCGATTTCAACAATCGGATGGCTCTCGTTATCCGGTTTTGTAGTTAAATGTTGAAAATTGGAATTTTTCCTTTTTTCTAATGAGTGGTTGTAGATTGAAATGATGGGCTAGAAGTTGCAAAAGGTACAAAAGATAGCTTCTTCTTATTCATTTCTCATTTAGAATTCCTTCATACTTAAAAATTTCAATCTAGAGAATAACTTTCAGACACAAAATCACTTCTATCAGAAAAATCACTTCTCACAGTTAATCAGCGGGAGATCTACCAAACAGACACCAGTATATAAGGGATAGGTCTCACAGTTAATCATTATTAGTTATATGCTCTATTTTTTCTATAGGTTTCTATGGTTTATGTATAAATCTTAAAATTGTTAGCCCGGTATTTTTCTTATCGTTGAAAATTTTGAGTCATTTTGAATTTGTGCCCACCCCTTCCTCCTAGCCCATATGTCTTCTTATTTCTATATATTTTGATGCCTTATTTTTCATGTTAGATTGTTTGGAGGTAATCTAGATTATTTTTTGTACAGTTTGAGGATTTTTTTAAATTTTTATCTAAAAGAAAACGGTAAATCCATAAACATGTTTATGGGCGACCTCGATTTCCCCCCCCCTTACCGATAAGGTTAACATATGTTGATGGATTGGAAGCGGTATCAGTTCCGAAAGGAATGTAACACTTGACCTTCACATTTCCATGCTGCAGGTGGCTCCGGTGACGAATGGAAGCGCCTAAAACTAATTATGGTGGTGGCCGGCGTGTCCGTCACCGGCACAGTGGGGTTCCTGCTCTTCCTCGGCCTCTCCCGTCGGTACCTCTTGCAATGCTGCGAAGGCAGGACGACGGCGACGACCAAGATGAAATGCGTCGGATCACGGACGTACTTCCGTGGTGAAGCCGTGGAACTCATCGAGCTCGAGCGAGGGACTGGAGTCACTGGGCCAAGGAGATTCTCCTACGACGAGCTCACCGCAGCCACCAACAACTTCTCCGATGACAGGAAGCTAGGACAAGGTGGCTTCGGATCGGTGTACCGTGGGTTCTTGGAGGACCTGAACCTCCACGTGGCCATCAAGAGGGTCTCCAAGACCTCCCCGCAGGGCTGGAGGGAGTTCATGTCGGAGGTGAAGATCATCAGCGGGCTCAGGCACCGGAACGTCGTGCTGCTCATCGGCTGGTGCTACTACTGAAACGAACCGGATTCCCGAATCGAGGAATCCGACTCCCTGTATCATCGTGATAGTCTCTGAATCAAGCGCTATCACATACAGAACTCATTTCAGGCATAATATCACAGTCATACTTTGCATAAGGTCAAACACAGGTTTAATTATTACATAAATCCAAAGGATCTGTAATACGGAATTTATTACAAGCCTCTCGGCTAGAACGAACAAGCAGAAGGCGCAAAGCGGTAGCTAGGTCTTCGGCCGTCCTTCATCTTCGGGAACCTTCTCCACAGGCGACTTGAGCGTAGCTTGAGCCTCAGTCGTACCATCCGTCGTCGTTGGGGTCGAACTCCGGATCGGATCCTGCATCGTACCAGGCTATCCCCAAGGAATGGGATAGATTCACATCACCATCTAAATGCAAGCTTTATCGTGGTCTATACTATGGGTATAACAGAGCTCAAGAGGTAAAGCTGAGGTTTCCCTATGCATGCAATATATATATATATATATATATATATATATATATATATATATATAAATATAAGTATACACATCTCCTTCCATTCCTGACTCGGGCCTTTCCGGCATCCCGGACTCCCGGTCAACGCACACCTTCCAAAACCACCAAGTCGATGCGAGAACTCCCTCTCCTCGCATCTCAGCTGCCCCCTGGCAGGAAGTTATTCTAGAGGGAGGTAGAAATTATAAGTAACACTAACTAATAAGAGCAACAGAGGAGTAGGGATGTCCATGACCGAGGACGCGGCTATACGTATAGTTTTCACCCTGCAGGGGTTGTACACCTGGACCCACTCGAATCGACACTAGCTGGGGATCAGCCGACTAATATACGAAACACCGGTCTACTGAAACGGAACTAGGAGCCACGGCACCATCCGGCTTTCCCGGGTCTTGGGCGCATCCTCCCACGGGAGGTCGCCCCGGGACTGTGAAGCCTCCCATTCATCTCGGGGAACGTGAGGTTAGCACCTCCTTCCCCTGCACTAATACTCGATCTTCCCACCGGCTTGGTACCGCGCTTGCTAACCCCGGACCGGGCCCACCCTCATAATGGGTAAGTGGTGTGCACGCTTAACAGATTCCCACAAGTCATAGTTACTCTCACCCGGTCCTTAACTGCCGAAGCGGGCATCTTCGTCAAAGCGTATCCACCACGGTGGTCCGCGACTGTACCCATAACGGGTGCCTCCAACACCTCAAACTCGTAACCAAAACTGTACCCGCCACAGGTACTCCGTAGGGTGTGCCAAGATACACACCCCAAGCCCTCAATCCACGATCGAGTTAGGTTGCCCACTCCCGGCTAAAACCCTAATCACCAACTCCTGAAGAGTACCACTTCACACACGCCAAGACTATCCATCCATTCCCACACATACACATTCAAGGATTTACAAGGCATTTCATATAATAAACAAGTGAGATAGGAGGACAAGGAGTAAGGTACATAAAATAGACCATGCAGGTTCATCTCGATGCAAGTACACATACAACGATAGCATATCTACAAGCAATGCCTAATAGGAATTCAAATCGTAGATGGGCGTGAACCTGGCATCTCTTCGAAGTCCTTCTGGGCCTCCGGGTAGTCCTGGCCGTCGGTCAACTCCTCGTGGTCGGATCCTATTCGTAAATACGAGTAAGAGTAGGGACCAAAGTGTAGAAATGCACAAAACTCTATAAATAAGATCCAAATCACCACAAAGCCTACTCTAACGGGTGGTTTATGATTTTAGAAGAATTATGGAACTGGTTTCATAATTTTTGGAGGTCCGGTTGATTCATTATGAATTTTCTAAGCAAAAACCTATTTATGAAATTTCTGGAAAAGAAAGTTAGTCAACAGAGACACGTGGCAGCATCCGGGGCGTGCCACGTGGCATGCTGATGTCAGCATGACGTCATCAGGGGGTCCAGGTCTGCTGACGCCAGCAGTGGGCCCTGCTGACGTCAGCGTTGACCGGTCAACGATCAACGGTCAAGGGGTCCACGGGTCAACAGGTCCCACTGGTCAGCCTCACCCCGAGGCTGACGGATGGGTCCCTCGGGTCAGGCCGGGTTTAAGGGAAAAAGAAAAGGGGTTGGCTCGATTTTGGGCCGAAAGGGGGGGGTGCTGGGCCGGCTCACGGCCCATCTCGGTTCGGCTTAAGCTTCGTGGTCAACTCGGCCTGCGGCTTAGCAGGCCGGCTCGGTCCTCGGGCTGGCTGGCTCGTCTTGGGCCTTGATGTTCCTTGGGCCGCAATGGGCTGGCGGCCCTCTCCTGCTTCGCCTTCTCCTCCTCGCTGGCTGTTTCCGCTTCCTTCCCTCTCGCTGACAGGTCGGGCCCATACGTCAGTCTCCGCGGGATCCGGTGTGGCGGGGCCCGGATCTGGTGCGGCAGGTGTGTGTGTGTGTGTACATGTGGGCGCCGTGGGCGTGTGCGAGTGTGAACGCCGGAGGGTGTTCGGGGAAATGTCCCAAAGGCCTGGCCGCGACGCGAACGCGACGTCGCGGCCACGTCGCGGGGTTGCCGTGCACGGCGAGGCAGGGCGGTCTAGGCTTGGTGTGGCCTAGCAGAGACGCGGTGAGGCGGGGACACGGCTTGGCCTCGCGGCGCTGGCGTGCACACACGCGCGCGGGTCCTAGCATCCCAGGGCCTCGGCGTGGCCGTGCCGTGCGCGGGGCACCGGCATCCTGGGCCCGCGGCACGACTCGGCGGCAGTGAGATGACGGCGATAGCGGGGAAGACGGCGGCGCGTCGGGCTCCTGCACAAGAAGCGGCGCAAAGGCCAGAAGGGAAAGGGGGTCCCTAGGGTTTGCTACGGAAGGTTCATCGACATTGCCGGTAGCAGTGGGGAAAGAGAAGGAGCGGCGGCGGTGAACCTCACCGGCGGGACTGAAGAGGATGGTGCTCGGTGCGGCGGGGAGGCGGTGCCGTGGCGAGGTGGTGCAGGGCCGGGCAGCGCGGGTTCGCCGGTGTAGACGATCGGGGCGCCGGCTCGGTGAAGACGCTCCGGCGGCAGCGGCGTCCTCCTCCTCCTCGTGCTCTCCTCCTGCTCCTCCTCCTCTCCTCTGGTGCGGCGGCGGCGGACTGGAAAAAGGGCACGGGTGGCTAGGGTTTGTGGCTGCGACTGCGGGTCTAGGCGGCGGCCTCGGGTACTTAAGGGGGCGGCTCGAGGATCGCGGCGCGGCCCCAGACGCCGAGGGCGGCGATGCCCGGCGTCCGTGCTGTGGCCACGCGGCGGGCATCCGGCGGCTGCGGATGACACGAGGGAGCGGGGCCGCGGCGGAAGGGAAAGGGGAAAAGAAGGGCGCGGACGGTTACGGCCTATTGTCGCGAGGCGGGGGCGAGCGGCGACGGGGGCGAAACGAGCCGGGATGGTGAGCGGGCGGAGGAAGAAGGGAAAGCTGACGGGTGGGTCCCGCCCGTCAGCTGCCCCAGGTGGAGGGGAAGGTGAAGGGTCGCGCGTGAGCTGGTGTCGGTGGGCTGGGCCGGGGTCTGCGGGATGGCTCGCGGAAAAGAAAGAGAGAGGGAGAGAGATTGTTGGGCTGCGCACGTGGGTTGGTTCGGGCTGCACGAGTTGGGCCGGTTTCTGGCTATAGGTCCAAAGGGGATTTAGGGATTAAAGGTTGGATTTGAATTTGAGTAGCCCATTCAAATTCAAATCCCACTCAATTGAACCAAGCAATTTGAAAACCAATCAAATAAAATCCAACAACAATCTCAAGTTAAGATAATCCACAAAAGTTTTTGAAATTCACAATTTTTGCTATGTAAACACCCTAAGGTACAAACATGGAATGTTACAACTACGGCGGCGGCGGCGACCTCCTCCTCGTCTACGAGCTGATGCACAACGGCAGCGTGGACAGCCACCTCCACAGCCCGAGCAAGCAGCTCGGCTGGCGGGCAAGGTACCAGATCGTTCTCGGGATCGGTTCCGCGCTCGTGTACCTGCACAAGGAGACGGAGCCGCGCGTCGTGCACCGCGACATCAAGCCGAGCAACGTGATGCTGGACGCGGCGTTCACGGCCAAGCTCGGGGACTTCGGGCTGGCCAGGGCGGTCGAGGACGGCGGCCGGCGGTCGCGGACCACGACGCCGGCGCGCACGACGGGGTATCTGGACCCGGAGTGCGTAGCCACCGGGAGGACGAGCGTCGAGTCCGACGTGTACAGCTTCGGCGTCGTGCTCCTCGAGATCGCCTCCGGGCGGCGCCCCGTGGCGACGCTGCCGAACGGGAGCACGGTCCACCTGGCGCAGAGGATGCGGGACCTGCACGTCGCCGGGAGGGTCCGGGACGCGGCGGACGCGCGGCTGGGCGGAGACTACGACGCCGAGCAGATGGAGCGCGTGATCGTCGTCGGGCTCTGGTGCGCGCACCCGGACCGGAGCCTGAGACCGACCGTCAGGCACGCGGTGAACGCGCTCCGGTTCGACGCCCCGCTGCCGATCCTCCCGGCGAGGTCGCCGGCCGTCGCAGCACGCCTTGCGCCGCCGGTGGCCGATGCACTGTTTCCTGTGACCGGCAGCTCCGGCACACTGCGACGATCAGTACCGGCGCCGGCGGCTCCAATGGGTACCATGGACATGGTGTGACGGAATGGCAATAAGGGATCTTGACACTCAAAATCTGTTCATAAATAAAGGTGAAATAGGCATCATAACGCAAGGTTCAGACAAGATCATTCACAACAGCTGCTAGATACTTGTTGACATTCCAGAGGTGCTGTTTCTCCCATGAGAAGATAGATCAGAGTTCATCAGCAGGCCAGCCGGCGGCTTGTAACCACCACCGGCGCCCTCTCAAGGAGGCTCGGCAGCGGCAGCTCGAACTGCAGCACGCCGAGGACCTGCCTGATGGACGGCCTCGTGTTCCGGTCCTCCTGCGTGCACCAGAGCCCGGTCACCAGCACGCTCTCCATCTCCCGGGTGTCGAACTCCCCGCCCAGCCGTGGGTCGGCGGCGTCGAGGACCCTTCCCCGGCCGTTGAGCTCCGCCACGTGCCGCGACAGGTGGATCACGGCGTCGTCGTCGAGCACCACGGCGGGCCCCCGGCCGCACGCGACCTCGAGGAGGACGACGCCGAAGCTGTAGACGTCGGACTGGGCGCTGGCCCTGCCTCTCACCCTGCACCCCGGGTCCATGTACCCCAGCGTGCCGGCGAGCACCGTGGTGTGCGAGCCCCGGGCGTGGTCGACGAGCCTCGCCAGCCCGAAGTCGCCGAGCTTGGCGTGGAAGGAGGCGTCCAGCATCACGTTGCTCGGCTTGATGTCCCTGTGAAGAACGCACTGCTCCCATTCTTGGTGGAGGTAAAGAATCGCTGAGGCGATTTCGAGCACAATCTTGTGCCTACAAAATTGCATAATTTAAACAATTTACCATTAGTAATTGTAGTCTTCATGATGTTAATCCTAATAATTTGCTAAACACTTGCCTAAGTGACCATGGTAATTTGCTGTCTGCACTGTATAGATGTTTGTCGAGGCTGCCGTTGGGCATCAGCTCGTAGACAAGGAGGAGGTCGCCGCCGCCGTGGCACCAGCCGACGAGCTGCACCAGGTGGCGGTGCCTCAGCCGGCTAACGATCCTCACCTCCGAGGCGTACTCCTTCCTCCCCTGCTTGGAGCCCTTGGACACCCTCTTGATGGCGACGTGAAGGTTCATCTCCCTCAGGAATCCTCTGTACACCGACCCGAACCCGCCTTCCCCGAGCTTCCGCCTGTCCGAGAAGTTGTCCGTCGCGATGGCGAGCTCGTCGTAGCGGAACTGCTTTGGCCAGGTTCCTTTCTCGAACTCGTCTTCCATCGTCCTCGTTTCCTCGTGGAGTTTAGCCATCTTCCGACGCCGACGCCGGAGAAGAAGCCACGCGGAGAAGCACAGAACTATCAAGATCGAGGCGGAACCGATGGACACGAGTAGTATCAGGGCAACGTCGCTTAACCCCCCCGACCCTGTCGTGGAGCCTGAAGCGTTTTGAGGAAATCTGCTACGGGGGGAACTAGAAGGGTGAGGCTCAGGCGACCGCGCCGGCGCCGGAGGCAGGGTGATGTCGAGCGCAGCCACCTGGTAGCGCAGGTAGCACCTGTACCCCTTGACGACGCCGCCGGAGTTGTTGGGGAACAGCTTCCCCAGCTGGCTGGCGTAGTTGCTGATGCATCGCGCGCACTCGCTGGCGTTGAGGTACCGCGTGCACTGCGCCAGCCCGTACATGTCCTGCGAGCTCGAGTACGGCGTGCTGCCGTTGGCGAGCCGCAGCGGCGAGGCGGCGACGCCGCCCGTGAGCTCGCTCATCAGCGGCACCCAGGCTTCCCGCAGTCCCTCCGAGGTGACGTCCACCCCAGGGAAACTCAGGTACACTCTGTACAAGTAGTTGAGGTCCGCGGTGGCCGGGATCGGCGGTGCGTCCGAGTACTGGAGGACGCACGCGTCGTACATGGCGCGGACGCTCCGGCTGCCCGGGCACACCGTCGTGATCCCGGCGGGCGCCCTGGAGAGGCAGTCCAGGCACGCCGTCGCGTTGTAGTCGGCGTAGCACATGACGAGGCCAAACACCTGGTCGGCGCCCGCCCCGGCGCTGCCGTTGTAGAACCAGCCGTTGTCGCCGGCCGCCGCGGGGAGCCTGGACAGGAGCTCGGCGAGGTTCCTCTGGTACTGGCTGCCGGCCGTGTAGTTGTTCGCCGTGGAGCAGTCAGGCGGCCACGGCCGCAAGATGCTGTCGTCCTTCGCCACAGCGCGGAGCAAGGCGACGACGGTGGTGAGGGCGAAAACGAGACGGCGATGAGAAGCCATGGCCATTGGCCGGCCAGCAACCTTCTTTCTAAATCGTGCAGCCAGCTGATGTTCAGAACTTCAGATCAAGATGGCGTGTCCCCGGCTGAGGGGTGGTAAGGAAACATACCGTTGCTCTCTTCGCCATTCAACTTGATCTTTATATATTTTTAACTTAAATTATATAAATTAGAGCTCGATTCTTTAAATTATCTAGACTAAAATTAGACTAAAATTTAAGACCCTTTACAACCCTGATCCGATCGGTTCTGGATCAGCAGCCAGCAGACGGACTACTGGAAAGGAGTGACAACCCTGATCCGAGCGGTTCTGGATCAGCAGCCAGCAGACGGACTACTGGAAAGGAGTGAAGGACAATTAGTATTTTTTCCCTGCAAAGTTGTCATTCAGAAGAGTGACTGAAAAGTTAAACATGCGCGCTAATCCTTTCTAATACTTTGATTGGGTCAAAAGTAGCCTTTAGACGTGTGTTGAGAAAATCTTGGACGCTCTCAAATGTCATCATATTTCGTCGGGGATGATGAACACACAAGTGCGACGGCACGATGCAATCAGAGTCAAGAGTCAGTGCAACCAAAATGACTCTTATTGACTGGTTTTTTTTAGGAAACAGGAGGAAGTGCTCCCTTACTGGTTATATATTAAGAAAAGGTAAAAGGTATTAGGTTACAAATGATTCTAGCCAAAACTATGATGGCTTGAACATGTCTAAGAACTCTGAATCTTTCTAGGACATTATGAACTGTGTGGCCTTCTGACTCAAATATCAAAGCATTTCGAGACCCCCAGATGCTCTAGCTCATCAGAACAATAATCTCCATGAAGAAAGGGTCTTGTAGCACTGTCCTGAAAACTTCCAGTAGCTGATACGGCTCAATTTTTAGCTCACTATTCAGACTAAGAGCGTTCCAACATTGGACAGCAAAGGAGCACTTTACAAAGGATGTTCAACGGATTCTTCCACTGTTTGACAGGATTTGTGTTCAAGTCTTTGTTCAGAAAAGTGGCTTGGAAATTTTTACGTGCACAAGTCTTTGTTCAGAAAAGTGGCTTGGAAAATTTTACGTGCACGCTAATACCTCCTTCGTTCCAAATTATAGATCGTTTTGACATTTCTAAATGCATAGATTTTGCTATGCATATAGATATACACAGTATCTAGATACACAATAAAAATTATGCACGTGAAAATATCAAAACGACCTCAAGTTTTGTTATAGCAGCAACTACTAGGTGCTTGTCGGTGGCAGTCTGGCAGGCCAGTCTAGCCAAATAGTGATGTCATAATGATGTAATAATTATTTAAATCTAAGAATAGTAATTTATAAGTAACTCACGAAATGCAGCATCAAAATAAAATCAACCCTACTGTTCTTTTTCTTCCTCTTTTTTGAGAACTTCCTACTGTTCTTCTTGTCAGAACAAATCCGAGTGTTCTTCCTAGGCGGCCTCCGGAAAAGCAAGCAACACGAAGTCGGCCCGTTCCTAACTGGGCCTAATGGACAAAAGCCTTCCTTTTTTTCTTTCTTTACAAACAAGAAAAGCCTTTTCTTTCCTTTTAATTTAGAACCAGAGTAATAATCTCAAACTGACTGAGCGGACCCAACTGAGACAGCATCCAGAAGCCGAACCCTCACGCCTCCTTCCACCGAACCGGAGCCCGCCGCCGGCCACCCCGCTCCGACGAAGAAGGTCGCCGCCGTCGCCGCCTCCCCCCGGGCTCGGATCGACATCCTCTCCCTCCGTCGGCAAGGTAAACGGAACCTAGCTTGCCTGCACGGATCCGTGGTCGTTCTTCCCGTGGGATCTGTTCGTTTCTTCTTCCCTGCGAACTGTAGGATCAGATCGGAGCCCCGCCGCCTCCCTGTTAATTGCGGGTTTGTTCGCTGCGCTTGCCCTACCCACTACCAGTCGAGCCGTCTGCTCGCTGAATTGTGCGTGCTGCCCTTCGGAAGCCCGTAGCCGTGACGCCGTTTTCGGCGCAATCCGGGGAGGATTCGTCCCCCTTGCTCTGCTCCGAGTACAGCATCTCCCTTCCTTCGCGCTTAGTTTGTTGGCTAGGTTGTTAGTTCAAGGAGCCACCTCTACCAGAGGAGATGGACGGGTTTCGCCGAACGACTAAGTGTCGGGTTCCTCTTTGTGCCTAGATTTACGGAACTGTTTTAGTTCTATGCCCAGTATATTGATCTTCTAACGATTTTGGATGAAATTCCGTGGTTTTGGTTCAACCATTCAAGATGAAACAATGTGCTTGCAATTTTGTTTCCCTGTCATGGGTCCATGTCCATTGATGTTTTAGGTAGAAACAAGTAGTATCTCAATTGCAGCGTGGCATGGTCCAAGCTTATTCAGAATGCACAGTATCTCACTCTTCTAATGGTTTCTAAATCATAAGTCCATTTTTTTTGTTAGTTAAAGAAGCCATACTAAGTGCATGATTGCTGGTTCCATTTGCATACATTTTTCATGTAGGCATGATCAAATATCTCTGTACTGCGATTAATTCTTAGTTTTCTGTTGAAGTTGTTTATTTACTTTGTAAGTAGAGTTCTTTTCGTATATGTGATTATGTGCAATAACATATCCTGCAGTGCCCAACTTTGTATTACTTATTTCTTCTACATTTTGGCCATCCTGTTTTATTTTCTAACCATTTGTGGTAAACTCTCTTGTAATAGGGAGTGGTGATGTCTACTTCGGTGCAATCATCGTACCTTCCTGCTACCACTGAGTCGATATCAAAGGCTCAGGAGGCTAAGGATGCTTCTGAGTCCATCTCAATCCTCTACCGAGTGCTCGAAGATCCATCTTCTTCAGCGGATGCACTGAGAGTAAAAGAGCTTGCCATTACAAATCTGACAAACTACCTCACGAAAGAAAACAGAGCTGAGGATCTCAGGAATCTTTTGACCCAGCTCAGGCCCTTCTTTGCACAGATCCCCAAGGCAAAGACTGCGAAGATTGTGCGTGGCATCATTGATGCTGTTGCCAAGATACCTGGAACATCTGAGCTTCAGATTTCACTCTGCAAGGAGATGGTAGAATGGACCCGTGCAGAGAAGCGTACCTTCCTCAGGCAGCGTGTGGAAGCAAGGCTGGCAGCCCTTCTGTTAGAGAATCAAGAGTATACTGAGGCCCTTACGCTCCTTTCTGGTCTCATCAAGGAAGTCAGGAGGCTGGACGACAAGTTGCTTCTTGTGGACATTGACCTTCTGGAGAGCAAACTCCATTTCTCTCTGAGAAACCTGCCAAAGGCCAAAGCTTCTCTCACTGCTGCAAGAACTGCAGCCAATGCCATTTATGTGCCACCATCTCAGCAGGGCATCATTGATCTGCAGAGTGGAATCCTTCATGCTGAAGAAAAGGACTACAAGACTGCTTACAGCTACTTCTTCGAAGCATTTGAAGCTTTCAGTTCTCTGGAGGATCCAAAGGCCATCTTCAGCTTGAAGTACATGCTTCTGTGCAAGATAATGGTCAATCAAGCTGATGATGTTGCAGGAATCATCTCATCAAAGGCTGGTCTGAAGTATCTGGGTCCAGATGTTGATGCCATGAAAGCTGTGGCCGATGCCTACTCCAAAAGGTCTCTGAAGTACTTTGAAACTGCTCTCCGTGACTACAAAGCCCAGCTGGAGGAAGATCCTATCGTCCACAGGCACCTCTCGTCGCTGTACGATACCCTACTGGAGCAGAACCTCTGCAGGTTGATTGAGCCCTACTCGAGGGTGGAGATTGCACACATAGCCGAGATGATTGAGCTGCCAATCAGCCATGTTGAGAAGAAGCTGTCCCAGATGATCCTTGACAAGAAATTTGCGGGGACTCTGGATCAGGGTGCTGGCTGCCTCATCATCTTCGAGGATACCAAGACCGAGGAGATCTTCCCCACTACGCTCGAGACAATCACGAATGTCGGGAAGGTCGTGGACAGCCTTTACATGAGATCGGCCAAGATCATGGCTTAAAATATGCAGGTCTACTGTCAGTTTAGCTGACCTTACTTAGCTCTGCAAGTGACATTTAATTCTGAATTTGTTTTCTTTTTCCTTTTCATTTGGGGCTGTGGAATGTTTGAGCTACAATTATGCCATGTTGCTCACGGACGAGACTGTTAATTTCTGGGTAATGGAAGTACTGTTAACGCTTTGATGTTTTCTACTTCATGTTATCTCTAGATGTCATTACAATATTACTGTTAGATGGTCCATGTTAGCTACCTTTGTGACTGGGCTGTGCTACTCGATTTGTTTTCAGTGGGTAAAGATCTTAGCATTTAGATGCCATACAATTTACGAAAGGAAGCTGCTATTGTACTTTTTGATTACCAGTGATAACCCTGTGAAGACTAAAATTGATGGCTGATTGATAAATCTAACGCCCTCACAGAAGCTCAGCGCTGACAAAATAGAAGAAATAAGAACTTTTCATTTCAGGACATGCATATTTATCAGCTAAAACTCATGGTCTAACAAATATTTCACAGGGAAGTGGTAGTACTCTTATTGCAAGATAGCATCTCCAGAGCAACTCTCACTTATACAAACTCTTTAACTCTTAGTAGTGATACTAACGCTTAATCAACTCAGCCGCAAGTTGTTTCACCCACTCAGTAGAACTCGATCATCGATGTTGCTTCCTATCCTTTCACTAGCTGTACCTCCAAGTACAAAAGCTTAAGAACTCAGAAATACATCGGAATTTACAGACATAGCTGCAGAACCATATCATTTGCAGGATATGCAACAGTACATCAGGCCGCTGGTCAAGGTACCGCGAGGAGATACGCATCTGGAAGTAGAGCACAGCTCTATGCCACAGGTAACTGCTGCGTGTTGGAGCCTTGGTTTAGAGTTCTGTGAATAGCCCTGATGGTGTTTGGAGTTGTCCTGCAGCAGCCTCCGATAAGGGCGGCCCCATCTTTGCACCATTCATTTACGTAGGAAACAAAATCACCATCCGATACACCAGTGGATTCCTGCACAGCATATGAAACTTCCAGAGTTCAGACCGCCCCATGTTTGTTTTGACATACTATATTTGGTTAGAAATACAAAAGGATGGCTTGTATTTAACAAGGAAAAAAATACTGAAGAGAAGGGGAAAAAATGCACAATGTCGGCTATGCATATGTATCCAAAAGGAAAAGAAATAAGAGAATGCATCTCCCCTTCATAATGTCCCCCACAAATACTAGACTGAATAGCCATGTTGTTCGTGGGAAAAGGAAGATACAACAATAAGCTGTTCTAGTACAACTTTCCTTGCACCTAGGAAGGACATGCGTGCATTTACGTTTCTAACTTTGGTGGAATGAAAACCCAAACAGCATAGACAAAATAAAAAAAAGAAAAGAAATAAAACCAGGTATTTCATTGTCATTTTTTCATGTTCCAAAGAAGATAGCTGCTATAAGAATAAGCTTAAGTGTGCTGGATGAACTTACCACCCACTCCTTTTTCTCACCATCATATCTTTCTCCACTGTTGGGATATATCAGAATAGGCTTGTCTGTGATCTGTGGTAATGAAACATAGCAAGTCAAAATAAATAGAACTGCAGCCTGCTCAACACAATGATCAGTACAATGCCTAAGAGGAAGAAGAATGCAAATCATTGATATGCACTTTGCATGCCTAAGAGGAACTAATTTTGTAATTGAGGGCATAAGGTGGTGGATACCTTTCGAATGGAGAGTATCAGTCCATGAATAAATCTTGGAGGTGTGCAGTTTATCCCAACAGCACCAACCTTTGCACACTTGTCAGCAATAGTAGCACATTCAATCAACGAGTCTCCACTCACAATATTAACTCCATCTTTTGAGTTGAAGGAAAACCATGCAGGGATATGTATGTTACATTCCTCAAGAAGTTCAACATATGCCTAAAAGACAAAACTAGCCAACAATCAGAGACTATTTGACAAGGATGAATATAAAGTGCAAGGCAAAAGATTAAGATCACAAAATAGTAGACCTGAGCTTCAAGTTTGTTGGGGATCGTTTCAAAAGCAATCAAATCAGGACCTGCTTCAGCAAGAACCTGAAGCCTCCGCCGATGAAAATCTTTCAGGAATTCTATTGTACCAGCTTCACCATAGTCCCCACTAATTTCAGCAAACCAGAAGTCAATGTCTGGCATACGTATGTGAAAGCATGTTCTCTGTAATTAAATAGCTATATACCTGTACTCAGAGCCATCAGCAAGATAAGCCCCAAAACTTCCTATAGAAGCTGCAACCAGAATAGGTTTTTGTGCAGGAATGGATTGATCTAAATGTTCCTTCAGGAACATCTCACGAGCTTCCTGTGCAATCTCGACACTCTTTGTTAGTAAGTTTTCACTTTGTTCTTTTGAAAAACCCTTTGACTCAAACCCTTGAATCGTGGCCTGCAATATCCAAGATGGCAGTCAGTACTGTTGACAAATGAACATCACATAAAACTAAAATGTATGGTGTTTACAGCTTGGAACCTGATATGATGCTGTGATTATAATGTTTGCACCAGCTTCTAGGTAATCCATATGGACCTGTTTCACCAAATAAACAAAGGGACGTTAATATGCCATGACAATCTGAAAATGGCTGTTTGCGTATGGAAGTATAACTATTTAAATCAAAATTCAAAAAAAAAAAGAGAGAACTGTTTCTTAGGTAACTGCAGACAGAACAAAGAGATTTGAACAACTGATCACCACAAGAAATCTCTATTTACTCTCCTTTTTATTTTGATTTTTGATCGCACCTAATAGTCCATTGCTAACCTAGAAGTTTACACACATTAGTTCAGCTTCCATGATTTAAGTCAAACATGGGTCCTGATTTCTAAGGGCCGTAGTGATGGACTCGGTTGAGGATAAGTCTAAGTCTGGATAAGATCCGGGAATTTGCTACGCTGGACCAGCCAGCAAAATACATGGTTGCGATGCAGACATACAGTCTGTGCCCAACTGCCTAAGACTGGTCCAGATCAAGCCAGTCTCAAAATCATCAAAAGGCAAAATTTGTTCCTGAATGCTCACCAAAATCAGTAGGTAGGCATAAACTGTCTCTTGATGAATGAGCAAATTTGGCAGCAAAGCATGAACTATTGAACTTTTATTCCAATCCCCACCACATGCCCATATGCCAGCATAAGAGTACCATGCTACTGCGCTGTTCATGTCGTTGTACTAGGCAACCTACTCTAGTGGAGCTGTGGGGACATTCCCCATATTCTTTTTTATACAGCGATATTTCCTTCCGAGTTCCAACACCCTTGGAACTAGTGGTGAACTGTGATCCCAATGACATCACAATCTTGACTACTCGAGGAGTTTCAGTTGTTAATTTTGTTTCCAATCTTGGGACAAACAAAGGGAAAAAGATTAGATTTTGCGACACGGCCGCATCGCCGCGAGCTTTAGTTTTTTCCCCAAGAACAGAAGGCAGAGATCGAACGAATCACCAAAAAAGTAGCACACCAGCTGAATCTGCTTCACCGGAAGAGTGGTGGTTTTGGGGGGAAAGGGTGGTGCGGCTTGCCTTGCGGATGAGGTGCGGGGAGGCGAGGATGCACTTGGCGCTCCAGAGCGGGTCGTTGAGGTCGGCGCCGTTGGCCTCGAGCTCCGTGGCCAGCCCGCCGTCCAGCACGAGGCGCCCGCCGCCGGCCGCCACCCACCGCCGCACCGCCTCCTCCGCGACGCCGCCGGCCGTCCCCACCATCTCTCGCCTCGCCCTGGCTGCTCCTCCTCCTCCTCCTCCCGCTGCTCAGTGCGCTGGCGCTGGGGGCTCCGCCTTGTGCTCGCTCGCGATGTGGAGGCTGGAATTGGGGCTCGGATTTGGATTTGATTTTGGATTTCGCCCGTGCGGCGTGGGGAGGATTTATAGGAGGGAGGAGAGCGGCGCCGGGAACATGGGGGAGGCAGCGTGCCGTGCAATGGGATGGGCATGGGCTCGGCTGCTGACGAGCATATGACGGCGTGACGTGGCAGCAGGGTGTATGGCTATCTCCAAACATTTTCAACTTTACTTCTTTTGAATTATGATTATTTAACAGTATCTTCTGTGAAAATTTGTTTAGCAATCTGCCTTCGGAATTTCACCCATGGCAACTTCACACGTAACAAATGGATCCCTCAATTCTGTGGGAAATCACACATTTCAAATGTCGCGAATGTTTTCAATTACGAATCTCATGGCAAAAACACTTCAAAGGTGAAAACAAATGTTCGTTTGTTCAGTATCGGAGAATGGATTATAAAGTAATTCTGAGGGCAGTGTCCAGTGTGACAAGAAAGCGAGTTCAGAGTGACAGTGTTGCTCCCGCAGCAGTCTGGGGCAGTGGAACCAGAACAAAAATGTCGCCCTCAGTAGTAGTCTTCGAATCAGCTTACCAGAAATCGCTGCCAACCTTTCAAAAACCAAACAAAAACCGCGATCATCCTCGTCAGCAACAAACCAACGGTAGAGCACGACAGCCTTGTCAGCTTGAAAAGCTCGACGGCGCACGGCCAGGTTCACGGCACCTACCCTCAAAAATGGCAGCATCCGATACATCGGTTTTTACAGCATGCTCGAAAACCAGCCACCTGGCACTTGTGGTGTGTAGCTTTTCTTTTGACAGAGAGAGAGAGGGGTGTGGTACGTAGGTTTATGGCACACTCCACGCCAAGGCACAGTAGTAGGTTACGTTGTGTCCTTGTCCAAGGCCGAACAAAGTCGCGGCCTGAAAAATTTGGCCAAAATCGGGATGACGAAAACCGCCGAGTTAGTGGGGATGAAAAAAAAAAATCTCCCAATCGCCTTTTTTTAGCAGTAGAGAAAATTCAAGATTCCGTCTTCTTTGAACGATCATAGCACCAGGGGAAAGGAAATAGTCAGAACGGCCAAATAAACGATGGCGTGAAGCATCCATCCAAGAAAAAAAAAAGAAGGGCTGCCGCCACATCACATCTAGTGATGGCAGATGCCGCGGAAACAAAAGAAAAAAAGGATTACCACGACGGTCGATCATACCAAACGGCAACAAGCAGGCCGTTCTCGTCAGGAGGGCAACAGTTCCATGCCTTCTTCGGCTGCCTCGCGGCTGATCAAGACGTAGATGCATCATGTTTCTGCAAGCCATGGAACATCGGAGTGCTGAACAGTGCTGCTGTATAGAATCATCTCTCTCACACACAATTATAATATTGTGGGGTAGCAAGGTTTGATGATGAGCTCTTGACCAGCATCTAGTGCAGACATCTGTGCAGCCCTGCTAGCTGCATCATTGTGGCACCTGGCTTCGACCACAAGAAAGCTACTCCTCCCGAGTCAAAAGAAATATTATCAAGCTGGGGATGGAATAAAAACAACCGTGCGTGTTGGAACACCAGAGCATGGGCGGGGTTGCTCCTGAAAAATAGCGAGTTAAAGAGATATGCTGTCGCTAATTTTTTTTATATATATTACCGGATACAACATGAACCATGCTAGCGTTTTAGTAGATTATTATTATTATTATTATTATTATTATCGTCGTCGTCGTGGTTATAAAAGCCAAAACGGAATATGTACCCACGATTGGGAGGTTCCGTATTCTCTTGCCACAGCACGCTCCTCAGCTGGTGATCACTCACTCGGACGTCAGGGGCATTTTGGACAAGCTCGCACGGGTATGACAGATAATGGCTCGAGCATTTTTTCCATAAACAAAAAGGAAAAAACTTCCTGTGTTCTAGACGTACGTTGCCGGAAGCGAGGAGCTGGAGCGCACCAGCGATCCGGGAGCTAGGCCCGGTTGCCCCCCACCTCCTGCCCGTCCTGATGGCGTAGCCGTCGTCCGTATCGGGTGCTGCCAAACCGGCTGGCTGGCAGCGACGCGTGCTCCGCGGATCTCCACTTCATGGGACGCGTCGAGGGAGAAAGAGACGTGCACGGCGCCCGGGAGAGCAAAAGCTGGGAGTGGGAGGCACACAGCGCAACCAGGACAGAATGGTTTCTTTTTCCTTGAAACTTCGAAAGGGTGCCGGGAAAGATGTTAAGTCTGTTCGTTTTGACTCCTTTTCCTATCTTAATATAAAGACGCGCAATTCTCTTGCGTATTCGATAAAGAAAAAAATCTGCTCGTTTTGAGAAAGTAAAGTGAAACGGGAAGTCTTTGTCAGTGGACGAGCATTAGTACCATTAGAATTTGGGGTGGGGGAGAACAAGAGTGCATGGAACACTTTTGTGGTTTGCTCTACCACAAATTCGGCGACGTTGAACCACATCCCCTGTGGCGTCGCTTGCAGCACTGGATCGCTTCCGTCCATCTCCTCTGCATCGCCCACTAGCTAATTGCTGCCGCGGCGGTCAAGTCTTGTCGACGCCTCCGATGCCATGTTGGTTGAGAAATCGTTCCGACTGTACATGTAACATCAGGCAAAGACTCGAGTAAAGTCGAGTTGAAGAGAGCCAGACACCAATCCATCGAGATGGTGGGTTTACCAAGCAATGATGCTAATCTGCCAACCATACCACTTCATGAGCCTTCCAATCAGCATCTGGTCACGGCATCCACCAGTGCCATTGCACTGTCACAGCAGCTTCGCACGAGACAGCTACACCCAGGTCAAAAGAAATGTTAGCAAAGCAAGGGAGGAGAATATGTTGGGCACCGACGCGCATGTTGGTTTGCTCAAAAGAAGGAAAGAAATACGCCATTGATATACATATATTCGCACATAATCTGAACCATGCTACTATTTCAATTTTCAACAGCTTATCGCAGAACGGAGTGTATGCGCCACTTGCAGGTGTCCGAAGGGGTGCAACACCCACAACTTCCATTCTGGATACTCTCTATATGGTTAACTACTTTAACCCTGTACACTTTAGATGTCTCGCGCCCATGCCCATGGTGTTCCTATACCCAAAAGCTGCTACCAGGAGCAAGGACCCGAGAGCAAAAGAAGATAAGATGGTTATGTGTCTGACCCGCACACTGCATGCTAAGTCTTCGGTTTACCTCTCGGATATCGGGTGGGCACACAGCAACAGGTAACGTCTGGCTATCGAGGCATATGGTACCAGCCACCTCAAGTAGCGTTGCCGACATCTGGCATTGTTTCCCACCTTCGTGGGAAAGCAACAGAAGTACCGCGCTTGGCCCCTCATGTCAGCTATCCCAAGTTAATGGGACGGTAATTTTGTCTGTAGGAGTTGTAAACTTTTACGATCTCCACCGTGGTTTCGGTGTCGCTGTCGTAGCTGTCACAAACTACATCTGGAATGGGTGTCCTAGAAATGCCCCCCTCGTTCCTCGGCCTTTTTGGCGATACAATTGCAATCAATCCTTCTTTCTCAGTTTTTGAGCTGCCCGAATCTGCTTTCATGGTACCTTCCTCGTCTTCCATGCTATCAGAATCTGAAGCTGCTTCTGATAGAGCACAGCCTGCAGTGTTTTCAACACATTTGCTGCTGCTTGCCGGTGCTTTGCCTGATACAGACACCATACTCTTATCAGTGGATACACACTCCACACTTGCTCCTTCAGATGCTGCAACCTTGATGCCTTTCTTAGTCTCACCAGCATATCCAAACTCCTCGCTTGCATTATCTGATTCTGCAACATTGATAACTTCAATACTCTTACCAGAATCTCCAGACTCTCCACTTGCTTCTTCTGGTCCTGCAACATTAATGCCTTCAACGCTCTTACCAGCCTCTCCAGACTCCCCACTTTCTTCCTCTGATTCTGCAACATATCCTTCAATACTTTTCTCAGCATCTCCAGACTCTCCACTTGCTTCTTCTGATTCTGCTACCTTGATGCCTTCATTACTCTTACCAGAGTTGCCTGAGGCTGCAACCTTGATGCCTTCATTGCTCTTGCCAGTGTTTCCGAACTCTAAGACCATTTCTGAACTCTCAGAAGGTGCATCTGCTTCCAATTCTCCACCCTTTATGCCGTCACCAATATAAGAGCCATCAGATGCAGCTTCTTCTGACATAGCATCATCCAGCCTGGCACTTTCAAATGCTTCCTGCAGTAGCTCTCTTATTCTCAGCCTTAGCCCAGAAGCATCTTCAGGTTTGAACCAACTGCAATTAAACTGTAACAAACACAAGTTCAGTATTGAACTATCTCAAACAGTCTTACAGAGCTCAACAGAAACAGCATCGCAAGAACTGAATAAGTATAGAAAAGAGTAGGAAGCACTAACCATGTCAAGGTTATCTACCGTGAACCTTTCTGGTGCCTCTCTTATAAACTGTTCAATGTAATAAAGCATGAAGATGCCACAGTCGTACGCATTATTCTGTTGTGGAACCTGCAGTTGTTAAAATCATGTTAGATTGATTGGTGAGTAAATTGTACAAAGTAACCGCAATCTGGACAATTATCTAAAACAAAAATCTGGAAACCAATATGCCAAGAACAACTGGAAGCACCTTATAGTGTTACTTGCAATATTTGTTCAAATTATGTACCTGAACTTTTTCCTTGTGTATATTACTTGGAAGATCCTCCCATATTATCTCCGAAACTGATGTCTCAGGAGAAGGATTCTTCTTTAAGTGCTGCCATTCTTCTTCAAGGTATCTGCAATACAGAAGCAAGATGGTCAGCCACTTGCACCAAAATGCAGGAGCAAGCAAGTTTGCCACATTCTAGAATTTCTTGTTTCTGAATAGCAAGAGTAAAACAGCTAGATGACTATAGCTGAGATTGGTTACTTGCCTCCCAACTGTGTTCAAGATCTTAGTACTGCGGTGCATCCCAAGGGAGTCCAGATGAAGTATGATTGGTCCTGAAACACTCTCTTTTGCAGGCATGCAAATGATTACCAAGCTCCAGTGTGCCCTGAATATACATGCAAAGAGGTAACTTTTAATATACTATATATACAAACTACAGCATGAAAGACATGATTATAGATTACAAATGCATTCAGCATATGCTAAAAAGGATAATACATCAAGAAGTAGAATATTAGGTATCTTTTTCTCGAGCGAAGTAGGGTAGGTGTGTGTCATTTCGTAAAGAAGAAAGAGTACCAAATGTACAACACACATTTCGTTAAGAAGAACGAGTACCAAATGTACAACACACACGACACACGCACAACACACCCTAGGAAACCGAGAGCAGGAAAGCCATGCTAAAAAAATGAATAACAACCCCACAAGTGAGAAGCCGAGAACACAAGGCCCCGGGCTCCGGCTGCACACCATAGAACTCCCTCTTCTACTATCCACATGACCAAAGATGCATTCAGACTAGCATTGTCGAAGACGCAAACGTTGCAATGCTTCCAAAGAATATTAGGAATCTCAGGAGCCACATTCCAAATCTAATAGAATTTGAATCAATGCATGACCCTAGGCAGATCCAGATGAACCATGAAACTTGCTAAAAAAAACTAATCATTATACTGCATGGATCTAAATAATAGTAATTTGGCTTCATAACGTAAATCTGTCTTATTTCAGCAACAACTTACACCCCATGGATTGGCAAGATGACGTATGCTCTATGAAATATATTGACACCTTTCCACCATCTTCTCAACTTTGACAAGTCACCCTAGAAAAAAAATCCAAGGAAGCATAAATTTTCTAATTTAAGATATCATCTGAAGATAATAAAAAAACATGATGAACAAACAAGTAGCACAGAAGATAATGCCAAGAAAAAATAAATGATTGAAGAAAAAAACTAGGATGGATGTTTTATTCAGAATTGAATTTTGTCATTAGAAAAAAAGGAGGATCGAATTTTGTAAAGGACCGATGGGCGAACGTTCGCAATGAAATGGGTATTGAAATGCAGTTGAAACAAGAAATAAATGGTAGCTCCTCAGTCCTCACCAAAGGAAAAAAAATAATTGGTTCATTGTAATTCCTCGCTCAAGCCAACACTCTCACGGTGCAACTGCTCAGCTGAACATGCCAGAGAAGCGGTTCACTGAACCCGCCCGGGTTCGAGTCACGGCAGTACGGCACAAGCTTCTTAAGATAAAAATCAGGGGGACGTCTCTCCCCCTGGTCGAGTTCTTTTTTTTAATTCCTCGCTCAAGAAAAGCGGGCCTGGCGCAGCGGTAGAGTCTCTCTACTTGCAGCTTGGAGGTCCTGGGTTCAAACCAGCTTCCTTACAGAATAAGCAAGGGTAATGCTGTCTAGAAATTTCCTTCCCTATGGGAGCTTTTGAAAAACGGGTATGCCATTTTCTTTAATTGTAATTCTACCCAAGAAAAAAGGGTCTATCTCATGTCTTTCAAGGCACTGATCCTATCTCCTTTCAAGAATGGTGCCGTGTTGCGGCACAATCAATGGATGAACCCTGGCGGAAAGGTTTTAACTTGCTGATCATTTTGGTTGTCCGGCTTCTCTGGAAGCACTGCAACATGTGTGTTTGAGAATCGGAATCCGAGTACCTTGGCTGTGGTCCGCGATGTTTTTGAAGAACGTTCGCTCTGTTGTTCGGCAGGTGCTTCTGCCATGAGTTCCCTTATCCTATAAATATGTTCGTTTGGGTGGCTTTTCCTCTCGGACATGGCTATGTACATGTAACAATTTGAGATGGGGTGTGTTTGTGTGTTCAATTTTTCCTTCTTTGCTGTCTTTTGTGCTAGTGTTTTATTCCTTCTTAATAAAACAACGGACAGTCTCCTGCCAATCCGAGGAAAAAATGAAGAGCAAAAACTTCTATTACAAGGCACTCATGTACTACGTACCCAGAAGAGTATAATTATCCCACATTTGCACAAAGACATAATTGCAAGTCATTTAGTAAAAGAAGTATGACGGCATGACACAAAAGATCGTACCAGCTGATACAATGCTTCTTCAAGCTTTCCATAAAAATACGTGTTAAATATGTAGAATTTGTCTCTGCAATCTTCACGGTTCAATCTGGTCCTTTTGATGTTCCTGCACAGCAACATCATCGAAACAAGACAACGTGCAGCAAAATCAGAACTCAGAAGTCCTTTATTCAGTTTTAATACCTCTCTGCAAATAGCATATTTCAGAGTTCACATAATACTACTTTTAACCAATTCTTCAGTTAATATCCCACCATAAATAGTTTGATGGTATTCAAGACATTACAATATGAAGCACCACTATAAGAGCAAATATTAACACCTAAATATTACCTAAGCAAACCTTGCATTGATTACATCCTGTTTGTTTGAAAAATAAGCGATGCACTCAAGAAGATAAAAAAATGTAATATTCATAGAGTAGGATAATACAAAGTTGCAGCTCAAAAATAGAGATATTCTTACTGGATGTAGTAGTTTATCACCGGTGACGACAAAAATGCTCCAGGGTCAAGACAGCTAATATCTGAGCTGGTGAGCTCCACGGCTTCTGGATCATCTCTGTTCACATAATAAAGTCAAAAGAAGGTAAAAGGAAACACAACCATTTACATTCTTCAGAAAGAATTCAAAATATTCACCTTGATGGGTAGTAGATCTTTGGTTCATTCCTGAAAATACAATTGGATCATTTGAAACATAAACCAAAAGCTCGGCTAACAGTGCTGTGATGAATATAAAACTAGAGATAACATTACCGTATGTCAGAAATCTCATAGTTAACTTCTCCCTCAGTTTGCATATCTTCATCATCCAATAGAACCACATCTTGAACCTTATAGGAAATTCATTGATAAACGTAAGGTCAAAATGGAAAAGTGGGTATCAAAGTACTATGAGAAAGTATGGCATAGTGTCCTACAAATGGCCTGGCTCCTGCCAATGTGACAAATGGTAACCAAACTTATGGACAAAGAATACCATGGCAAAACTATTAACGGAAAGTATAGCAGTGTCTATTAAAGGGAGTAATAACCATCCAAATCTTCCTGAAGACAAGATCTACTGCGAAATACAAAACTTAGTAACCTCATGTCAAACAAAGAGAGTTTATTTTCTAGTGGGCAATCGTTCATGCAATCAAAGCCATCAATAGTGCAAAGAAACATACTTAACGGTAAACAGCAACATTCACTATGTTCTCTACTGTTCTTGTGACCATTGAAATCAAACACGATATGTTCATTACGCATTGCATGCAATAGGATTAATTGGAACGCGGCAAATATAGTTTGCACATTTAGCAGTTAATCCAAAATGAAGATCGTGTAATTTTTAACATTCAAGTAACAGGAAAGCACGGATGATTAATTAACAATGTACTCTTCTTGGTATAGATTAAACATCAGCATACCAACCTTTCGAGAATAAACGGAGGATGAATCCTGAAGCTGTTCCTTCCTCCTGCATAGAAGAATTGAAAATGAACTGTTGATTGGTAACACACTATAAAAGTAATAATGGTACAGCTACATGCCAATATATATGACCATATGTGCATAATATGCGAATGCTTTGTGCAATATAACTGAGGCAGAGAATATCTTCAAAAGTATACAAATTTCCATATAATGGCATATTCCCATAATAACAAATACCCAAACGGTTGTACAAAATGGACAGATAAAATTATTGGAACTTAGTACCAAAAGTAACCTATCTCGAGATAGAAAGGTAACATAAATAACAGGTCTGTAAACACAAGGAAAATGGATGCCTACCTCTTGGAAAATCTACTGAAACTGAAACTTTCACTCTGCTGACATTTTCCATGATCCGACTCCTCTGGATCAATGGAATGAGCCCTCCGCTGGTTCCCAGATTTTGAAAATGGTTGGCTTGAGTACATCTTATCCACTGGTATAGTCCTTGGTCCAACATGCCCTTGGCATTTGCGTTTAATAATACGTAGCTGCACTCACAACTCCTTCATTAGTCCAAATCTCCAAGAGATGCCTTTGGATCAGCAAGGCCAAAAAAAAGTATCATACCACGCCATAATTCTTTTTTCCACTAGAACAGGGAGAGTATTTGCGGCCCGCATCTTCCCCCTCCTCATCCTCCTGACCTACAACAAAACGACACAAATCCATTACAGTTTGCATCAATGAACAACTGTGACAGACTCAACGAACATTTCATCACGATCGATACTCCACATAGGAATAAGCCAGCATTTCCCGTGGTAAATTCCATAACTCATAACATGATCGAATAGTCACCCGATCCAACTCTTGCCAGTGGTAGATGTGCAAGTTTAAAAACGGTAATGACAGCAAGTAAGGAGATCTTACTGAAGTTGAATACATTGGCAGCATCGGAGCGCGCATCCCGAGCAGCAGCCTGCAAACCAAGCGAGCAACGTTTCTCTGAATAACAGGCACAATGCAGCTCAAAAGGGGGGACCAAACCTACGCGCGCACCTGAGGAACAGAATGCGCACTAAAAAACCCCCACAGAAACCACCGCAAAGCTAATCGATTCGTAATCAAACACTCCAGCTCGATTCAACCACACGCTGAAACACGTGAGCGGGCGGGCGCACGCACGCACCTTCGCGGCCGCGCGCGTCACCCGGCGGCTCGCCCCGTCGTCCGCAACCGCGGCGGGGCCACGCTCGCCGCGCCGCTGCTCGAGCTCGCCGCGCAGGCCCCCAAACCTCCGGGTGGGGTAGGAGGTCCCGCGCCGCTTCTCGTCGTCCGACGACGCCCGGGGGGCCTTCGCCGCCGCCGCCCTGGAGTTTTGCGGCGCCGACGAGGGGGACGCGAAGCAGACGCTGTCCTCGCGGTCGTGGGAGGAGTCCCTGCTGAAAACCTCCTCCCAGTCGATATCGATCCGGGGGCGCACGGGCGCCATCGCCGCCGCCGCCGATCGGCCTGCGATCGGGGGAGGGGAGAGATGGGGGGAGATGGAATTGGGGGGGGGGGGGGTTTGGCTTTTGGGGGTTTGTGCGAGGGAAACCGGAGCCGGGTGAAAAAAAATGGAGGTTGCCGCCGCTAATCATCAGCACCTTTACGCTGGAAGGAAGATTCGGCTACGGCAGGCGGCGGGCGGCGGGGTTATGTTAGTGCTGGGCCGTGTGGGCCGGTGATCACTCATGCACATAGCACTGTGTCAGTTAGGCCAAGGGCCACTTAGTACGCCGAACAACATGGCCTGGGCGGGACCGGACCGGCTCGGCCCATGGAGGAAATGGCTTACTGGGCCAGGATTCGTTGAGAGGGTGACGCGGTAGCGTTACTGGGCCAAGTGGAGGCCCATTTAGTTGAGCTCATGCATCTTTCGTTGAGGCCCACGTCGGTGAATTTGGTCCGGCGTTGCTCGTCGTCGACTGCCGGCGAGGCGAACCCCGGAGGCACCATCAATCCCTTTGTCAAGGCCTGATCCTCGGGGAACGAAACGGAAGAACATTTTCTTTGGTCGGTGCAAGATCCTCGGAGAAGCAATCAGCTCACACGCTTCTGTAACAGACAAGAGGCCGGAGAACAGGAGATTAAATGGCCGGTGCCATCTGCAGACAGGATCAAGGCTACCGATGCATTGCAATACTGACATGACACGGAGGCGGTGGAAGTACGGAACTGCAAGTCCAAGAAGGTCACGATCATCAAAGGGTCTCCAGTTAGCTGTCTCCAACGGAACCCTTTAAACCGTTCTCTACCCTATATATAGAGAAGATTCCGTTCTCTATTGCTCCAGCAGCGTTCTCTAAATGGTCCTCTAAAATAGAGAACGCTACAGATTTTCTCTATATATAGAGATTCTCTCTCCTCTTCTCTATTTTTTCTTTACGTTTTAAACACTGAATTAAATAAAAATAAAATATGTCCATAGCATTTGAGGTATGATAAATACGTACGTACAAAAATTTGGAACAAAATACGTTTCTAATATAGGGTTTAATGTATAGAGAACGAGATTTAGAGAACGTTGTTGGAGGGAAATGAGATATAGAGGAGAGAATCTTGTAGAGAATTATGTAAATGAAGGATATAGAGAAGAATATAGAGAACGACCGTTGGAGATAGCCTTAGAGTAGCACTGGAGATTCAGAACTTAGTAATTGACAGACAAAACGGGATCTCAACTCTGAACTTTCTTTCTTTTTTTTTTCTTTTTTGTTTAGAAGAAAAGGCACTTTTATGGTTTTAAGACCATTGGGCCTTGATCCAACAACGGTAACTGAACTATTGGTCGATCGGTGTGACGGTGTTGTTGGATG
The DNA here is from genome assembly GCF_002211085.1 of Panicum hallii. Lineage (NCBI taxonomy): Eukaryota > Viridiplantae > Streptophyta > Magnoliopsida > Poales > Poaceae > Panicum > Panicum hallii. The sequence continues at coordinate 62,333,892 of NC_038044.1, read as the reverse complement.
AACAACCAAACCCCTGTTGATTGTGCAGGGCAGGGAACCAGTGCCCTGCGATTTTTGTGGTTGTATTCCGAGGAGAGAATGAGGACTTGCAGTTACAGGCTTGCAGTGTGTTTTGTCCCGTTTGGCCCTTCACGCTAGCGCGCTGAGCGTTGGAGGCAACAAAGTTTTGAACATTTGTAACTCCTGGACATTCAGATCGATGCAGATGTCTTTCCAGTTGCATTTGCATTTCCGATTGTATGCCGCAGTGCTATTCATGCTGTCATCGATCAAGAACCTGCAAACGAAGTGACAACTTATCTTTTTTGAACTTAAAAGTGACAACTTTTTTAGTACAGCAACCAGTCTGCAGGCATGACATCCACATTGGTACCAGGCGACGGACGCAGCAGCGGTCAGCATCGGCGTGGCCCTGCAAGTCCAAGCAGTGGAGATGGGTCCTACACAGTATCGATTGACGCGGAAGGTCTGCAGGCGGCGGGCGGTCGATTAGTCATCGGTGCCGTACCGGGTTCCGCCGGCCGCGGGCACGAAGGCGGGAGGATATCGGCCGCCAGCCGCCGTCGCCGCGGAGCGCAATGCGGCGAGGTGACGCGCGCGGGGAAGATGGAAGGCGGAGCCGAAGGCCGCGGGGTATGACACCATGGGAGGTTCCCGTGCCGTCGCGGACGCCGGCGATGCCGAGCGCGCCGGCGCGGCGAGGACGGGAGCGCGAGGGGGACGCTCGGGGTGGGCGGTACTTCATTTACCGTCCAGGGCCTGGGGTATTTTGAACCGTTGGATCGGGACTCTGCGGCCGCGACTCGATCTGTCCAAGTGAAGCGGCAGCGTTGCTGGGCCAAGTGGAGGCCCCCACTTACTTTGAGCCCATCCTTCCTTTGTTGAGGCCCGCGTGGCCCTCTCGCTCGCTCGTCGTCGATTCCCGCCGCCGGCGTGGCGAGCACCGCTGCACCGGACTACCGGAGGCACCATCAAACCTTCATCACGATGTGATTCTCGAAGAACGAAAACGGAAGAAAGCCTTTTGTTGAATGCATGATCTTCTGAAAAGCAACCAGCTCACACTCTTCTGCACTAACAGTCAGGGAAAACTAGAAGGATCGTTGAGGCTACCGATCACTTCTCTGCAGGTCCTCATTCAGTTTCAGAAATCAATAGCAGGTACAATCAGAAGATCACAATGATAAGTCAAGAGTAGCACTGGACATTCAGAACACAACTTCAGTAAGTCCAGATTTTCAGAACAGCAAACCATGAGCTGCATCGTGATCTCTGGCTGCACTTCGACCTACACAAGTACACATCCCTTGAGCCTCAGGACATGATCTGCTCCAGCTCCAGGTCCCTGCTCTGCGAGCAGTCGGACTAGAACAGCACCTTGCATGGTCTCCTTGAACCCTGTGCCGCAGGACAGAATGGGAAGCTGATGCTGCGTGACCAAAACAAATTTGTCAGTTCCTTTTGGTTTCCTTCAGAGTATAACCAGGTACATCTAACCCACTAAGCATTTTAGGTTTTGGTTTAAATTCGAACTGAATCCAAATCATTCCTGCAAACAAATCTAGAAGAGACCACAACTGGTCTTAAAGAGCAGTGAAATTTAGGTGTAATTGGCACGGTGAAATTGAGGAAAGAATACCATGCCTCATCGAATTAGCATCAGCTTGCAATCTACAGGTAACAGTAGGAATAACTCGAAAAGAAATTCACATTACAGCTTCCGGCAACATCATGGACATTGCATTACACTGTCCAACAGAAATGTTGCGATCACCACAACTGCAGCTACGAGTCTGACTGCAAGATGTCTGTGTGCGCCAAGAACTCCCGTCACAACATTTGCTCACAGGCAAACATGACTACATTTCGAGAGAACAATTCACACCACATTACGACGCTGCTACATTACATGGTCCAACAAAAGTAATAGGGCACTAATACTACAACTACTGAAGTTAAACTGATGCCTAACTTGGCTACCATAAGCTACTACTAGTCAAGCACACAGCAGTGGACGGTACTAGCCAGTAGCCACGCATGCTGTCAGCTACGAGCTCGGAGCTCGATCGGAGCTCCACGCGCAGAGAAGAGGCAGCAACCAGCAGGGCTTCACGGCCTCCGCTCGGCGACCTCCATGAGCAGCCACTCCTTCCTCATGTCCTCGGGCAGCGCCATCAGAGACCTGAACTTGCGGTCGTCGCGGACGAGCGCGCTGTAGGCTCGCAGCAGGTCGGCACGGGCCAGGCGGGGTCGGATAGCCTTGAGCGCATTGTAGATCTCTCCCGGGAGAGCGACGCCGCTCCGTTCGCGCTCGCCGTCACCAGCCTGCGAGAAAGAAGACGGAGAATGGTTGGTTGGCTAACCTCCGATGGTCTCCAATCACGAGCGGCGGAGCAGCCCATGCATGGCCCGCCAGATCGAATCGAGCACGAACCTGTCGGCGGCCGGGCAGCCCCCCGCCAACGCTAACCCCGAGTTGGCAGCGGAAACGGCGCGGGTCGAGGTCGAACCGGCCCCGGGGGCCGGCGCCGGGCACCCGTATGAGCGGAGGAGGCACGGCGCGCGTGAACGGAGGAGCTCCGCCTCCGCGCGCCGGGTGCGCGGCCGGGAGCTCGAGCGGAGGAGGCACGGCGTGCGTGAACGGAGGAGTTCCGCCTCCGCGCGCCGGGTCCGCGGCAGGGAGCTCGAGCGGCGGGTCCTCCATGTCCGACGACGAGCCCGAGGAGGAGTCGTCCCCCGCCGGCGCCGGGTGCGGGGGCGCCAGCAGAGAGAAGGGGCAGTCGCAGTAGTACAAATCTGTCGAGCGGCCGCCGCCGCTCTGCGCCATCGCCGCCGCTGTCGTTGGTTGCCAGCCGATTGGAGTGAGGGGAGGTGGGGCTTTGCCGCGACCTTTGCGAGAGGGGGAGTGGACAGTGGAGAGCGGATAGCGAAAAAGGAGAAGATAACACCGGAGGCTTGCACCGCGGATTTTCCAGGCCGCCGCCACTTGCCAGCTGCCGAGCCCCTCCGGCGACACCTACGCCACGACCTCGCCACGCGGCGAGTCTGCGACGCCGCGTGGCGGCTAGCATGACCCGCGACCCGCAACGACTTGGCTTTGACTCCGGCGACTCGTGCGCGGCACGTGCTGCGTGTTTAATTTTTTTCTGGCGACGATGAAATGATTACACTTTATTGAGTTGAAATATTACTAAATATTTCTCCCAACTAGGATCAAAATCCCACGTAAACAAACAATATAATTTTAAAAAATTGGACCTTCTACATTTGACAGATTTAGTTCTTAAAATTTCTTATTCTCAGCAACACATATTTGTGGAGAATCAATCCATAGTAGCTGAGGACATTAGACATTGCACAGCTAACATACAATACAGCTAGGAAGGAAGCCTCAAGAGTTGACGAACCACTGAAACAAGTTCCCTAGAAACACCATCACATTATCATGCATGATATTGGTGCGTGATATGCAGGGCAAACTCAACAAGTCTCACTTGTTCTCGAGTTCCGTTAGAAAGGCTAGGAGATCCCAACCAGCTATCACCGACATGCTGATGTTTAAATCCGGGAACTAATTTTTAACTTTTAGTCCGGATCATATCGGATACTAAATAAAGAGATTAAACATGAGTTAATTATAAAACTAATTACGTAAAGACGAATATATAATTAATCCATCATCGGCACATGTCTACTGTAGCACAACATGATCAAATCATGGACTAATTAGATTTAATAGATTCGTCTCGTAAATTAGCTTCCATTTATACAATTGATTTTATAATTAGACTATATTTAATACTTAGTATCAGAACATCCGATATGACGGCATTAAAGTTTAGTCTGGAGGAACCAAATACACCTTTAAACCTTATATGCTTCCAATTCCAATTTCCATGAGCAGCCATTCCTTCCTCGTGTTTTTGGGGAGTGCCATAAGAGATCTGGACCGGCGATCATCCCGGATAAGCACGCTATAGGCTCGCAGCAGGTCGGCGCGGGCCAGTCTGGGTATCCCTCGGAGCGCCTCAAAGATTTCTCCAGGGGAGGTGCCTTGTGGCCCCTGTAGAGGTTCAGCAGACTTCAAAGAAGCTTGAAGTGATTTGTTGTTTTCACAAAGCATGTGGAGAAGTGCATCTTCTTTCTCAATGTCCAGAGACAGTAATGAGTACAGTTAGTCCTAATGGACGCTGCAGCAGAACAAATACCTCCTTTCCTCCTTTATTAAGTCCATATATGCTGCAATTTATTTTCCGTTTGGAGCGATTCATGTCAGTAAGAACTCAGAACTGCCATCTACTTCCACATCACGAGACGAAGAAATAATTAAAATTATTTTCTTTAGAAAAAGAAAATGATGATATGGTTGAGGAGAAACCGTGCTAGATGCTCGTAGACTGGGTGGAGCAACCTCTACAAGCCTCATTTGCCTCCGATTTCCATGAGAGCAACCATTTCTTGATTCCTTCCTCATGTTCTTCTGGAACGCCATTAGGGATCTGAATCGGGTAAGCATACTATAGGCGTAAAGCATATCAACATGGGCCAACCTTAGGTATCACTTTGAGGCTCAGAAAATTTTATCCAAGGGAAGCTTCTTTGGGCACTTGTACAGAGAGACAGCTGACTTTAGAGAAGCTTCAAATGATTTGTTGATTTCTCCAATTAAACGGAGAAGTGTATTTAAGTAAGCATGCTCTACTGTTAGCTTCAAACATGTAAACAAATAACATAGTTCAGGAGAAACCATATTAGATGAGTGCATTAGAAAACGTTAAACATGGTGACAAAATTTACTATACAAATTAGTGCACGTATCAAGATCCATGGTCACCACATGGAATACACAAAGCAAGACGTGTGGGAAACATGGTTCTACTACCTCTATTCTTTCCAAGTGCTATGACCACTTTTTTATTTTTCTCGTGGAATTAGGCTATAGGAAATTAAGAAATCTATTCCTTTCCTTTTTCATGAACCAAAGAACAACCATTTAGGTGAAAAGAAAATCGTCAGAAATTAGAATCCTACAAAAATAGCATAAATCCTATGGCTACCCCCTATTCCAAACAGGGCCTTGGGTGTTTGGGAATGAAGCAAATAGCTTTTGCTCACCGTATACATGCATCCATTTTCCAAAACTGTTATCTTTGCATTGATAATAAAAAGATTAGTTACATCCAAACTTACCACTATAAAGTTCATTGATACTCCTCAGACGGCCGCTCGACATCTTCTTGGAAGATCACTGGCAAGGTAATGATATCAAAGGGTTTCGGGGTTGACTTTATACCTGACCTAACCTTTAATTCAGAGTGGGGGGGGGGGTGGTTTGATTCATCAGATCTAGAGTTAGGATCAGGTGGTGATGATGATGGAAGGATGGGAAAGGGGGTGGATAGGAATGATGCGGGCGGCATCACCAAATTGGTGATGGATGAAGCGCGGATTTAGGTGGGGGTGAAGGGGGTTGAAAGGATGGTTAGGTGGAGGTGGCGGCGGTGGCGGCTGCAGGAGGTATGTATGAGGGTAGGGTTGGGTGAGATATATAGGAACAGTGGGGTAATAGAATATCTACGGAGGCAGACGAGAAAGAACACATCGCATTGTCCGCTCATCACGTGACCACACGTCAGGAGGAAAGAAGGATTTTCACGGGCAGCACGTGAAACACGAGATGCGAGTGAAGCAAGGTTTTTCCACGATATGCTTTTAGCACACGCACTATTGGCTGACGCAGTTCTAAACAGGGCCATATAGACCAGAGGAGCCAGGGGGTTGAAAGGGTGGCTAGGAAGTGAGAATGAGAAGTTAGGGCTGGGGGTGATATACATGGGAGGGGTGAAAGTGATGGCCATGTTGTGGCGAATAGAGTTGTCAGTGATTGTGTGAGGTGGGAATAGGATCAAGTAGGGTGTTTCATTAGCTTATTATGTTTGTTGGGGGGAGGAGGAGATGAGAGGCGTTTCAACAAAGAACGGTCAGACATAGCGGATAGAAAACTTTTTACACAAAATAGTTGTAGTGGTTCCGTTTTTATAAAAATGGCTGCGTTGGTTTCAATTTATAAATATGACTGTGATGGTCCGCTTTATCTTTACCTATTTATAAAGCACGTAACGTTCCCACCTTAATTTTTGGTTTCGTCCAACTTCTATCATCGATATATGGATCTTGGTCCATCCCGTATGCGAGTCGAACCAGCCCTTCATCCACGACTTGATCACGTAAACCCAGCCAGTCACCGAGACCGGATGATGCGCCCCTCATCTCCCTCCACACCATCGCCGGCGTCCGATCCAATGACACCATGAAGGTCGTACTCACCATGGGCGGCGCCACCCTCCACGCCCTGCTGGACTCCGGCTCGACCCACAACTTCATCGCGGAGGACAGCGTGGGGGCCACCGGCCTTCTGCCCCAACGCCGCGACGCCCTGTCCGTCACGGTCGCCAACGGGGAGCACGTGCCCTACGTCAGGATGTTCTGTCACGCCGCCTTCACCATCGAGCAGGAGCACTTCACCGCCGACTTCTACGTCCCGCCGCTCGACGCCGGATACGACGTCGTGCTGGGCACCCAATGGCTGGCAACGCTGGGTCCCATTATGTGGAATTTTGGACGACTCACGCTGTCCTTCTGGCATGGCACACAGCCTGTGTGCTGGCACGGCATTGCTGGACCACCCAGCCCGCGCCTACACACGGCCACGGGCGGTGATCTCCTCGCCATGCTGCTGGACGAGTTCCAAGAGGTCTTCACCGAGTCGAACCGGTTGCCACCACAGCGATCTCACGACCACCACATCAACTTGCTGCCCGGTGTGGCCGTGCGCCCCTATTGATACCCGTCGGCGCACAATGACGAGTTGGAGCGGCAATGTCGCACCATGCTGCAGCAAGGCCTAATCCGTCCCAGCTCATCGGCATTCTCCTCACCGGCCATCCTCGTCCTAAAGCCGGACGGTTCGTGGCACTTCTGCATGGACTACCGCACCCTCAACAGCATATCCGTCGAGGACGCCTTCCCAATCCCGGTGGTCGATGAGCTGCACGGCGCGCGCTACTTCACCAAGCTGGACCTCCGTTCAGGCTATCATCAGGTTCGGATGTTCCCTGCAGACGTGCACAAGATGACATTCTGAACACATGATGGGCTCTATGAGCTCCTCGTCATGCCGTTTGGCCTCGCCAACGCGCCGGCAATATTCCTAGCCATGATGAACGAAGTCCTACGGCCATACCTTCGTCGATTCGTCTTGGTGTTCTTCGACGACATCCTGATCTTTAGCTCTAGCTGGGTGGATCACTTTCACCACGTCCGCGCAGTCCTCAGCATGCTGCGGCAACATCGATTGTTCATCAAGCGCTCCAAATGCGCCTTCGGCAAGACGAAGATCGCCTACCTGGGCCACATCATCTCAGCCGACAGCGTGGCCATGGATACCGGCAAGGTCCAGGCGGTGCTAGATTGGCCGGTGCCCACATTGGTGCGCGCTCTCCACGGCTTCCTCGGCTTGGCAGGCTACTACCGCAAGTTTGTGCATGATTATGGCTGCATTGTCGCGCCTCTCACTGCCTTATTGCGCAAAGAGGGGTTTGGCTGGTCCGACGTCGCGGCAGCAGCCTTTGTCGAGCTCAAAACGACGCTCACCATGGCTCCCGTGCTAGCATTACCGGCCCTCGACAAGCTATTCATCATGGAGTGTGATGCCTCCTCGGCCGGCTTCGGCGCTGTGCTGCTCCAAGACAAGCGACTGATGGCGTTCTTCAGCAGCCCAGCAGCACCACGGAACGCTTTCCTAGCGGAACTCATCGGCCTCATCCACGCCATCTGCTGGAGGCCATATCTCTGGGGACGACACTTCCTAGTCCGCACAGATCATTACAGCCTTAAGTTCCTCCCTGACTAGCGCCTCGTGATGATTCCGCAGCACCATTAGGTGGGCAAACAGCTAGGAAAGTGGCTAGAATAAAGCTTGTAGATGAGTTTTCTTGCCGCATAATTAGCGGGTGTTTTATTTAGAAGGTTAGCTGAGATTCTTAAGGGATATTTGAGAGTAATTTGAGGAGGATTTGTTGGACCCTCTCCGCAACTACGTCTTCAACCCCTGGTCATCCCGGACCTCCGCTCCGACCCCTTCGTCCACCTGCCCGGCCCCTGCTGCGGTTGAGGACGACCCCTGCTGCGGTTGAAGACGTAGTTGCGGAGAGGGTCCATGAGGTCGCGGACGGCCATGAACCCGAAGAGCTTGACGGGGCCGGCGGCGGCCGCTGGTCTCGGTAGCTTGGCGAGCTTGACGGAGAAGATCTGCAGCATGGGGCCGCCCACGTGACGGCCGCAGCTGGCCGTCGAAGTCGGCACGCACTCGGCGGTTGGAAGCGTCAGCCTCATCGGCTGCATGGAAGCTGACGATCGGGAGTGGGATTGGGATCGTGAGCGAAACTGATGAACCCTAGCTGAAAGATGGGACGACGGGGCTCAGATGAGCAAGGGGAAGAAGCTACTTACTCTCGCCGGTGTCTAGGAGACTGAAGAGCCAGCGGAACAAGTCGACTCTCGGTTCGTAGAGGGATCCATCGCCATGCTTGCTCCTCTCCATCACCACCACCGGGTTCACGCCCTCCTCCTCTTCCTCCTCGAGATCATCCTCTTCCCCATCTACTTCAAGGAGATCATCCGCCGCCGCTTCTTCCGTCGCCTTCCTTTTCCTGGCGTGCGACGACGCTGGTCTCCATCAACACGGTGGATGCTCAAGGATTTGGGATATGCTTCGTCAGGGTTTGATCTCTGTTTATTTGACCCTCTTCCCTGCTCCTTTACGATCCAAACGAACCTAGCCGATCCGATTCGTTTTCGATTCCCTTTAGCAGAAGTCGAGCAGAACGGAAACGACATGACTACATGGGTGAAAGGTTGCTTGCTGGAGGCGCAGGCGCATGGCAATAATATTGGCCGATCCATACACTAATCAGTTTTTACACCTCCCTAGTAAGGCTAGAAATTTTTTGATTTGGTTACAGTTTCCTAGTCCTCCTATGAATAGCACACTGCACACATGCGCTTGAAATTTACCATTTTTCATATGAATTTTTACAAAATGATTTTGCATTCCAACTTCTGCTATAAAGTACATCTATGGATGCACTATGGATATGCAATGTTTCAATCTTTTTTAATACCTGTGCATATATGTGCATTGCTGTATCGGTGTCTCGGAAAAAAAAAGTTAGCATATCGAAATATCACGAATCTGGGTACCCCGGCAATAAGCTTCCCATACATATGCATTCACCCTGTTCTCCCCAGAGAAATCCATAACAGTGCATTTTGTGAAGCATATCCAAACGAATTAGTCCAAAAACTCTCTGTATTATGGACTTCTCACTGGTATTCACATCACTATTAAACGAGCGTCAACCATAACAAAGATTGTCAAGCTATCTCCAATCAGCACAGCCAAGGGGCCATTTGGTATCAAATGACAAAATTAACAGACGCCCACATTTGGCTCCAACATTGTATAGTATCGACAAGGAGGCCAGGAGGGGAGGAAGGCTGCAGGAGTTTGTTTCTAAGGACCGCGGGCTCTGAAGAAGCACAAGCACCCGCCCGCCTGGCCTTCCGGTATCATGCCACCGCCCTTGCTCGTGTCGAGGGCCTCCAGGAGCCGCACCACCTCGTCCATGTCCGGCCGCTTATCCGGGTTCGCGTCCCAGCACTTGCGCATGATGTTCGCCATCGCGCTTGGGCAGCAGCGGGGGATGTCCGGGCGCAGATTCTGCGCAGACAAAACCACTATTCATTTATTCTGCCCAGTACATGTTCAATACATGGGTGATAAAAGAGATATCGACAGTGAAGTCAGCAACTGAAAACAGACCTGATGGACAACAGCAGATGAGACGTCTGCAAAACTGAGGTCTGGATATGGCATGTCACAGCAGTATATTTCCCATAAGCATATGCCAAAACTGTAGACATCACATTTCCTATCGTATGGCTTGCCTTCAAGGACCTGCAGACACCAATAGGAAGAACAAATAATTACTTGGAACATAAATAAGTAACTAAAACTCTATCAGAGTAAAACACTTAGCCCGACAGAGAAAGGAAAGATAAACAAGAGCATTTACAAATCCTAAACAGTAAAGTAGTATACCTCTGGGGCCATGTAGCCAAGTGTGCCGGTTGCACCTGTCATATCCTTTGGATTCTGAGCCTCAACACGAGCAACACCAAAATCAGCAATTTTAAGGTTCCGTTGCATATCAAGTAGCATATTTTCAGTTTTAACATCCCGATGAACAATCTTTCTTGAGTGCAGATAGCTCAATCTGCAAAAGGTACAAAAGAAAAGGTCATTATAAGATTTAATATCAGAAAAAGCATGATAGAAACTTTACCCAACTCCTGAACAAAACAAGGTTTTATATAGCTTGCTTACCCTCTGGCCAGATCCAATGCTATCTGAACCACAACCTTATATGCAAGCTTCCTTCGCCTGTTCTTTATTAGATATTGTTTTAGTGTTCCACCAGCAAGATATTCTACCACAACACAACATGCTCTTGGCGGCAGCTCAGTGCGCACACCACTGCTAGAACTATTGGCTGGAATCTTAAGGTCTGTAGTACCCATTGATGCACCAATGAACTGCATGCAGGAAAGTAAAGAGTAACTATGTAAGTGGACAACAAGAAGAAACCTACTACTGAAGAGCAAAGACAGCACCGAAAATTGACAGTTCTCAATAAACATTCCACAGAAAGTCCGTGAGTGTGTCACATACTGTAAAACGCACAAAGCAGAAATGTTCACCTTTGTGACATTTGGATGGTTGAGCTCATGCCAGACAGCAACCTCCTGTTTAAATGATGCTCGCAGTTTAGCAGTTTCAGCTTCCGTTGCAAAGCCATCTTCACCCCAATCCAACAGTTTTACTGTAGACATCATGAGAAAAAACAGAGCGAGCGAGCACATGAGAAAATCAGGACATCGTAATGCATATGCTATTGGTAATTTGTTAAAGTATCTGACTCAACAGTAATATAAACAGTTTCATATAACTTCATCAATTTGATAATATGCTGTTCAAGAAAGCTGTCTATTTGTCTACAAGGCTAAAAAAAGGGTATGGTGACAGATGTACAGCATCTCGATCTTGTGTAACAGGAGAGTTCAGGAACAGGACACTGAATAAGCTCATGCCACCTGAGATCATAAATGCAACCAAAGCACAAAGCAGACACCTAATGGAATGAAATTATCATGGCAATTTCCCTTCTCTCACAAGTATTTAGGTTTTAAGAATTCACAATCAGAACCTCGAGTAAAAGAAAAACTTAAATCCACAAAGGTGCAATACTTCACACACATAAACTAGTGCAAAGAGATAAGTCAGCACCACATAACCATCGCACATCACTTGTGCAAAAACGCATACATGACTACACATTTGACATGTGTAGACATGACAGTTCTATTTTCCATGAAGAAGAATTGTTTCTTAAATCTTAATTCATATGGAACATGAAAAACAGCTGAGACAACTATTTGCTAGAACAGGTATCCAATGATAGAAGAGGAAAAAGAACAATAAATATTGAGATCACATAATAAGAGCTAGCTTTTCCTGTTAACGGAACTAGGATATCCTGTCACGGAAAATATTTAAGTCCTAGCTGATGCATTCATGTACATGTGCCAACTGAATAGGAATTGCATTGTTTGAAATGGATACACATGTATGTCTCATTTAACCAAAGTAAACCATTGAATTTGTCCTGGAAATCTAGAATTCTAATCCTGAATAATCTCATCTCATGCAGACGCACAACGAATGATGAGAAAAAACTGGGTACCTGCGACATCCTGCCCATCGTACGTGCCGCGATACACCGTGCCGTAGGTGCCCTGCGCGATGACGTACCGAATCTCGAGCTTGGCGAGGTCGATCTCCCAGTCCTCCCGGGGCCCCTGGATGGACTTGCCCTTGTGCTTCTCCCAGGTCTTGGCCAGCTGCTTCTCCAGCTGGAGGTCCAGGCTCTCCAGGTCGATCTTGTCGGCCCGCACGTAGGCCTCGTTCTTCGCAGCCGCCGACGCGCCGCCGCTCGACGCCATCGCGGCCCGGGACCGGCCCCCGACTTCCAAGAACTCAACTTTCCTCCGTTATGGGAGACTTGCAGCCTCCGCTGTGTTGGATGGAGCACCAGAGCTCTCCACAGGACCTCCCCGCCGCCGGGGGCAGAGGCTAAGGTCGCAAATTCTGCATAAACAAAAAGGAAGGCAATGGCGTAAAGGGGCGGAATTCACGCGGAATCGAAGGAAGCGGGCGCCTAAAAATCTTGGGACACGAACTGGTTACAAGCACTGCTCCAGCGCGCGGCAAGCAAATCGCTGCGTGATAGGGGTTTGGAGCAAGGGAGGGAGAGAAAGATTCGGATTTGGATTTGGATTTGGTTGCAACCAGACTAGTTAGCTCTGATGGGAGCAAGGGGGATTCCTCCCGAGCAAGCGAGGGCGTGTGCCTACCAGCGGAAGGAGGAACCGGTCGCCAGGTCCCCGTGGATCTGCAGCTTCAGCTCCAGTACCAGGGAGGGGGGCAGAGCAGGAGGACGGCGAGGACTGGAAAAGAAGCAGGAAATTCGAGGTGCCGTCGCTCCGTTGTGAGGGGACGCTGTGGGATGAGGGGGGCCGAGGTGAGAGCCGGGAGGTGGCTGCGGCGCCGGCGAGGCGGTGGACGCCGGCGAGGTGGGTTTGGTGCGAGGAGGCCGAACGCCGGAGCAGGTCAGCAGGTTGAAGGCAGTAGGAGTTCCAGAAGTTTGGCCCGTCGTGTACCGATTGTCATGACTCAGAAGGGGAATTTTCCGGCAATAAATGACAAGGATTAAACCACGTTTTCAACATTGATATGTGGCTTCTCTGCCAAGGGCGCGTCACCTGTTGAACAAAACGAATTTCTTTTCCTTTTTTTTCCGCGAACAAAAAAGGAATTTCTTTTGTTTCTAAGAGAAATAAAGGAATTTAAGTCCCACACAATATGGAGACTGGAGGTTGGGGCATCACCAAACATTGTGGCGGCAATCGATGCACGTGCAAAAAGAAAAAAAAGAGTGCCACGAGTGGGTAAGATATTACTCCCTCCGTATATAAGGTGTAATCACCTTTTACTTTTAAATAAAGCGCGCTCTCTTTATACATACGTACATCGATACAGTAGTACTAGTGCTGATAGAGAGAATTAAATACATTTTTCAGTCTTTGAATCAGAGGTGGTTACGTCTTATATGCTAGAACTAAGTGAGTATTGTCTTTACTAGACAAATATATCCGTGCATTAATTTATAAGGATCTACTTGATCGAGTATAAATATCGCATTTGTATAGTTGTTCATGCATTAATTTATAAGGATCTACTTGATCGAGTCATGGACGAGTTATGGACGGAGGGCTGATCCGACTTACATACCGAATAAAACAAGGCTCACATCTCGATAATAGAGTTTGGACCAAATCAAAAATTAAAATGAAAATGTTTCTTGCTTTAGAAATATACTAGCAAATATACCCGTGCGTTGTTACGGGAAACTATATAGATATATTGATTAGCATATAAAATAATATATATTATACATCATATATATTTTATAATAAAATAAAACGTGTTGGTTGAGAATTTCAGTCTTTTTCTATTTTACTCGCTAAGTTTTTTCTATTTTACTCGCCAAGCACTAATTCTAAACAGTTTCGGACCCTTAACTTAACGTATGGTCACACGGATTTCGATCGACGGACCAACAAATTATTATTTGCTTTAATAATAGTAGAGATATATGTAAAGATAAAAAAATTTCTCTACTTCCAGCTATAACTATCATCACCATCCCCGACGGCCGTGGAGAAAAATCGAGTATAATATGAAGGGTAGTAACCGGAGTCGCTATTGACGCCGTGGAGGTGCTGCGCGAGGAGGGGGATGGAGAGTTGGTGCCAGACCATATCTTAGGAGGAGGATAGGAATCATGGGAAGCTCACCTGCTAAAAGAATGATGGTGAGTCTCAACCTAGATTCAATAATATGGATGTTTAGAGCATCAAATTACATCTCGTACTTCTTGAATAAAGCTCCTTCTATTTCTGAGAGCTAGTTTTTTAACCTCAACTCCAGTCGTAGCCCAGTCGTAGCCTCTAAATCTCACCCTTTTCTTTTAATCCAAAGGGTAGGAGCCATTTGTCAGTGGATAGGAGGTTTCCTAGAGAGCCTCCAAGAATAGAGGGTGGAGGAAGAGATTAGAAATTCTCCCCAAAATGGAGGATCCAGTAGAGGATCTGCTGGAGTATGATTTTTTTATTCCACCCTCTAAATTTAAGATAGGAGTTTATTTAGAGGGTCTGCTAGATTTGCTTTTAATCGTAGGAGAAAACGGGGTGGAGAGTATCTAAGGCTGCGTTTGGTTCGACGGTTGCAGGCAGCGTTCGCGTTGGAAATGCGGAACCCGAACCAAAGGGCTAGCTTTACGGACACGCTTTTCTCACCGCAGCAGCGTTCACGCGTTGTGTTCTCACCGCAGCCCAGCACCAGCTTTTACGAGCGTTGGAGCGAACGAGTTGATGGAAATTACCCGCACTGCCACCGCTTATGCGTGGATACCGGTTCGATTATTCTCTCTCCTCCGTTCTTTTCTCCTTCGACACCCTCCCTCGAGTACTCCTCTCCCTCGCTCCAGACTGAAGCCAGGTCCGGCGGCGCGAGCAGCGGGCGGCGGGGGCGTGCGGCGGCGCCCGGGCACGGCGGCGTTGCGGGCGGCGGCGGCGGCGGCAGGGGCGCGCGGTGGGGGCGGCGGCGCCCGGGCGCGGCGGCCGTGCGGGCGGCGGGGGCGCGGGCGGGCGGCGGGGGCACAGGCAGGGGCGCGCGGTGGGGGCGGCGGCGCCCGGGCAACGTGAAGAGTATGTAAGGGAAAAAGAGTTTTCAATTTGTATATAAACAGTATATAGCTTCCCCGCAGCAACGTGAACCAAACAGCTTTTCAGCTTTTCCATAGCAACTATCCCACAGCAGCTTTTTCACAGCAACTATCTCACAGCTGATTTTTCACAGCTCACAGCTCAACCAAACGCACCCTAACAATAATTTAGTAGGTTCAAACTTTACCGGGTTGAACGGAAACAGCCTTCGCCGGCGGTGGATCATCCGACGTTAGTCGAAGATAGCCTATTCGACTGCACATGCGAGGGAGTACTGTTATAGCCAAAGACGTATGCGAGAGATAGGAAGTGTAATCTTTTAATCCGCCTTCATGTGTTGTGATAGTCTGCTACGATGCTTTCTTGAAATCTGCAGGCACATTGCAACAGCCAACACATCGTTCATTTTTCAAATTCCAGAGATAGAGATAGAGGTTAAAAGGCCGCAAATGCTAAGTTTCTTATTTGACCTCAAAAGATAACTCAATTCCTTCTTTGACCCTAAAAAATTTTCCCTTCCTAATATGACACCGAGTTCTAATTCTCATTCCTTATTTGATATTTTTGTCACTTCTCTGAGCTAAATTGGAAAAAACAACCTCCAAATCACTTTCAAAAATCATGAAACTTTTGATAAAACAGATGAAGATAAACCCATCTTTTTAAAAAACACACATGTACCTTTGTAATTTTTTAAATAAAATTCACAAAATTAGGGTACCTTTTAAACTTATCTGAATTTTATGGCACCAAAATACTATTAAAAATTATGGAACACAACTATTATTCCTTGCATTTGATGAAATAATTATTATTTTATTTTCTAGCATAAGTTGCGTAGGGATTTATGAAGAATGGAGTATTTGGAAAATTTTATAAGAACCTCATAATTCTCTATGTAATTGATGATATGAAAGAATTTTATAAATTACTACATCCCATGTGAGGAATTTTAATTATTTTTTGTTGATATTTTGAAAGTAATTTGGTGCCATAAAACTCATACAAGTTTTAAAGGTAGTTTAATTTGATGAATTTTAGTTTTAAAATTGTAAAGATATATATGTGTTTTTAAGCGTAGTGGGTCCATCCTCAATTGTTCTATGACTAGAAAATATTTTATGAATTCTGGAGATTATTTAGTGGTCGTTTCACTCGATTTAACCAACGAAAGTAACAAAAATATCAAATAAGGGAAGAAAGTTAGAATGCAGTATTAAGTAAGGGATAAAAAATTTTACAGGGTCAAGAAAAGGAATTTAGTCATCTTCTAGTGTTAAATAAGGAATTTTCTCCATATCATGAGGAAAATTAAAGTATATGAGTAGTATATCTAATACTATGATCCATTGATTCAGCACGCAATGATCGTTTCAACTGGATTTGACGTGGAGCAACAAAGTCAAAATAAAAACGCCCATTCATCAGGTAAAATGGTTACGTTTACGGCACCTTAATTACATGACGCTTCTTGTTTGCTTGTACGAGATCTCCGCAGGATCAAATCAGGCCAGGCCCAACGACACAAATATTGCTATCATCTCCGTGCGTGTCGACACGTTGACGCAGGCAATGGCATTTTTGTCCATGCATTCCATCAAGCTGACCGCGTTTACTAATGTGATATATATATATCTGATTGACTAAATCCCTTTTGAGAGGAAAAAAAACTTAATGACTAATCATTGTACGAAGCGTTGACGTGGAAATTATGTGCACAATGATGATGTGATTTGGTTGGTGTGTGCTCCGACCTTCCGGGAATGCGAGCTCAAAATACATCCTGAGCAACCGAGTGGAATTTTCCTGGGGCTTCTCAGTCGGATATTCGGAGAATATGGCATCACCTTTGCACTTGGCCAATTATTGTTTGCACAAGCGTGTTTTTTCCTTATTTAGCTTTAGGGTCCCTGTTTCTTTCAAAACAAAAGCTTTAGGGCCCTGGTTGAAGCGGACAAATATTTCCAATTCATGCTGCAAAACATGTATACACAGACGCTTAATAATGTACACTGCCACTTTTATTGTATATTGTGATCAATCGTCATCCTCCTCCTTACGGAACCAGTATATATATAAAAAAGAAAATTTTACTTTATTTTCAATTTTAACTGATAACGAGGGCCATCCAGCTGTCGAAACCAGACAAGTTTGGCCCTTCGGGTGGTTTCAAATGTGGTTTTGTACTTTTTTAAAAAAATCTGGTTAGATTAAAAAATCAGAACTAATTTATTTTAAATCAGAAAAATATGAAACTAGTAAGAAACTTTTCCTAAAAATTGTAAAGTATCTATTGTTGCTCTATTTGAGTTTTATTTATTTAAAAATAATAGGCATAACTACAAGCAAACAAATACTTGGAATATAAAAAATAGATTCGAATAACTGACAAGTAGAGTGCTAATAGATATAGAAACGTGCTGGCACTTGTTTCATATATTTTTATTAAAATGAATTACTCATAATTTTTTAGTTTAAAGTTGAATATTTTAAATTTTTATATAATGGAAAACTACTTCCGAAACTAACTAAAGGGTCAAATTTATCTAGTTTGATAGTTGGTGGTCTTGGATATTTATGATAGTTTGAAAATGTAAACTTGACTTTTTCTTTAAAAAACACGTGAATTGAAGCGCGTATTACATTAAATAATCCCTTTGTTGCATAGTCATTTCTCTCTCTTCAAGACTAGAACTATAACCCATCGTCGCGATGTCGTAAGATTGTACAGCTTCAACGGCACATTGCATCACCGGTTCTTGTTTGACCATGGCCGATCGATGCGAGAGGCGTCGACACCACGCACGCCTAACAACCCCCCCCCCCCCCACCCCACCCCCTACACGTGTGGTGCAGAGTCAAGTAGAGGTTGGATTTGCACCATGCTATTTTAAACCGGGTACGGCACAATTTTCTATGCATAGAAATTTTTTTATATAGCGACGGATACTTAAACATATGAATATTGTACGACACGACGTGCCTCGTGTGCCTAGAAGTCTAGATCTGACATGGCAGAGGTACAAGAGGGCAGCTCCCACCTCGGGAGTCAAGAGCACCGCACACACGTACGCGGCCGAGAGCATCTGGTTCCCCTTCTAGCTACATAGCGGCGATCCGGCCACGAATAACGTTAGCTCGATCGCGCGTGCATCACGCGAATCCGATTTAGAATTGAGAAGCGGATCACCAGTGCAGACTCGTATGTGTATACTCCTCGTGGAGACATCCTCGATCTGAATCGTACTAGGATGATGTACTAAATTGGTAGTTGTTGCCACCTGGATGATGTACTAGGATGATCCAGGCAGCACTTCAGCACTTGTTCTCCTATCTAGCAAGTAGCAAGTGATCGATCCGAAGTGACACCGTCCTCGATCTCCAGCTTGAATTGCTTTCTCCACCACGCCCCCAGGCCAGCATATGCGCGTATGCATCATGTCTTCTCCGAAGGTCGCCGGCGGCGTCGCTGCCGCCGTGCTCGTCCGCGCCCGCCTGCTGCTCCTCGACGTGGGGCTGCGGCCGGCGGCGGCGGGGGTGGAGAGGTGCTCCCTGGAGTGCAAGGACCGCGCTCTGAGATCGGATTATGGATTACACATGTGACCCAACCCCGACGGCATCTGAGATCTGAGAAAGGAGAAAACGTAACATTGTGCGTGCCTGCCGCTGGCAGAAAAACTAATCGGCTTCCATTTGCTTATTCCGTTTTCTTTACAATGTGATAACAGGTTTCATGTACACTACACGCAATGGAATCGTCGCGGCGAATGATCGCTGGGTTCGACCGGATTGGGCAGGGAGATCGTGGCCGAGCTCGTTGCTTGCCCGCAGATGAACCCCGGATGCTTATTCCCTTCAATTTGCTTTCCTATCTTATTCTTATCTGGACGGCAGCGTCGTCGTTGGTCAACTCCTGAAGCATCCGTGAAGTGTTTGATTTGATTTGATAAAATACAGGTGCAGGCCAGCTTCCGGGGACGGCACCGCTCCGTCTCAGTTTGCAGAGTTGTCCTGGAAAAGGTACATTTGGAGATAAGCTGAGTTCTAAGCCTGGACTACAAACCGACAAAAAGAATGCACTCTTGAAAGTTTGGGTATTTCAATTTGTGGATGAAAGGGGAGCCCTGCCCTGTTTTCTACGTAAAAACATTGTGATCAACTTCGTGGGGTTTTTACTTCAACAAAAACTTGAGGGGATTTTAACCAACAACTCATCTACGGATAAGGTTAACAGATAAAATTGCTGCTGCTGCTTTTCTTTCCCCAGAGATCAGCGCGCCTTTGAGCAGAGACTGAGGGCACATGGCTGCAGATGCCTGGAGCAGCTTATGCTGCACGACACAAACCTCCAACTCCCATCACCTAATGATTTCTACACTTCCATTGTAGTTAATCTTGTAAGTTGAATGCCTTCTTAAAAGTTTGATTGCTATTGCTCTCTCTATTCTCTAATGATGGTGAAACTTAGCACTAACTTTGTTGTGACTTGTGACTTAAAAAAAGGTCAAACTTGAAGCTTTCCAGGATATAATATAAAGTACTGCATACCTTGATTGTGAAAAGGACACTGGAATCGAAAACTTGTTGGCCAGCAGTGACCTTCAGGCCCTCTACATATCCAGCACGAGGCGCCTTCACCACATGCTGAATAGTGCAAGATAGAGATTTTAGCGTTCATTATTGAGCTGGCCAATAACTTCAAACATAATCAGGAAGATAGTTTATCCAGACCTCCATCTTCATTGCTTCCATAACCATGACAGGCTGCCCTGCCTCCACCTGTGCCCCATCTTCAAGCAAAACCTTCACAACCAAACCAGCCATCGGTGCCAGAACACTACCTTTTGGATGCGACTTCCCCTCAGAAGCATGACTAGGCTGGGAGCTATCATCAGCTACATGCTCAGCTCTCAGAGTCTGTCTATAATGGTGATGGTGCTTCCCATGCCAGACATGTATATGTTTGCTATTATCCTGCAAGAAGGTGAAGAATTTAGGGAGGGTATTACAATCATCTGAAACTAACTATCTATGCACCAGTTCTCTGTGACAAAAGTATCAGATTAACCTTTGAATAATAAGCTAGAGTCACATCATTTTGCAGACCAGCAGCATCTACACGAAAATCATGGTCACCCTTGTGATCAACTTTTACATCAAAACCAGAAGTGCCCTCCTCTGTCTGATCAATAAAGAAATATAATTAGTGAAGACAAAAGTGAAGACATTGATCGAAAGAAAAGGTGTGTTGTATAATTGTCTGGCTAAATCCCATTTCATTAGTCTTCTTACCTGAAGTCAGTTGTAGAAGTCCATATGGTGGACAACATACATTAGACTGTCCTGTCTCCAGTGTCAAAGGTTAAAACCAATTTCTAATGGGTTTAGGAATACTAGTGTCCACTATTTATGTCATACGAGTACTTCTGTCAAATATTCTTTGTTTGATCATCAATTATGTAAAACCATCAGGTTGATCACGTGAATTTGGTTTACTAGGTTCACTATACAAAAAACAAGATGGGTGTGTTACATGTGTATGTGCCTATTCACATAGTACTAATCACTTTTCTGACGTAGCTTCCATCAACCCAATTTCAAATATGCAAGAGGTACTTGAAAGGTATTTCTTCACTGTGTATAGTAATCACCTCGATGAAGTAGCTTCCATCACACTTATATGTAACGAACAGTTTAAGCAGTTTCTCACTGAATCCATCATGTTCTTCCAACTCCAATTCCAGTGGTTGCCTAGCAAAGTGATGCATCCTAAAAGGCATATTATTGTACCATACAGACAGTGTCTTGTCGGCTCCTGAAAAGTATGTATTGTATGTCATCAACAGGTCATATCAGCAATGGTGTTCTTGAAAGAAAAACGTGGTTGAGCCTAACATACGTATTGATTCTTTAGATGTCATGTGATCCTTCTTGCAAATGCACGCAGCAGCCAGAATTGCACCAAGCTCAGCTACACCGTCTGATTCACCTGAGGCCTTCGTAGAAGTACTCAAAAGATCATCTTTATAACGCTCAATGAAGTGTGTATCGACTATGCCTTTTTCAAAGGCACTATGGCTTGCAAGTTCTTGGAGAAAACCAACATTGGTTGGCAAACCTGCAATCTGTTTATTCATAGACCAAGGTGTGACAGGGAGGTTCTTATCAAAATGACTGGGATTCTATTTCTACACTTCTGAAGTTTAATGAACTATTTATTCATAAAAGATTACATAGTAGTTTACTGTTAATGGAATGCCACTCTTTAAGAACTATGAAAAGGTTTAGTTTGTAACCACCACAGAGAAAGTGTATGTTGAATTTGTATGGTTTATTGGTACGAGCATCGCAGAGGAATAATAGACAGCATCCAAATTTGCGAAATAAACTAGCACCAGACTAATTCTACCAAATTATGCGCATGTTTGTAAAATATTTTAAGATGGCTAGAATTAAAATTACATCAATGTGCACAAGGGTCGCTGGAGAAACTAACTATTATAGGTTAAGAAAAGATGCAAACAGATAATACATCAAAAGAAGCTCTGCTGCGTTTTCGAGAGAGAGAAAAATACATCAAAAGAAATGTGTCATTCTGGTGAACATTTCATACCTGAAAGTTTGACAAACAGTTCTTTAGCTTGACTAGTGCAGCACTGCGACTTTCACCCCATACTACAAGTTTGGCTATCATGGGATCATAATGCATGCTGACAGTATCTCCTTCTTCAACTCCAGTTTCAACTCTTACTGATAAAAAATATGTTACTTGTGCCATGCTGAAATATAATTGGTAATATAACATTATCACATTTCTAAATTTTACCTGTTGAGGCAGAAGGAACTGGTCTGTAGTGATGTAAGGTTCCTGTTGCAGGAAGAAATCCTCTTGGAACATTTTCAGCATATATCCTAGCTTCAAATGCATGTCCTAAATCAAGGCACACAGGTAATTAAGGAGTATTCCAACTTCAGGCAGCGCCATCAATTTAAAAAGGCCAATGTGTAAACATATTCCCTAAAGAGAGAATCTGAAAGTGTCCAAGTTATTTTGCACAAACATTAGAAGAACTAAGATAACGCACATTAATTTCGAAAATAACAGCCCAGTGCATTTCACGAAAAAAGACCATGAGGTAACCCATACATTTGTTTCAAAGGAAAACAAAAGAATCCTAATATGCTTTTAGAAAATGTTCTGATTCCTTACTACTAGACAAGATGGATAATGCTGTTTACAGTCAGAATGAAATATAGTAGTAGTAGCCAAGAGACAGAACATGGCACATCTATAAAGTTTCGGGTGACAGCATGAATTCCTGCTAAGGTAATACCATTTAATGGGACCTGTTCCTGTGATAATGGTAGGCGTTCTCCATTTGCAACACGTATTTGCCACTCCACAAGATCTTGACCAACAATCATCTCTGTCACTGGGTGTTCAACCTTCAAAAATTGATTCACAAGGTTAATTTTGTTTTAGCAAGTGAGTCAATCAAGTACTGTGCAACAAAAAATATGAAAGATACTTGAACATCTTAGATGATCATAATATATAGTACCTGGAGTCGAGTATTCATCTCCATAAAGTAGAATTCTCCAGAAAGAGTGTCCACAATAAACTCCACGGTTCCAGCATTGTAGTAACCAACTGCCTTCAACACAAAGAATCCAATAAGTGACCCTGTATATAAAATACAAATGTTAAAAGGAATAACTACGAAAGAACATGTCAACGAGGGAAACGGAGGAAGAATCACTTGTTCTGACAGGTAAAATACAAAATGGTAGGTAGCTTGCAACTGTAAAGTATAATTCCACAAAAATTGGATGAAACAAAAACAATACATATTAAGTTCTAATTGAAATTCATGTGAAGTAAAAAATTGCTTGCACATTTCTCATTCCATATATTGTTATGAAAGAAGAAGTTGGTAACTTGACATTTGTGTGTATAGGATGAGAAAATAACTTAACCTACAACAATAAGCTGGAAATAACAACATCATCTCGTGCATGATTTAATCAAGGCCTTTATACTCGGAAGCAATCACCTTTGCTGCAGACACAGCAGCTCCACCAATATGAGACCGAAACTCAGCTGTAACATTTGGCTGCACCATATATAAACAGAAAGCTGTTAACGATTCTATTTGCAGCAACTTTTCAGCGCAATTAGCAGCTAATAAAGCCTTGGAGCATCCTCGAATAGATTTTTTATGAAAACCAAATTTTAGGGCAATAACAGCAAACAAAGCCTTACAGCTGGAGCTTCCTCGATAATCTTTTGATGCCTTCTTTGTAGACTGCAGTCTCTCTCATAAAGGTATATTACATTTCCATGTTGGTCTCCGAATACCTTCAAACATCAAATTAGTACCACAAAAAGACAACAAGGAGTTATTGCATATGCACATATATTTTTTTAAAGAAAAAAGACTGGCAGGTCAAAAATCAATTGAGCTTTACCTGGACTTCTACATGTCTGGGTTGGGTAATATACTTCTCAATCAATAGTGTGTTTACACCAAATGATGCTGCAGCTTCCCGTTGAGCGCTCAGTACAGAATCCACAAACTCATCAGGCCGCTGAACTATCCTCATCCCCTTAAGAAAGGATATAGGATGAAATGGTTATAGACGCTAGTAAAATAGGTCATGCAACTACAGAGCAAGCTTCACTCAATAAATGGAAAACTCAACAACTACAGGGAACCTAAAATTGATATGCATTGCAAATCACAGCAAGCATTTTGCTGTGGTGAAACATTTCAGCATACCTTGCCCCCTCCACCATGGGTAGGCTTGATCAAAACTGGATAACCGATTTTATCAGCTTCAAGTTTTAACAGCTCAATGTCTTGTTCAGCCCCATGGTATCCTGGAACTAGCGGCACTCCAGCAGCTCCCATGATCCTCTTGGATGCACTATATTTTCGAATTGTATTTAGAATGCATTGTTCCAAACAAAAAGAATTAACGATGTGTAAACACAGCAGACAGGGAAATGTTAACCTCTTATCACCCATATCTCTAATTGCAGATGCCGGTGGTCCAATGAATTTGAGCCCCTCAGCTTCACAGAGCTGTGCAAAATCAGCACTCTCTGAAAGAAACCCATATCCCGGGTGGATAGCCTGCACGAAGGACACAGAAACAAATGTCTCAGAAATATTCATACCTGCAGGGCTGCATCATTCATGGCACACTTGAACTTTCAAACTGTTTTCTGATGACACTGTTCGTATATCTTCACGAAAATGTGAACCCAGCATCCAATACTATTCCAAAAGGTAACCTCGAGGACAGGTGAAGTGGCAGGACTACAGAGCTTCACATGCTGGGTAGTGTCACCCACAGTGGGACTGTTGTGGCGGGGGCTGCTAATTTCAAGTAACGTAGTAGTAAGTACCGTCTACAGAGCAATGACGTTGTGATCAATAAGCGAAGTCGAGCCTTCGCAGAGTGGCACACGAACTGATGAACCGAGACTGACAGGAACCAGCTACGCGAGGCAGGGGTAGGTGGGCGGGGGCGACCGGACCTGGGCGCCGGTGCGGTGGGCGGCGTCAATGATGGCCTTGGCGTTGAGGTAGCTCTCCCTGGCGGGCGGCGGGCCGATCCTGACGGCCTCGTCGGCGGCGCGCACGTGCAGCGCCCCGCGGTCGGCGTCGCTGTACACGGCCACGGTGGCGACCCCGAGGCGCCGCGCGGTGCGCATGACGCGGCACGCGATCTCGCCCCGGTTCGCCACCAGCACCTTCTCGATCCCCGCGCCTGCCGCCGCCGCCGCCGCCGCGGCAGGGGAGGGGGCGGAGGATGAGGAGGAGAGGAGCCGCGCGGCGAGGAGGAGCGGTAGCGGGGGCACGGGGGTGGTGGGGCTCCCGCGGCCGCGGCGGCGGAGGTGGAGGTGGAGGAGGCGGGAGGCCATCGCGCGGCGAGGGACGCTGCCGCGGTGGTTGGAGAATTCGAGCGGCGGAAGTCGCAGTCGCAGTGAGCGAGCAAGGTGGAGTGGCGCGGCGATGGGCTGGTGAAATAATTCGCGGGGGATGTGGGCGTGGGTTGGTGGGCTCCCCCCGCTGGATAAGGGTGGTGACTGGTCGGTCGGTCGGACTCGGACGGCACCTTCCGGCGCGTGTCGGGGCGGATGAGCACCACTGTTGTGGGTGTGACTCGGACGGACGGACTCGTGCGCTAAAGCCACTCAAGTCTCAATGGCTCCCACGGGATTTTTACTAGCGGAAAAAAAAAGATGAACCAGTTTTAATTATCTAGATGAAATTGATGAGTCATAGAATAAAATACGATGGGAGTTTATAAAATATTTAAAATAAAATAATATGCGTCTTGAAAAGTGATGGTATATGGTACCCGAATTATCATTTGCCCTCTCTACAGTTCCTCCTCGACGCACCATGTATTCTTGTGCCAATGAGATTTCTCCGCTTCCACTTCCGTCGGTGCTTCTTATTGCCCCGTTCTCCTATGATTGATGATCTGATTATCCATGTTCTACCATCAATGGTTCAGGAAAAAAACTTATAATCTTGAAAAATATTGGACGCACATTTACACATGAGTTTGATGAACACTTTGTATATCCAACTTTTACAATCTAGAGCAGTTTGTACTGGTCTCCAACAAATCAAGATGATGTATCCGTCTAGATCATCTTTTGAATAACTCAACTACTAGATCCGAGTAGGAAGAAGAATTTAGTTTATTTTTTGCTTGTACTAGTGGAGATTACAGCACATGTTTAAGGTCAAATTATTTAAAAATAGTTGGATTATATCGAACTATTACTAAAAATCTTATTAATAAATAACAAAATTTCATTGCACCAAGAGCTACGTATCTACAAGATGGGAAAGGAATCCTTATCCTTTAGGTTCCATAAATAACCAACTTCAACCAACAATAAGTGCAAATCACAATTATATATGGAACATTGGATCGAAAATCTATTCTATTCTAACTTCATAAATAAATTGTATAGGAACGAATCCACATGCTCGGCTCGGTCGTAAGACATGGAAATTAAGAGGTCATGTATATCTGCATCTTTCTCACAAATAGATCGATCATACTTCGCAGCTAGCTTGTGAATATCATGAAGATTCTAATGTGCAAACGTTTAGAAGGATATCCTGACTTTCTAACTAAATGTTCTTACAGCAAAAGGAAATAGAGGTGTATGTGTACTTACATAATATAATTTGTACATATATGAATGATCATGACAAGGATTGTTAACTTTATTCAATTGAGTGGTAGTGTATATATCATCCATACAACTCTAAGGGGTACACATGGTTTAAATAAAATTTTGCCGACCCAATAGTAAACATATGGTGCATCAACACGTCAACATCACAATCACGTGTGAGCTTGATGTAGAGAATTGGTCAGTTGCTATCCATGCATGGTTAAGGAACACTTGTCGTGCCCGGCATAGTGATGCACCATACTCTCAATTATAGGCAAATGTTCTTCCATCATCGTGTGAGTGTAGCAACAAATCAACTTGTCTTGTACACCACATTCAACTTTTAGATTTTGCAAATACATCTCTGAAACGTGAATATACCACACTTGCTTCTCCGGATGAATGCAATCAACGGTAGGTGTTTGATGATTGAACACCCATACGTCGTTCTCAGTCTAAATTTGATATCTGCATGGATGGGGTTATTCATAATCTTACAAATGAAATCAAGTAGATGTCACAGTAACAACGATAAACCTTCAAGTGACGACAAACATATGTGGCTTTCAATAAAAGTGATACATGTTTATGCACTTCGACCAAGCAACCTGGGATAGGAGATAAAAAAAATAATCCCTGTTTAATCATCTCAATAAATTTAGCACATATCAACTATAGCTTTGGTTGCCATCAGATATTGATTTTATCCACAAGCCTCCATGAAGAACCCAAGGTTGCTATCATAGGAGTCCGTGATGCATGAAAAGTTGGTAAGCATAAACCACCCGAATGAAAGGAACACAGCTAAAGATGCACGAACAGTTGATAAGCGTAAACCAAGAAAATGAAATAGGAATAATTGTGTAATATGATGCAAACCTTGTATCTTTAATTGCCACCTCTCTTGATCCATGATGAGGAGGAACCATGAAGTGGTTCAAAAGAACTATCAAACACGTCTAAAACAGATCCATGAGGTTTCTTCGTGGTCTCACCGAGAGGCACAAAAAAAAGCTCTGGATATCATAATGTTTGCTCGCAATGGCCAGGTTTGAGTTGGAAAAATGCATGGACCTAACTATTTATAAAGGCATGACCTGGTAGACTATTTTGGACGCCATAATATGTTGGGAATTGGGCAGAATTTCATGTTAGGAAATTCTTATTATGAATCATGATCTGACTCAGACTAATTTCATGGATAGTTGATTGACAGGCAAAATATTTCCAAATAAATGGGATCACTAATATAGAAGTGAATTCCCCTACATGGCTGGATTAGCAGGATTGATTCTCTGGTCAAATCCTTTCCTAAATCATGATATGAATTAGGTAGAATTTCATATCAGCAAATTCTTATTATGAAAAATCATGATCAGATCCTATTTGCGTCGATGCCATCTTATGTTAGGTATTAAACGCCATCTTAGGTTAGGTATTAGGCAGATTCAAGTTAGGAAATTCCTATTGTGAGATCATGATCAGGTCCACCCTACTCCCTCCGTCCTGTAATATAGAGCATCCTAATATTTTATGATAAATTTGGGAGAGAAGGAAATGACGCATGTATCCTATTTAATGTCTTGTTTGGTTGTCATTTTGCTCATCTTATGGCAGGCTAGGAATAATTACTTTCCAAAATACCCTAGGATACCTTATATTTGGGTACAAATTTTGAACCCTCAATGCCTTATATTTCATAACGGAGAGAGTATTTTGGATGCCATCCTATGATCTGAATTAGGCAGAATATTAAATTAGGAAATTCTTGATATGAAATTGTGATCAGATCAATTGTATTCTGGACGCCATCTTATGCTAGGTATTAGACACAATTTTATGCTAGGGAATTCTGTTCATGAACTACAGACCTGCCAGTGTATTCTGGGTGCAATCATATAGCAGGGATTAGGCAAAACTTTATGCCATGAAATTCTGTTTATAAAATCGTGACCTGCAATTGTATTGTGGATGCCATATGGTGTGTATACATTTAAAACAAAATTTCATATTATGAAATCTTGTACATGAATTCGTGCCATGTCCCACTATGAGTGATTCATAAGTAAGGGAAGAAATATTCATAAGTCAACGTGATGTTGTCCCACTATGAGTGCCATGTCCTCATTTAAAATGTAATGGTTCTTTAAAAAAAAGAAATTGGCGTTCTTGCCTCTACTTTGCGGTGCGATTGCGATTGTACCCTTATTTTTCTTAACTTTATGATTTTGCCCCTACTACTCACAGGTCAACGTGATGTTGTCCCTGATCAACGCAATTTTGGTTGACTAGAGGCAAAATCGCGTTGACTTGTGAGTGGCAGGGGCAAAATTATAAAGTTAAGAAAAATAAGGGTACAATCATAATCACTGTAAAGTAGGGGTAACAACATATAAAAAAATATGATGGTCTAGAGCCTCGTATGATTTTTGGCGGGATGAATCAACTCCTTGCGCTAGTTATTCATACCTAAGCACTTTTTCTTTTGGGTTGCTGCGAATCCTTGGACCTCCCCGATACAACCTCGACTCCTATCGTGTCAACAAGCTTAAGGGGACGTGCGCGTGTTCTTTGTGCATCTCGGTGATATTTCTGTTGGCTAATTGGCAATTGGCAGGAGTGATTTCCTGACGAGAAAGCATATTTTCTACCAGCTGCATATAGCTGTACACAAACGATTACTGTTTTTTCCACATCCAAGAGGAATTCTAGCATAAGTCTAACAACAAACTCCAAGTCGGAAAATTGACACATTGCTCCTTTCAAAACATAAAATAAAAATGACACATGCTTCCTACGTAACGCAATCGCATTACCTGGAGAGGTGAATCCCAAACACCCTGTTCATGCCATCCCATCATCTATCGAAGGAAGGCCCAGCCGCAACTGGCCTGTTGCGGCGGCGGCCCAGGGCCCAGGCGTCCCGCCCCCGCTGACAGGTGGCCCCCCCCGCCGCCGTCCCCGAAAACCTGGGGTTCCCGCCCATGGCCGCCCCCCTTGAAACGCGACGCGACCCGACCGCACGCGAGATGGCGTGCCTGGTATAACGCTGGTCGTCGCAGGCCCAGTAAAAACTAGGACTAGTGGGGGGGTCGCTGCTGCCTGCGGCTTCCGCTCGCTACTCATCGTCAGTGGTTGTGGTAGTAGTAGACTAGGAGGCGGCGGCGGGGCGGGGAGGAGGGGAGGGAGGCAGATGCGGGAGGCCCCCCGCGGGGTCGCCGGACCAGATGGACACGCCGGATAGGCCCCGCGCCGGCGCCGCCGCCGCCGCCGCCGGGTTCGAGGTCCGCATCTCGCGCCCCCCACCCCCGGGCCACCCATTCCGCCGATTTTTCTCGGGTTTTACTGTGGGGTTTTTCGGGGGGTTTTTCAGGGGGCGGCATCCGGATGGGGGCGGAGGAGGGGGCAGCTCGTGGGCTGGATTGCTCGGGCCGGCGGCTGGCTGGCCGGCCGGCCGGGGCGCGGCCGATGCGGATTTGGTGCTCCGCTTCCGCTTGACTTTTTGCTTGATTTGTTGTGGGGGATGGCGCATTTCGGCCCCCGATTGGGCGATTAGGGTTCTGATGCGCCCGGCCGTGGGTTTCCCCGATGTCGGAATCGAGGGCTCCAAGAGGGGAAGAGCTTTTGGGGATTTGACCAGCCTTGTCAGACCTTGTACGCATAGATGGATGGACCAATTGACTTGTTGTTTGGGGGGTTCTGCGGGGAGAGTGGCTGTCCGTCTGGATTGTCGCCTCGTTTTTGCGAGATTTGACGAGCTCCAATGCGTGCATTGGTGAGAAATGGAGGGTTTAGTATGCAACGCCACTGCCCAGATCCGCGAATGCCTGCTAATTTGACCGATTTTATAGCATTCGCTGCCCTTTTTTCTGTCCGTGGGGAAAGTGTGTTCTTCAGAGTTTCATGCTGTTTCTGCCATTGGCTCTGCATTTAGCCTGGGCGTGAGAATCTGCTCATGCATATTGCTAGGTTGTGGAGACGATTTGCTTGCCAATTAGGATCTGTTTGTATCAATTTCCTCGCTTCGTTTCCTTCTGCAACTGCTACATGTTCTCAAACCTGCTACATTGACCAATGCACAACTGGTTCACATTTTTTTTGATAAAACAACTAGTTGCTATTTGGGCGCCTAAGCTTACTTTAACTATTCAGAAGTTTCGATGAAATGATGATTTGCGGCTTACTTTTTCTTACTGGGTTTTGCTGCATGCAGGATTCTCCTGTCTTTAATTTCATCAACAATCTCTCGCCTATACCGCCACCTAAACCTTCAGAAACAGCACATAATGTGCAGCTATTCAAGTCGTTGGACTTGGCACCTGTTTCTTCAATCTTTGCTTCACCACATGTCAATCCAGCAAAGGAACCTAAAATTCTGATCAGGTGCTTATACATTGTTTCCTAGCTAATGTCCAGTTTTACCTATCTGTCTTCCTGCCTTATAGTTTGTGTTTCGTGATGACAGGGATGATTCTATTCAACTTCCTCAAGATTTGCACTCACCTAACAGTGTCAGGACGCGTGTAGGATCCACAATCACTTTTAGAATGATCAGATGTAGAGACATTGTGTCAGAGAATTGCAACATCAACTGTCGCCTAAACGAGGCTCCTATTGATCCTTCGGACCATACATCAAACTCTGAGAGTCAACTGCCTCAATCCATGCAGAATGGTGTGGGCAGTGTTGAAAGTGACAAGGATCAATGTGCTGACGGTAAAACAGACCTTACCATATCTCAGGAGTGTACGGACCTAGAAGGTATGAACCTTGATGAGAGTGGCCCAGACAAAATGGATCCGTCACATTCCAGGATGGATCTTCATGAAAGCCAGCTTTCTGAACAGAATAAGGATGAGCCCGCAGCGTATAATGGGGATTACATGATTGCAAATCAACCAAATAGTGATATGCTGACATTAAGTTTGCCATTTGGAACAGAAACACAGTCAGTGAATGATACACAGGAAGCTGATAACTCCAACTCTGCTAAATCCTTGTTGAATGAAGAACCAAACTATTATATCCAAAATTCTGCGCATGAGCCTCATCTTTACTGGACTGGGGCAGTGGAAGGGGCAGCAGTGGATTATACCCCTCAAGCGCTCCCTGGTGCATTGCAAAGTCAGTTGATGCCATGCAACAAGCTCAATGATCCCCGAGATTACATGCCAACAGAGCAAAATGTATGTATGCTTCTTGTTACCATCTAGTTTTGGACATATTCTCATATTACCAATGCATACTCCCTCGTCCCTCCGTTCCAAATTATAGGTCGTTTTGGCTTTTCTAGGTACATAGCTTTAGAAAGCCAAAACAACCTATAATTTTGGATGGAGGGAGTAGTAGTAGCTAAGTGCTAATTGGCCTAATTTGAGTGTAATAACCACTGCAATATATTTGTTCATATAAGTTACTATGCACTTGGGAACTGTATATAGCAGAACGGATTTCAGCAAATCTATGTTGATAAGCTGTTATCATTTCACATCCCTTGTACATTTATTGCTCTCAATTGCACAATTTTTAAGTTATCATTTTAACAACATTGTCATAAGTATTTAACTTTCTTTACTTCATAGTGCTGTCTTTAGTAAATCTAATTTTGCGTAATGGTTTTCTTATTTAATTATGCGTGCAGATTTTACTAAAGTATCAATGTTTTTTTTTTCCTCATGGTTGTAAAGGAACATGTTTTTTGCTCTTGCAGGGCTTGTCACAGCATTTACGTGGCACGCGTAGGCGCAGCCTTTTCAATGAAAAGGCTGGGGCTAGTAATAAAAGTGTAGATAAAGCTTCAGATCGTCGTTCTGTAAATTCAACTACCCCCAAATGCAAAACTATTCCTGGTGACATCAACTCAAAGCCTCTGAGAACCCCTCCATGTGCATTGCCTGGTATTGGCTTGCATTTGAATGCCCTTGCTGCGATACCAAAAGAAAAAATAGTCTCTCGAGACATCCTATCTAATATAAATGAATCCAGTAATTTGCCATGCCCTGCTGGATCTTCTCCACCACCTTCTGAACAAAACATTATAAATGACGATTTTGCTCAAAGAACCGATGTTGCGAGCGCTGAACCTTCTAGTCAGGGTAGTCCCAAGAAGAAAAGGTACTATGTCTATGCCCCTCATTCTAGGTCATCAACATTGTTTCATTGGAAAATTCACGAAATGCAATAGTACTTTTCAGGCACAAGTTTGACAATGGTGATGGTACCTCATGCAAGCGTTGTAGCTGTAAGAAGTCAAAATGCTTGAAACTGTAAGGTTCCTTGCATCTTGTATAAATTTATCCCCACCTACTGCATGTGACAAGATTGATGAATAAGTGAAATGACTTTGAATATTGGTTCCTTTGAGGTATCAATGCATGTTAAAAGTGCTGGTCTTTATTATTAATTCTGGTTAGGATTAAATGATTGATTATTAATCTATTCATGTTTTTTATTGACTAAGATGTAGGTGTATCTGTCACTATTACTGTTTTAAGTGCTTTTAAGCTTTGGATATAATATTAAACAAACAATGTGTCAAGGGCGCCGGCGTTGAGGGTAGCAGGGCCTCGGCTACGCAGTTCGTAGCTGGAGCTGATAAGAGGCGCAGGGATTCTTCCCTGGGCGCCCAATGGTGAAGGGGATGAGATTAAGAGAGAGAGAGGGGGATTTGGGAATTAATAATTCTTTTGCTTCAACCAGTGATTGCTGAGTACACCAGTCTTATAGGCTCTTAGGTCTGCTAATAAGGAAATAATCCTCCCCTGATTCCCTAATCCATGCCTGCCTAAAGTGCCTAGCCACTAATTTCTGCTGGCTCTGTGGCTGGCATCTCGCCGGCATCGTCACGCGCGCAACTGCAGCGCTGATACTGACGCCCCCACATGACACAGTGACAATAGGGCCTTTTCAAGCTGGGATACTGTACGATGCGATCCAACAAGGGCCACTGACAAAGATTATTAATGAAATCATGGTTCTGTCTATTGCTCTGTTTCTTATTCAAGTCAAGTTATTGCATAGTGTTCAGGTTTTGTTTTGCAGCCATCTCGCTACTTGGTCACCTTGTTTATTCCTGTATTCATGAACTAGTTAATTTTCAACTTTTGAATTTAGAACAGTTTGCAGGAGCAGCATTAGATAGTTTTGTTGATTTCAGGCTTGATACATCCCATTTTGTTAGGCGCTCAACCGAGAGGGGTTGGGCAGTAAGAGGAAATATGGAAATTGAGTTGTTTTGAATGATGTACGCCCATTAGCTACTGAAACTTGATCATCTGGATTATTCTTTCGTGAAAGAAAAAACATACAAATTGCTATGCTGTTGACTTGCTCCAGCACATTGTGCAACATAAGCAACTTTCCTTCTAAGATGCGTTCACCTACGAAATTAGCATTAGAAAATACGATAACATGCAAGATATCTGGATTAGATACCTTTTTAGGGCTCCTTTTAAAGATTATGTGACACATCCAGATCAGGTATTTTTTAGTGCTCCTTGAAGAGTATTTGTTACACTGGCTCCAAGTCTGTGCTGACAGAATGGCTGCTATTTGCGTCGTTACTGTTCTTTTATGGTTAATCCCCTTTATTAGGATAAATATGATTTAATTAGTTGTGACATTATCTTCAAAAAATGTTTATTTCCTTAGGTTCGAGATTGTCTGTCTATAGGTCAAGTCAAGTCATTCCTATCTTATTTAATCTAGATAAAATGAAACAACTGTCCAGTCATTAAAATCCCTGCCATGCTCTTCGTTCGCCAGCTGTTCTAGTTTTTTTTTCCTCTCTAGATGGTCCACTACTTCACCTAGTGCCATTCTACTTCAAGTTGTGGCCATCCGACCTGTGACCTCTACCATCTTCAATGGATGTTTACCCTGTTCTTTCAGTCCCTTTTCAAGAGTTACCCATATTCTTTCCAAGCTATATTTTTTTAAATTTGTATTCAAACTGATATTTTGTCCGGTTTCACTTCTCTCCAATGAATGTTTACCCTGTTCTGAACTGGTTGTAGTGCTTTTCCTCTTTTGAAGGGACCCCTGTTCTATTCCCGACAAATCACACTATGATAGATTATCTTCTGTTACCATACTAATTTTTTTTTGCGTAATTCTCATGTAGTTACTGTGAATGTTTTGCGGCTGGAGTATATTGTTCTGAACCTTGTACATGCCAAGGCTGTCTAAATAACGAGAGTCATATGGAAACGGTTCTATCTACACGACAGCAGATTGAATCTCGCAATCCATTAGCATTTGCTCCTAAAGTAATTCACACATCTGAGCCTGGCCTGGAATTAGGGGTAAGAGCCAATACCTTTATTGCAGTTAGTTTCTTCCTTTCTCCTCTGTTGCTAATATCATCACCTTCAATATTGTAGGACTTCAACAACAAAACTCCTGCTTCAGCTCGTCATAAAAGAGGGTGCAATTGCAAGAAGTCGTCGTGTCTAAAAAAATATTGTGAATGTTTTCAGGTTCCAATTCCTACCATGATTTAGTACTTCTTTTCTTTTTGGTCCCTTTGTATTTGTCTTATTGTTACTCTTCATCAAGGGCGGTGTGGGATGCTCCATAAGTTGCAGATGTGAGGGCTGTAAGAATGCTTTTGGAAGAAGGGAGGGTGAGTCAAATCCATCTTCATAAGTTTCTTTTCATAAAAAATGCTGCAACATCAACCTACATGCTCTAAGATCATAGTCGCATACATGCTGTCCTTTTCAATCTACAAATTAGAAAAGTAGCTAAGAGATCTTCCAATCATAGTACTAGTATTAGCTTCACATAAAAAACTGTACTCACTGATTTTTTGTGAGCTCATGTTTGACCTTTCAACTTGAAAATGTAATACAATATATTCCCTCTGTTAGTTACCTATTAAGAAAAAAAAGCAAAAAAATGACCTACTCACCTATTGATGTGTTTGTCTCCTAAATTACCAAGGTGACCATTTGCATTGGTAGTGGTTATGGTGCTTCAATTTGGAGTCATGGCCTTTGTCTGATCTGCAAAATACCTTAGTTCTGCTGGAAATGGTCATATAGCACTTTCAAACAATGTCATATCCATGGTGGTGCTCTGATTACTGTATCGTGTGTGCTTCCGTATTATTTTCAACAGAAACTCCACTAATAAGTAAATCTTTCCCAAGATTAGCTTGGGTTCTTATGATCTTTTGCTTGTTTCAAGCAAGATGCTTGCATTAGCTATATCATTCTAAAAGGGTGCACTAGTGGCTCATAGAACATTGAGTTAGCAAATAATAATCATTGTACTTGATCCAGACTTTTGGTTATTATATGAAGTTATCGACTATGGCTAGCTTAGCTTATTTCAATTCTTGTTTCACTAACCATATCCTACATTTTGCTATCCATAAAAATCTACTGTTTTTCTAAGGCCTTTTTATTTAACCTGATTCAAGGGGTTGCTGTGTTAAGCATAGAGGAGCCTAAGCAGGCATCAGAAGAAAACAATGCTTGTGTGAAAGAAGAAAAATGCGAAATCGATAAACAGCTGGTTATCTACCAAGCTACTGAC
This sequence comes from Panicum hallii, assembly GCF_002211085.1. Classification (NCBI taxonomy): domain Eukaryota; kingdom Viridiplantae; phylum Streptophyta; class Magnoliopsida; order Poales; family Poaceae; genus Panicum; species Panicum hallii. Next base: position 62,298,176 of record NC_038044.1, on the reverse strand, counting down.
CTTGCTCCTGCTGAGAATTTACTGACAACACCTTCAATGGTGGAGTGCAGGTTTGTATGTCAGTTGTCATGCATTTGCACATCTGTTGCTCGAATCTTGCCTCTTATGTAGAACACTCAGTTTTAAGGCATTTTCTCTTACCAGGCCCTTGGCTTGTCTTCCACCCCCAAGCTCCAAGAAACCAAGCTCCAAGAAGCCACGATCCTCGACAAAACTTGTTGGACATCCTTCTCGGCTGTGCAACTCTCAAGCTCCTCTGAAGACTGATATTCTGCTCTCCCAATTCGGAAACTATGCAGAAATGGTTCTTGGAGATAGCACATCAGATACCCTAAAAGGGAATTCATCTCCTCAAACTTCTGTTAAGGTTGTGTCTCCTAATAAGAAGCGAGTCTCTCCACCACGTATGGGTACTGGACTGTCTCCAATCTGTAAGAGTGGCAGGAAACTGATTCTCAAGTCCATACCTTCTTTCCCTTCCCTTGGTGGTGACTTAAACAATGAGGATCCAAAGAGCAAGACACCAGCACCTTGAGAATTTTGTGATCGTCTGGCACTTGTGGTAAACCTTTTGGTTCTTGTTTTTTCATGACGACAACCTTTGCTTCTTGTTTTCTTTTTGCGGTTGGGATGTTAATCCTTTCCCAATCTCAACTCGCCTAATTTATCTCTCTTCATGTACAGGCTCATCCTATCGGTTCCTGAGATCCCCTACCGGCCAACTGCATCAGAACTATTTCTATCATACTCTATTGATGAACAACCAAGCAAGTTTCGTTTCTCCCATTCTGTTTAGAGCTTGATCAACCATTTTTACATACTGTTGAATAATCCACTGCCTGCTGTCCAAAGTCCCTCCCTCCAGAACCATCTGTGGCATTTGGTCTGCTGGTAAATTATGTTGAGGCCTCGATGCCCGCTGCTGTCTGTCTGTATAATTTCATGTTATTTATGTTCCAGAGACCCAAAGCTATTTAAGACTTCTATGTAACTGGGAGCAAAATGTGAGAACTTCATGTTGCTGATAACAAAACTGTTAAAGACTTATTTATCTGAGGTTAAACTGTTAAGACTGGAACAATAACTCTCGATGCTTGATCCCCTATGTGTTTGTCAGTGAGCCTGACCTGATTATAGTTTCCATTTCCAGCTCAGACTTATTGACATTGTAGTTTCCCTTTCCAGCTAGAATTGGTGCTGTCCGTTGGCATGTCCGGATGCGATAGAACCCATAGGTTTGGTTGAACTGTGGCTTTTAAAAAAGTAGCTATGAGCCGTAGGCTATGAAAAAGCTGCTTTTGGTTGTGGGCTGTGAGAAAGCTGAAAACCGTTTGATAAAACAGCTGTGGTTTTTTTGAAATGCTTACGAGCAGACCTCACATGTTATTCACAGTTCACTCCACTCAACTCTCTCCCTCTCTCACTTATGAGCGGACCCCACTCGTCAGTTCTTCCTCCCGGCCACCTCCTCTCCTCTCCAACAACCACCACTCAATTCCTCGCCGTTGGGATGGCAACTTCCTACCGCCACCATCATCACATGCCGCCGCGGAGCTGGGGGCCCGCGCTCGAGCGGAGCGGAGCTAGGGAGCAGTGCAGCTAGCCCGCTCGGGGCCAGGGAGGCCGGCCCGTGGCGGAGCTCGCATGCGCAGTGAAGGCTCACGGCGGTGGCGGCAACCCCTTGCTCACGTGGGGGCCGAGGAGGCCTACCCGTGGTGGCCCGCCCACCGTCAGAGCTTGCATCAGCCGAGGCTCACGCCGATGGGGGCCGGTGAGGAAGGTGGCGGCAGGAACTGACGGGGGAGGAGCGGTGGAGCAGAGAAAGGAGAAAGGCCGCTCGGGAAAAAAACAAACGAACCGTTTTCTTTCATAAACAATAGCATAAACAGTGGCAGGTGAGTAATTTCGAGCAGAAGTTACCCTCACAGCCAAGAAAAGCAGGGGAGGGCTGCTGTGAAAATTGAACTACAAAAAAAGTTACTTTTGGTTGCGGCTTTTGGGACAGCCAACCTCTTTGGTTGGCTTTTAACTTTCGGGGGGCAAAACCCACATAAGTCGAACCAAACGGACCCTAAAGCCACTGGACTTACCAACCCAATTTATTCTGCCTTTTCACTGGGATTAGTTGTTGTTTGTATATCCTTATTCTATTTTTTATTGAATTCCTACTTTGTAGCTGTCGCACAACTTCTTATTTATGTGGGAGCCATAAATGTCTTGATCATATTTGCTGTAATGTTTGTAAACGGCTCAGAGTGGTCTAAAGATAAGAATTATTGGACTATTGGAGATGGGTTTACTTTACTCCTTTGTATAACTATTCCTTTTTCACTAATGACTAATGACAACATGCACCTTGGCGGAAATTTTCATGCACGATCAGTCGATCGGACTAGGGATGAATCTTGTAGCTTTTCTTTTTGTTTCTAGTGCTCTTTGTTTTTTTCTAGAATATACATGATCAACATACTGAAGATTGCACGATCTAGAGCATTGTGAAAAACATAGGCATGCCCGAGAGACGCATGGAGTACCTTTTTCTTTTCTTTTTTCAAAATGGTACATCGCGTTCTGCAGGACGTAGAGACACGATCAAGTGCGCCAATTCTGCCTTCTGTCGACCAGGCAGAGATTTTTTAGCGCATTTCCCTTGTTCCAATCGTGTTGTAAGGGTCATTAGTGACGCGAGTAGGCAAGACGCGTCGCTCAGGACCATTCAGCAGTGACGCATGTAGGCAAGACGTGTCTCTGATGACTATTTCAATAAAAAAAAAATCTACGATGATCCCATATACATCTACCATGATCCTATACACACACACATCAGACATGTTTCGCCATTTTAGATACAACTTGTGTTACAAAATGTGTTATCAGCCGTGGAGCATTATTTACAAGGTACAACCAAGTACAGGCATAAGATACACACGCCTTAATGAGTTCAAAGACAAATAAACACTTAATAATCCTAGAAGAGTAAAACCTTGTGTTTTCTCATCATCATAGAGCTCGATCAAGAAAGATAGCATCAATCCTTGTAACATTTAGTGAAAAAAGAATAGAACATACCCAGGGTTGCATCACAACATACAAAATGAAAACTGATTAATCATGTTCCAACAATAATATTAATATTATATACGAAAGCTATATATATGGCGTTTGTAGTTCCATTTTCACAAACTACAACATGTGAAACTATAGTTTCTACCATCATAACAAAAATAAATGTTACATAGGAAGACCGCCACAGCTACTTATTAATTAACCATATAACAGAAGCACTATTGAAACAAAAAGAAACACTCAAGCAATGCTACAGGGCAACACCTGTGCTTTTGCTCGACACAAGCTGAAACCTATTATATCACTGAACTAGCAACTGAACTGGACATTTCAAACATAAATACGAACTGATTAGCCGGAGTGTGCGGAGCAGGCACACGCCGCCCCGCCGCGCCCACAGCACCGCCAGTGCAGCAGCCGCCGCGCCCGCATGCCCTCGTTGCCTGTTGCGTTGCCTTTGTTCAGGTGATTTTGGATGGAGGGAGCTCCGCGTGCGTTGCTAGCGTGCAGCCGGAGAGAGCTCTAGGTGCTTCTTGCGTGCAGCCGGAACAAGATGGTGTGCGTGATTGGGGTGTGGCCGCCGGCCCGCCGCTTGATCGACGGCCAGCCGGATGGGTGTGCGGCACTGCGGCTCGTGCCCGCGAACGTGGGGGGACGCGCGTCCCCATCGTTGCAGCGCGTCATTTTCATTTTACCCACTGCCCTTGTCCGCCGGCCACACCCGCTGGAGGTTAGGGATGACGAGTGCAGCCCAGATGTCATAGGAATACGGAGGTGGCAGGTGAGGACCTGTTAACGTTGAGTTTACGAGAATGGTAGAAAGCAGTGACGGAGCAATCTTTCAATCCTAAATTTCTAAACACGAATCTTTTCATGGTATTTTCCAAAATCTGGATCTTTTAATGATATGAATTTAATTTTCCCTAGGAGAAAAGAGGAGAGGAAGGGACTCAAGGAGACGGGAGGTGGAGAGGTCCCAACGGATGCGAGCTGCAGTTAACGCCACTTCATATCTTTTCCGGGTCCGAAATAAAGGGACCACGGAGACAGACGCCGTCTGGGCAGTGATGGAGCATAATCAGAGACGCGGGTGAATAAACCGCGTCTCTGATATCGGTCATCATCATAGACGTGTTTATTCAACACACGTCTCAGATAACAGACGCATTTTCTTCACACGCGTCTCTATTTTTCAATATTAGAGACGCATCGTATGTACAGTCGCGGGTGACCACACATCAAAGATGCGTGTAGTTGACGCGTCTCTAATCATAAATTAGAGACGCGTATTAATTCCGCGTCTCTTATGAAGATATCTTTTTTTATTACTTTCTTACATAGTGCCAAGGTATTGGCGCTGCTGCTACTGCCTGCTGGTTTGGGGAAGAGGGAGGAAAGGCGAGAGCAGAGGTGACAGGATCCAACAATGTGATGAGTCTTGGAGCGCGTGTACAGCCAATCGACGGAGAGAGCTACAAGTTCGCTCTTCACTCTCATCCACGGCATGGTGACATGGCGGTCGATTCGCCCCTTATTATACCTACTCTAAGAGCAACTTCAGCAGACCCTCTAAACAGACTTCTATTCTAAGTTCAGAGGCCCATGTACTGCAATAGGCTAGGCCATTCCTCCAACAGTAGCCCCTCAGCTACTGCTGTTTGGCTGGTACAACAAAGCACAATAGCTGAATATACAGGAAGTAGCCCAGACCTATCTATGACCCCGGCCGTGAGGAATGCATTCATGACCACCCGCTCTTACGCCTTGCTAAAAACTCCATCCGAAAATCCAGTAGGACAAAACAAATGAAGAAAAGAGCATGCACGTCCCGCGGGTCCACACATACATGACAACAATAAACCAGCTAGTGATTGACTTCGGTCTTAATGATAAAGTGGGCCTTCGGTGATGACGAAGGACGGAAACTTTGTCACTTGACTTCATCCCATAGGCTTCGGAGCCTTGGTTCCCGAGCACTCGCATCTTCGGAGCTAGTTGAGACTCATCGCCTCCTCCCGCCGTGCCGCCGAAGCCAAAACAGACAATTCCTCTTCATTGTAGCCGAAGTAGAAAACTCGTCTTTGGCGTAGCCGACGTAGTCAAAGCAGAGGAAGTAGTGCACTCGGCGTAGTCACAGGAGAGGAAGCAGAAAACGACGTTGCATTGGTCAATGACGCATTCGGGCCTCCGCTTGCGAGCACCGAGCAAGACTAATTTGCCTGGAGGTGCTAGTCCACCATGGTCCCGCCATAGCCCCTTTTGTCCAGGGTTCGCAGCGGAGGCTGCAAAAGGTGCTTCGCTCGCAGTCGAAGCAGATGATGTTGAGGTAGACGACGAGCCCCTCGAACTAGGTAGGCGACAGGCTCCACGAGTCGAACTAGGCGACGAGGGTGAATGCCAAAGTAGTCGTCGCTGAAGTAGACATCAGCCCCTCGAGTCGAAATGCGTCGATGAGGGTGAGGGTCGGAGTACTCATCGCCGAAGTAGATGGCGAACCCCTCGAATCGAACTTGCCGAGAAGGTGAAGGCTGAAGTAGTCGTCGCTGAAGTAGATGGCGAACCCCTTGATTCGAACCATGTCGACGATGGTGAAGGCCGAAGTAGTCGTCGCCGAAGTAGACGTCAACCCCTCGAGTCAAACTGCGTTGACGAGGGTGAGGGTCGGAGTATTCGTCACCGAAGCAGGTGCTGATGCCTCGTGCCGAAGGCCGGAGAAGTCGCATGAAAATGCACCATTTATCAAGCATCCGAACTTTTCCTGTACGAAGCTCATTTGGTTAGAAACCAATATTCAAACAAACGAAGAATCATGTATACCCTTCATATCATGTCCTTCGTCCAGGAATGAAGCATCATAGTAATTAATATCCAAGCTTGAGATGCTAGAAGCAATAGGTGACGAACACATCTACATGCAACGTGAATCATCCATGCTTGCCTCCATTCACCGAAGCTAAATCAAAGCCAGTGCATTAATTCCCGAAGCTTCTCCACCAAAGCCGAATGGCGGGAAGCCATTGTGGCCCAGTATATTTTTGCGGGCTGAAGCCGCATATGCCTTCCGCAGCACATGCAACGCCAGTGACTGGCACCGAAGAGGTCAATTTCTAACGAAGCCCCATGACCAATGAGGTCAATTTCCGATGAAGCCCTTGACCAAAAAGATCAATTTCTAACGAAACCCCTGACGAAAAAGATCAATTTCTGACGAAGCCCCCGACCAGGTCAATTTGTGATGAAGCCCTTGACCGAAGAGGTCAATTTCTGATGAAACCCCTGACCAAAGAGATCAATTTCTGACAAAGCCCTTGACCAAAGAGGTCAATTTCTGATGAAGGTCGAATGATTGACGAAGTCAATTTCTGACGAAGGCGCACGGCTCGTGAAGTCAATTTCTGACGAAGGCCCATAACGCTGATAACTTGTTGTTTTTTCAACAATAATGGAAGGCTATACATAGAATTTCACCATTCTGAAGTTGATAGTTAATATATGTGCAAAACCTTCAGCATTTCGCTCAAGAGGGTTTAATTTTTCATTTGTACGAATACCTTCGGCCTTTCGCTCTTGGCTCGAGAGGGCTCCGTCTTTCTTTTTACAACAACCTTCGGCATTTCGCTCGAGAGGGTTTCGCCTTTTGTTTTGTAGATGCCTTCGGCTTTTAGCTTGAGAGGACGCCATCTTCAGCGCGAGAGGGTTTCGCCTTTTGTTTTGCAGATGCCTTCGGCTTTTAGCTCGAGAGGACTCCATCTTCAGCGCGAGCACTCTTGGCTCCACGCTCTGGTGCAATGCAATGCAACTTGATGCAAAGATTGCAATATGAGATGAATGAATGAATGAATGGATGGATGTATGCTATTGCAACAAGAGTAAAAACGAAAGGTAAAGTGTAAGACACTCAAGGCTCAACCTTCGGTTGAGTCTTACTTTTCTTGTGTGACCAATGTGATGAAGTGTAATAGATAGGAAAAACTGATTGATATGGCATAGCCATTTCCGAGTCAATAATAAACTGAGATAACCGAGGCTCCATACAGAACTTTTTACTTCGGGGAGAAAACCAATAACTCGATAGTAAGATCCAATCCATTTCATGATTAAGCAGGGCACTGGACGTCGTTACCTAAAAGTAAGGATGGACTGTGCCCGCTTATCTTGGACATTTCAGCCCCTTTCACCGATGACAACACCCCTTTAAATCCAAAGGGCAACCTAGGGTAGGTTGCTTCCGCGCTGCAAGTCCTACATTTTTGGAAAACGGGAGTGGATTTCACAAAGAAATGAAAGTCCAAAACTCTTGTGACCCAGAGGGTAGACGTCTGTCAAGTTCCTTTGTGAATTAACCGAAGCCCACCTGCTGCTTCTTATATCTAGAATTGAAACCGAAGCCCACCTGCCGAAGCTCAATTATTTCTTGGATGCTGAAGCTCAATAGCAGATATGGGAACCGAAGCGCAATGAACAAAGTGTGCAACCGAAGCCCCATAGTTAGACTGAAGGCTCCTGGGTGGCATTTAGGTATACTGACATACCATATGTGTATTCGAGGGCCACTGTCCAATCCCAAAGTGCAATATATGTGGACCGGAGCTAGCCAATAGTCTGATTGTAACCGAAGGTAAATAAATGGTTGCACCGGAGCCAAAAGTTTTTGTATCTCTACATGGTTAGTCACGGTAGCTGTGTAATACTAAAGAAATATATATTGAGGAAAAGATGTTTCGGTTGGTAAGCTCCCATGGTTGGGACTTTCCCATCCGGCAAGACCGAAGCTACTTTTGTGGTGTGGAAGTCACCGGACCAACCCTTCATAGAGAGAAGAAAATATGCAAGAACCGGTTAAATAAAAGAACTACTATGCAAGAAAGCAACGACATGCCAACTGATTAGTGCAGCTAACCGAAGTATCTGTCTGACCGAAGGTATATTAAATTTTACTCCTAGAACGAAACTACTTTTGCTGACTGTTGCCGAGGAAAAAGGTTGTTACCAAAGGTATAAATCTTGCTTGTTTAACGGCCGAAACCCGCTAAAGTGGCGCACTCTGAGGCTCTAAAATGCCTTTTTGGAGCCAGCAAAGTAGCTAAACCGAAGGCTAGTCTACAGACCGAAGGCCAGAATGAGGTGCTCCCTGATCCCCGACGCAGAGCAAAATAAACAAATATTGTATGAGATACAGGAGGTGCTTTCGTACTGCAATTGCGGCGAAGAGTACTTACTTTAACTCCGAGACATGAGATCAATTCTCGCTCGGGGCATGATTTTTGTTACCTGGAGATGGATTCCCGAAGCCCAACATACTGCTCCTCCGAGCAAGAAACCATAACCATGCTGAGACACGAAGGCCATTGTGATACCAAACATTCCATCGATGAAGCCCATAAACATGTATATGCCGAAGCCAAATAGTATAGGCGTGGATGCAGGCTAGCGAAGGCGGTAGCGCCCTTTGCTACCTTCGTGTGAGAATGGAAAATTAAACAGGGCGCAACGTGTGGTAACTGGGCACAATCAAACTGGAGAAGTCACGTGTATGCAAGAGTAAAACAGAAGATGCTTCGGTTGGGACTTTTCCTATGCGTCAAAACCGAAGGCCTTGGGTTCTAAAATAAAATACTTAAAACAGCATGACAAATCTATCTATAAGTTGTTTTGTGCATAGCCGAAGGATTAAAACTTCTGATGCCGCCAGCATATGTTCTGGCCGGATCGACTTAATATTGAATATTGCAAAGCAGCATGCATTAAGAAAATGAGGTGGCTGGGTTGGTTGACGAGTTACCTCCGAAGTTCCAAGTCTTCTAGGGATCCATCCCGCTTGGGCACTGGTAGAAAAAGTGAGCATACCTGTGCCAAAAGCTGCCGCGCTCGCTAGGCCGGAGTTGGCTGCTGTGCCGAAGGTGTTGCGCTCACTACGGATCGAAGTTGGTGAACCAGGTGCTGCGGGCCGAATTTGGTTGTTCGGCCGAAGATGGCAGCAGCGTGTCGTGCAGGCTGACGTTGGACCAAAGGTGCGCGCCATACCATGTGAAATCCGGCCCAGGATAGACTGCTGGGCGTTGAAATCACTTGATTATATGGACCGAAGCCAAAAATAAGCCAAGTATCCGATGACCAGTGATGACCGAAGCCGTAATCAGCTCTGAATCACCATCGAAGGTTGTAGACCACCTCCACGTTAGCTCCAAAAATGTAAAAACCAAATGGCGAAGGGTTTAGAAAACCAATCTTTAGTCCCTCGAGTCACCACCGAAAGGTGAAAAATTGATTCCGAATAACTAAAAACCAAGTCCCACCGAAGGATGAAAACAACTCGGAATCACCGCCGAAGGGTCAAACCAACCTATTCACTAAATCCTACTTAGACGAGATCGAAGGGTGCAAATCTATGAAAGTATTCTTTGGACCAAAGATCTTATCCGAAGGTACTTCTCACATCTCTTTTCTCTCTTCACTTTTTTTTTCCTCGAGCCAAATACGCAGTGGGCGCCAAACTGTTGGGGATGTAACCCGCCAAGCAGTCGAAAGAGAGAGTTCCGAAGGCACAAAACATATGAGCTGGTAAGGAGTGCTCAAGTGACTCTCCTCCTCTTGACCCTTTAGGTCATTTATATAGAGGAGGAAAGGGAGGTGACAATTTGCTCCCATATCCCTGGTGATTACAATATTCATGAATACGCCCTTGGGCTTTTACATGAGACCCATGTACTACAATGGGCTCGACCGTTCCCCCAACAAGGTACATCAAAAAAAATCCACATGAGTTTGGAAAGATGATCTTACCTTCCGGACTGCAGGTCCAGGGGCATAATTCCTATAGAAATAGGTACATCAAAAGAAATGATATCACCCTAGCATAACCAACCTGCAGGAAAGGCCCACGTACTAAGCTACACAAATCGTTGTGTGAAACAGATTCAAAGCCTAAAAGCAATTAAAAATTAAAAAATCTCGCAACAGGATTATATATAAAATTAGCCGTAGAAATGGTAATGGTAAGTATTTTAACCTAAAAATTTTCTGATGGAACAAAACCAATTATGAAAATGCAACCATGCATGAAAAAAATGGCAACTGCAAAGGACATGAACTGGATCAAGGCAAAGAAACATCCAAAAGCTGCCATACTGTCTCTCAAATTATTCTTGACTGAATTCGTGCTGAAAATGGTCTTTGAATGGTTTTATAATACAATAGTAAAATTGCAGATAGCCATCACATTCAGATAGGCCAAGAGAAGGAGTTTAAGTCCACGTCATGGGGTTCAGTTCAGAAGAACAATTTGGACACCTTTGTGTTCCATAACTGACGCGGATCGTTGATCATTGTTGCCTGCATCATTGATAAAAATTACTACAGACAAGTCTCAACCATCGACGTCATAGAAAAACTCATAACATATCATGTAGACAACCCAGGTTCATGATCCTTAGTAATGGCCAGGCTTAAATCCTGATGGGTATATTACCACAACTCCCAAGAACCTATTCTGCTATTCAATACACTCAATGCCTTACATATTGACCATTCATCTCTTACAGAGCATCTTGGATCACGTTATTCCACCAGACCGGCTTGGTGAAAAATCTAAAATTCCATTAGAATCCATGTAGATTTCAGAAGAAAACGAAAAGAGCATCCTCAAAAAATAGTATGGCATCACAACTATGTCTGTAGACTGTAGTGCATCAAGCAATAATAAATACGAAAGGCTATCTACTATGCCTTTTAGTATGTGATAAACTAAAGCAAGAGGAGTTTGAACTTATGAGCAAGGAGGGGGAAAATGAAATGAACAGCTTACCTTTGGTCTCCTTATATTGTCAGAATTGAAGTTTGAAATAGACCTCTCTTACAAAAGAACCAGTAGTTGACCCTGCATGCATCTAACCATTTTTAGTTACAAACCAGGGCATAAAGTTTGTATGGAAAAAAGAATCAGGAAATCTGGTATTTCATCTCAAGATAGTAATCAATCATGATTTTAAGTTGGATCGGAGATAGTAACACACAGAGAAAAGTTGTAGAAACCAAAACACAATTGGATCGGAGATGCAAGATGTGAGAACATGCTAGCGTAAGTGCGTAACACTAAGCAGTAGAAAAGCCCTCATAATCTTCTCCGTGTCTGCACTAAATGATTTTGCATATGTGCAGGCAACCAGGCATCAACACAGCAACCTCGCTCTACGACAATCATAGCAGCAGCACATACATGGTCAGATTACTCCACATTCAGCAACACCACATTTTATGCGATAAAAATCCAAAAGCATCATTTTTTTATGCCAAAAAGCATCCCCATTTTCAGTGACAAATAAAAAATCACAATTGCCGATGCTCCATATTTTACATAAAATGAGAAAAGGAGTAACAATGCAGTATAATCGTTAGAATTATTCTTCTATAGTAATTTGAAATTATTGTAGTTTCTGACAGTCCAACAATATTCCTCAAGAATCATGGTGAGAAACAAATCTACAGAGAGTAGATTAATAATAAAAAGTTGAACTTGCCATTTGTACTTTAGTAAAATTTCACGTCAAACAAATTGTTCTTTGTAAAGTAAGATTGTTCTTTTGCATTACCAGGAGACAATTAAATGTCTAATCTGTTGGAAAAATTAGGAGTTTCAGTTTTAAATTAATCCGAAGATAAATCATGACCACGATGAAAATTGTGTACAGAAAACGTATAGATCTAAACATGCTCATAACATGATAGAAGATAAAATATTGCAGCAGCAATATCAATCCTAACCAAATCATACTAGGTATGAAAAGCATAGTTAGGAACAGAAAGTCGTACGTGTCGTCTTGCGTGACTGGAATAACCAGGCAAAGATGACGACGTCGATGATCAGCACCTCCGCGCGCTTGACGACGCCGAGTCGCGCCCCACTGACGAGGAGGTAGGCGAGCCGTGGTGACGAGGATGCAGAGCCGATGTGGATGCGTTCGAGCAGTCGCGCAGAGCGCTTCCCAAAAACCTTATTCGCCCTCTCCTGGTGCAGGATTGCTGAGGACGAGGTTCCGGAGACCTGCTCTCCCGATTGCCGGTGCACGCCGACGAATGGGATGAAGTAGCGTACGCGGCGGCGCAACAAGCAGGCTGAGGCGTGTTGTGCGTTGTAGGTTTTTCTCTACGCTGTTTTGCTTGTACTTCTTTCTGTGCTGGCACCCGTGCGTATTTATATGGGGAACCGCTAGGGTTTTGGCGTCCCAAAACCTAGTCAGTTACGAGTCCCAAAAATCCGCGCGTGAAATCCGTAACAGATTCAAAGTGGCAAAAAGGAAGGAAGCCGCCGGACTTTCTACAGCCTTTTACCCGAGACTGGAGAGCCGATTCATAGGAAACAATCGGCTCTTTCGCCCGAGTCTGAAGAGCCGATCATGGGAATGATCGGTTCTTTTACAGCCGTAGTAGTTCGCCCGAGCAATCGGCTCTTTCGCCCGCAAGAGACCGGAGAGAGCCGATCGGCTCTTTACCGGATCGGCAAAAAGAGGCCGCATGCCCGCAAGGGTTGGACACGGATTTTGGCGGACCATTCACGCGCACGTCGCGTGCGCGCGCCCTTCGCCCGAAGCCCGGGCCCGGGCCCGGCCCGGCCGGGCGAGGCGAGGCGAGCGAGCGCGCGCGTGTGTTCTTCCTTCTTCCTCTCACCCACACTTGCAAGAACATGGAGAGCATCCAACTATTTAAGTTAGGTTCCCTCCACCTCCACTAGCAAGGTGGGACTAACTTGTTGCCATGCACCTATGCACTAATGGGCCTTTGAGATTTTACAGGAATTATTTGGATTTACATGGGCTAGGCCCAAATATTCCAACAATCCCCCACCAGATCTCAAAGTCTCATTATGACTTTGCCTCAAACCCACTGTTGTTTGATATACCAGTGTTTTAATGGAGACTGTTAAGTTGAACTTCCATCTAGAACAGCAAGTTACACTCATTCACAACTTGAACAATGGACTAAGCCTTGAATTGCAAGTTTTGTGCAAATGAGTTTCACTTATAGTCAAACTAATACTTGACCTCCAGTAGGCTACTTCGCGGTTGGAGCATATCGGTCGTACTCCCTGGTCTCTTCATGAGCTTAATAGAGATCACCTGAATCTCACAGACTGCGACCGTCCAACAGTCGGGCTCACATAGGTGTATTCTTTCAAGAACGTTCTGCAGGATAACGTCTTTGCTAATTAAAGCCAACAGAATACATTAAGACCAATGCCAACCTGCCATGCAGTAATTGAGAGTATTGCATCCTTCTCGAGTGAGTATAAACGTTTACTCTCATGCTAACCTCTAGCTTGTTCTTCCCAGATCCTAATTCACGGGATCTCCGATCACATAGGTTGGGTTACCACTAGGGAATAGCTTATACAGGTCTCAGACCCATCTCCTTGGATGCATTGTCTATCACATTATGTGACAGCCCCTTGGTAAACGGATCAGCCAGATTTTTCTCAGTGTGGACATAACCCACAGTGATAACTCCGGAGTTTCTCATTTTTCTGACTGATTTTAACCGTCTCTTGATATGTCTTGAAGACTTCATATTGTCCTTTGAACTGTCTACCTTGACAATCACAGTTTGATTGTCACAGTTCATCATTATTGCCGGCAATGGTTTCTCGACAATAGGTAAGTCCATCAAGAGCTCACGAAGCCAATCGGCTTCCACTGTAGCTGTATCTAGTGCTGTGAGTTCTGCTTCCATAGTAGATCTCGTCAGGATCGTCTGTTTGCATGATTTCTATGAAACAGCAGCACCGCCAAGAGTGAAGACGTATCCACTAGTGGCATACAGCTCATCTAGATCCGATATCCAATTAGCATCACTGTATCCTTCCAGTACTGCAGGAAAACCGGAATAGTGAATCCCATATTCCATAGTACCCACCAGGTAGTGCATTACGCGCTCAAGCGCACGCCAATGATCATCTCCCGGATTACTCGTAAACCGGCTCAACTTGCTAACAGCAAAAGAGATGTCAGGCCTCGTTGCACTCGCAAGATACATGAGTGAGCCAATTATCTGTGAATATCTCAATTGGTCTCTGCCAATTCTTTTGTTCTTTCGAAGGATCAAGCTCGGATCATAAGGAGTTGGACTAGATTTGCTATCCTTATAGCCAAACCGATTTAACATTTTCTCCACATAATGGGATTGCGAAAGAGTAATCCCATTCTCTCCCTTGATCAGCTTGATGTTGAGAATAACATCAGCCTCACCAAGATCTTTCATATCAAAGTTTTGACACAAGAATATCTTGACCTCGTTGATCGTATCAAGACTAGTGCCAAAAATCAGTATGTCATCGACATACAAACACAATATAACTCCTTGACCCCCACCATAGCGGTAATACACACATCGATCAGCCTCATTGACACTAAAGCCTGCTGATATGAGTGTTAAGTTGAATTTCTCATGCCATTGCTTAGGTGCTTGCTTCAGGCCATACAAATATTTATACAACTTGCACACCTTGTTCTCATGACCCTCTACTACAAACCCATCAGGCTGTGTCATGTAGATTTCCTCTTCCAGCTCTCCGTTGAGGAAAGCTGTCTTAACATCCATCTGATGGATGAGAAGACCATGCGAGGCAGCCAGGGAGAGTAGGACACGAATAGTGGTCAATCTCGCAACAGGTGAGTAAGTATCAAAGAAATCTTCCCCTTCTTTCTGGGTGTAACCCTTAGCCACAAGACGAGCCTTGTACTTATCAATAGTACCATCAGGCTTAAGTTTCCTTTTGAACACCCACTTGCAACCCACAGGTTTGCAACCGTACGGTCTTTCGACCAGCTCCCAAGTTCCATTGGAGAGAATGGAGTCCATCTCACTACGGACAGCTTCTTTCCAATCATCCGCATCAGGAGATGAGAATGCCTCAGAAATTATTTTGGGAGAATCATCTATGAGATATACAGTAAAATCATCACCAAAAGACTTCACAGTCTTTTGTCTCTTGCTCCTCCTAGGAGCATCACTGTGAATCTCCTCATGATTTGATTCAAGTGTGTGTTCATCATGCTTAGAAAAATCAACAGATTCAGGAGTTGTATTCACTGTTTTATTTAGAGGTAATGAACATATAGCATGCGTGGCTTTCATAGGAAAAATATTCTCAAAGAAAGTTGCATCACGAGACTCAAGCAGAGAATTTACAAGCATATCAGGCACCTCAGATTTAACTACTAGAAATCTATAAGCAACGCTATGATGTGCATAACCCAAAAAGACACAATCCACAGTTTTAGGTCCCAACTTACGCTTCTTGTTGATTGGCACATTCACCTTGGCCAAACAACCCCAAGTGCGCAAGTAAGAGAGTGAACGTCTTCTCCCAATCCACTCCTTGTAAGGAGTCTTTTCCTTATTCTTCATGGGAACTCTATTCAGGACATGACATGCAGTCAATACTGCCTCCCCCCACCATGCCTTAGATAATCCAGCGGTGTCTAACATGGCGTTAACCAAGTCAGACAACGTGCGATTCTTCCTTTCGGCAACCCCGTTTGATTCGGGTGAATAGGGAGGCGTCTTCTCATGAATAATGCCATGTTCCACACAGAATAAGTCAAAATCATTAGAGAAATATTCACCTCCTCGATCGGACCTAAGTCGTTTGATCTTTTTCTCAAGTTGGGTTTCTACTTCAGCCTTATAGATTTTAAAGCAGTTAAGAGCCTCATCTTTCGTTTTCAGCAAGTACACATAGCAAAATCTAGTTGCATCGTCAATCAAGGTCATGAAATATCTTTTTCCACCTTCTGTTAACACGCCATTCATCTCACAGATATCTGAATGGACGAGTTCTAGAGGTGCCAAATGTCTCTCCTCTGCTACCTTGTGAGGTTTTCGAGGTTGCTTAGACTGCACGCAACTATGGCACTTAGAACCTTTAACTATGGAAAAATTCGGAATTAAACTCATGGTGGAAAGTCGAAACATAGAGCCAAAATTCAGATGACATAAACGCGAGTGCCAAACAGATGCATCGCTCTCATTTATTCCATCTGAAATAAAGTTCACAGACTTATTGCAGTAATCTGAGACTGAAAAGCGGAACAGACCTCCGCACTCATAGCCTTTACCGATAAATTGTTCACATTTAGACACGACAAATTTATTGGACTCAATCACTACTTTAAAACCATCCCTACACAAAAGGGATCCACTAACTAGATTCTTGCCGATAGTAGGGACATGCTGCACGTTCTTCAGCTGCACGATCTTTTCCGAAGTAAGTTTCAGATCGACCGTGCCAACACCATGAACAGTAGCATGCGACCCATTGCCCATCATCACGGTAGAATCCCGAGCGGTCTGGTAAGAAGAAAACAAGGTAGCATCAGAACACACATGAACATTTGCACCAGTATCAAGCCACCAACTAGTAGATTGAAACACTGAAAAAACCGAAGGTATAGAATTATACCCACTGGTTTCCACTCCAGCCATGGTGACCGTGTTCACAGTCTTCTGCTCAGGTGAAGGCTTTCTTCCTTTGCGGTGTGGGCACTTCTTTGCCCAATGATCAGTAGATCCACACACAAAACAGCCTTGACCTTCCTTAAGTTTCTTCTTCTTGAAAGTAGTTGTAGGCTGCGGCTTGGTCTTCTTTCCCTTGCCCTTACCTTTGCCATGAGACTTTTGCACCATATTGACACTAGTCTGACCCTCAGCAACCTTAGATCGCCCATCCTTGGCCCGAGCTTTCTCCTCAACATCAAGAGATGCTATCAGATCAGACACTGATATCTCCATCCTCTTGTGTTTGAGTGTAGTGGCAAAATCCCTCCAGGAAGGAGGCAACTTGGCAATGATGCCACCAGCCACAAATTTGTCGGGTAGGTTGATCTTGAGGTGCTCAAGCTCCTTGGCCATGCACTGTATCTCATGAGCCTGCACGACTACAGATTTCCCATCGGTCATCTTGTAGTCATGGTACTGCTCCATGATATACAGCTCAGCGCCAGCATCTGTGCCGCCATAATCGGCTTCCAGGGCGTCCCACAACTTTTTAGCGTCTGTGCGATGTAGGTACACATCCTGTAGACGATCTACAAGTGTACCGATCACAGCGCCCACAAAAAGTGTGTTGGCCTCGGTAAAAGCCTTCTCCTGATCAGGGGTAAGAATCCCATCAGGTTTGCCCTTAGACACCCACAGCACGTTCATGGCGGAGAGCCACAGAATCACTCTCGTTTGCCATCTTTTGAAGTGCTCGCCAGAGAACTTCTCGGGCCTCAGAGCATCAACAAATCCAGCCATGAAACTGAAATTCCTATAATAAGGTTTTTGGAATATTGGAAAAATTAGGAGTTTTAGTTTTAAATTAATCCGAAGATAAATCATGACCACGATGAAAATTGTGTACAGAAAACGTATAGATCTAAACATGCTCATAACATGATAGAAGATAAAATATTGCAGCAGCAATATCAATCCTAACCAAATCATACTAGGTATGAAAAGCATAGTTAGGAACAGAAAGTCGTACGTGTCTTGCGTGACTGGAATAACCAGGCAAAGATGACGACGTCGATGATCAGCACCTCCGCGCGCATGACGACGCCGAGTCGCGCCCCACTGACGAGGAGGTAGGCGAGCCGTGGTGACGAGGATGCAGAGCCGATGTGGATGCGTTCGAGCAGTTGCGCAGAGCGCTTCCCAAAAACCTTATTCGCCCTCTCCCGGTGCAGGATTGCTGAGGACGAGGTTCCGGAGACCTGCTCTCCCGATCGCCGGTGCATGCCGACGAATGGGATGAAGTAGCGTACGCGGCGGCGCAACAAGCAGGCTGAGGCGTGTTGTGCGTTGTAGGTTTTTCTCTACGCTGTTTTGCTTGTACTTCTTTCTGTGCTGGCACCCGTGCGTATTTATATGGGGAACCGCTAGGGTTTTGGCGTCCCAAAACCTAGTCAGTTACGAGTCCCAAAAATCCGCGCGTGAAATCCGTAACAAATTCAAAGTGGCAAAAAGGAAGGAAGCCGCAGGACTTTCTACAGCCTTTTACCCGAGACTGGAGAGCCGATTCATAGGAAACAATCGGCTCTTTCGCCCGAGTCTGAAGAGCCGATCATGGGAATGATCGGTTCTTTTACAGCCGTAGTAGTTCGCCCGCCGCATGCCCGCAAGGGTTGGACACGGATTTTGGCGGACCATTCACGCGCACGTCGCGTGCGCGCGCCCTTCGCCCGAAGCCCGAGCCCGGCTCGGCCCGGCGAGGCGAGCGAGCGCGCGCGTGTGTTCTTCCTTCTTCCTCTCACCCACACTTGCAAGAGCATGGAGAGCATCCAACTATTTAAGTTAGGTTCCCTCCACCTCCACTAGCAAGGTGGGACTAACTTGTTGCCATGCACCTATGCACTAATGGGTCTTTGAGATTTTACAGGAATTATTTGGATTTACATGGGCTAGGCCCAAATATTCCAACATAATCAACCGTGAAAAGCATCAGGTAAGCAACTAATAAAGCAAATATGCAAAGAAACATATATATTCATGTGGTAAAAAAACAGTAAGAACAGATCCACTGCATCACAAGTGGCGGGGCGGGGCCGGGGCAGGCGCGGCGGGACGGGGCAGGGCTAGGGCGGCGACGGGTGGGGCGGCGCCGGCGGCGGCGGGGCGGGCGGGGCGGGAGGCAGGGGTGGGATGGGGACGGGAGTTAGACGCGTTGGGGAGATAGAACGAACCGTTTTTTCATAACCAGTGGCAGGTGGATAATTTTTTACCCTACAAACTATTGAAAGCAGAGGGAGAGGTGCTTTTGCATTTGAACTACGGTGAAAACTGTTTTTGGCAAAAGCACCTAGAGCGTTTAAGCCTTTTGGTAAGCTTTTAATTTTTGCAAAAGCAAAAGCAGGTTGGAAAGCCCAACCAAACATACCCTTAAAACTACCTTCGAGTTAATCTGGTTCCAGCCCGTGGCTCCGCCGGCAGAGCAGTAAAGATAGAAATTATGTACTGTATGAATGGTTTTGGAAATGTACAGTAATAAATAACTCTAGAATATCGATCTCTATTTACTAGGTATTGTGCCATTGCATTCTGAAATGGTAGATTCTAAATGATCTGAATTTAGTCCTTGTTATATGGTAGTCTTGATTTGTTTTTGAGAAAAATGAACTTGTCTATGAAAATGAATGGTTGTCTAACTCACATAGCTAGTAGGTTTGTGAGTGGTTTGCCGTGAGCACCTTGAAATTTATCATGGTTCGCGGCATCGGTCCAAATCACAATTAGCCTAAGGTAGTGTTTGGATGTAGATATTGAACGCTAGAATTTGGAATTGGTATTACTTGCACTAAATATCAGTTGTTTGGATGTTATTGGAATTGGCATTGAAAACTTCCTTCAATACCAAGCAGTATTCAGTGTTTAGTTCCGCTCTCTCCCACGATTCCGACCCCTACGCATCTGTATTGAGTTGCATTCCCCCCCACCCCGTCTCCCCCACCGTTCCTCCACTGTCGCCTCTACTTGCTCCGCCGCACACCTCCCTCCTCCGCCGCTTTGCTCCCCACGCCGGTCCCTCAGTCGCGCCCCTCCCTCGCCGGCTGCGGCCCCCTCCTCATCATCCTTCCTCCCGGCCGCGGCCCCTCCTCCTTCCGCAATGCGGCCCCCTCCTCCTCCTCCTTCCTCGCCGGCTGTGGCCCCCTCCTCCTCATTCTTCCTCGTCGGCCGCGGCCCCTCCTCCTTCCGTGACGCGGTCCCCTCCTCCTCATCCTTCCTCGCCGGCCGCGGCCCCTCCTCCTTCCGTGACGCGGCCCCCTCCTCCTCATCCTTCCTCGCCGGCTGCGGCCCCTCCTCCTTCCATGACGCGGCCCCCTCCTCCTCATCCTTCCTTGCCGGCCGCGGCCCCTCCTCCTTCCGTGACGCGGCCCCCTCCTCCTCCTTCCTCGCCGGCTGCGGCCCCTCCTCCTCTTTCCTCGTCGGCTGCTGAAACGCCCCGGTCTAAACAATCGGAGCTAAACATGTATTTAACCACCAGAAAACAGTCTCTGATGAAAATACATTACACAAGTGGTGCCACAGTCATACATAGCTTTATTTAATACGTTCGATTATAATAATAATATAAACTAGGAATACAACAGTAGCGGTGATAAACGCAAGGGCAAACTCTTCATCTGTCATGGAGGCTTCTACTGCAACGGCACCACTCCAGACTTGGGTATAGGGCACGAACTACTCACCTTCCTCAGGCACGAAATCAGGATCCTCTGCCATAAGTCATAAACGGGTGAGTACAAAAGTACTCAGCAAGTTCCACCTCACCCTACGGGAGGGGAATGACATGCACGACGCACATTAAGCACAATGCATTAGTAATGCAACTTATGGTGTGCAACTCTTCCCGACACAGCCCACAGTAGGTAGCTCACTAGTTGTCAGGACCACACCATAGCCTGTCCATTCCGTGGACACGGACCATTCGAATGGATTCTACACTCTGCAGAGGTCGTACATTGTACCCACAAGCTCGATTGCCTGAACGGACAACCGACATAGCCGACACCTAGCCGTGGTCACCCCCCAGCCCGGCCGCACAAACCCTCGGGTCCTGACCCCAATGGTCTATACCCGTGAACCATCCCTGCGACCGTCAGGCTAACCAGTGGGATTAGGCTAAGTCCGGCCCATAACGGAACCTGTGGTCGTACTAAAGTAAGCTAGGTGAGATGTCAAAATAACTCGGTCCTTATGGTTCACCAGGGCAGCAACCATCCCTCAACATGTTAACTCGAGCCTACCTCCACAGTAGCACTCACCTGCCAGTCTACCACCACGGTAGCGCCGGCTCTAGCATACCCAGCTGCCCTAGCCTCAGCCAAATTCCTTCATATTCTAGTCTCAACTCTGGATATGCATAACTACTCATATGCATGTATGAGCACACTCAATCACTCAAGTACCGGTATATGTAATCGATCCTAAACCAGCGCTACAACTAGACGTCCTCACATGGATGCAACCGCTCACGTAGGGGTCGATGAAACTTGCCTTCGCTTACGTAAGCGTCGGCGGCGGCGGCTTCCTGCTCGCGGTACGGGTCCTCTGGCTCCGGCCCGCTGTACTGGCCTTCGTACTCCTTGGCCGACTCCTCCTCGGTCACTCTGTGATCTACGAGTAGAAACGGTACAACCGGCAAACAAACACAAGCAAGCTATAAAATAAGCTCAAATGGAGATGAAAATAGGAGGAATAGATAGTATATGATTTGAGGAGAGTTTAGGAAAAAGAGTTAGGTGAAAAGGAGTTGATATGAAGGAGATACTGGGTTTACAGTATTGGTTGGTATTCAAATAGAATGATTTGGATTAGGTGCTCACGGCCCGATGGGTGTTTTGGGCCTTTATTAGTATTGCGGAGTTAATGGTCGGGGAGCTGCCTGCCATCTCACCTTGGCGCGGAACAGCTCGAGGAAGAGGGTTAACTGTTGGAGCTTCGTCTCGTGAGTGAGCTGGGCTCGTGAGAAGTGGTTTAGCTAGCAGAGTGAAGCGGCTCGGTGTGCTTGGGCTGATGATGGGGTTCGTCACGGCCTTGCTCCTTTTATAGGCGAGGGGAGCAGCAGTGGCATCGCACAGAGACGGACGACGGCGTGGGCTGCGGCAGCTCGCCGTCAACTCAAACAGTGGCAGCGCTGAAGGCGCGAGCGTCGAGGCGGCAAAGCCGGCGAGGACGCTGCAGCGGCGTGGGCG
Source organism: Panicum hallii (assembly GCF_002211085.1). Classification (NCBI taxonomy): domain Eukaryota; kingdom Viridiplantae; phylum Streptophyta; class Magnoliopsida; order Poales; family Poaceae; genus Panicum; species Panicum hallii. The sequence continues at coordinate 62,276,385 of NC_038044.1, read as the reverse complement.
AGGTGGGGACGCGGTGGTGGGCGGCACGACGCGGTGCCGACGGCAGTGCGCGGTCCCGTCGTGGGGCCGGTGTGTCGCGCGTGCGCGAGCGAGAGCGAGCGCGGGTGGGGACGGCAGGGAGGGGCGTCGGCTTCTTTTATGAACGAGGTGAGGCGGTTCGCGCGGCTGAAAAATCTAGGCCGGCACTGTGCGCGATGACCCCGATTTATGGCGAGGCGGGTGCCGCTATATTTGCATGATGGGTTATTTCAAGGTCCATGGTGTGGGTACTCTGTGGGTTACAGGGAGTGATGAAGTTATGGCGAAGAAGGTAGGTGCTGTCATAATTATCTGGGAATTATGGCGTGGTGCGGTGATCCGAGAGGCTTCTATAGAAAGGGGTGGGGTGATTTTTATCGTAGGTGCAAGCATGCGTAAGCTGGTTACTGAAGGGAACGAATGTACTTAACGCAAGGCAACAGTATAAAATAGTCGGCCTAGTAGTTACGTAATACCTCTTAGAACGTTAGTATTATTTTACGTTACTAGTTTAACCGGGAGTCTAATACTTATAAAAACACTTATCTTATTGGAGCGACAAGGTTACGGAGGAACACACACCTTTAAGTGGCTAGTCCAACACTCATCCTCCTAGCCCTACCACAACTCATCTACCTTGCTCATGGGTCACAACTCATCTACCTTGCTCATGGGTGGATGCCACGTCAAAAAGGGGGGCTCTATTTATAGGTCAAGGGGAGCCATGGTCTCACTCTTGCTTAGTGAAGAAGGAACTAGAGGGTTGACTTGAAAATATCTCTCTCTTATTTAGTGGAGAAGGAACTAGAGGTTTGCCTTGAAAATATCTCTCTTGCTTAGTGGAGAAGGAACTAGGGGTTGACTTGAAAATATCTCTCTTGCTTAGTGGAGAAGGAACTAGGGGTTGACTTGAAAATATCTTTCTCTTACTTAATGGAGAAGGAACTAGGGGTTGCCTTGAAAATATCTCTCTCTTGCTTAGTGAAGAGGGAATTAGGGGTTGACTTGAAAATATCTTTCAATGGTAACGAAAACTGGGATGTTACAGCTGCGGCCCCCTCCTCCTCCTTCCTCGCCGGTTGCGGCCCCTCTCCTCTTTTCTCATAGGTGGCACGGCCCCCTCCTCCTTCCTCGCCGGCGACGCGGCCCCCTCCTCCTCCTTCCTCGCCGGTGCGGCCTCCTCCTTCGCTAGCCGCGGCCCCTCTTCCTCTTCCTAGTGGCTGCCCTCTTCCTCGCCGGTGCGGCTTCCTCACGAGGTCCTGCTCGATGGGATGGGCGCGACAAATGCCAATACCATGTTTCTGTGCATCCAAACACGAATCCAATTTGGCTGCTTTCCAAGATTCCAAAAGCCAATTCAATGGTTATCCAAACAACTGAATTTGAATCGTGATCCATTTCAATACCATGGTTGATTTGGTATTGAACCCGATTCAATATCATACCCTCCAATATCGACATCCAAATGGAGCCTAAATGAAATGATGTTTGGTGATGAGGGGGCATCAAACATGGGGTCTTACTCAGTTAAGCCTGCCCTTTTTAATGATAACTCTGTTAGCTTGTTATGTTCCGTGTTTTTCTTTTTGTGATGTTACGTTCCTGTGCTCCCAATACCAGCTACCCGTTGGGGCCCATTTATAGGTCGAAGAGCTAACAAAACCTCATTTGTTTATGACATTGTTGATACTACTTTTATTATCTCATATTGTTATTATGGTTGATTTACCCGTAATGAGTATGGGTACGGGACCATTACCTGGTGTGTGTACTCGACATGGCTACGCCTTCTGCTGCTGTTATGCTTCCTCTAGTCTACTGACGCCGATTAGTTGCTTTCACTACATTTCCTTCGGCTGCTACGACTTCGTACTTCTGCTTCTACACCTCCAGTGGTCTTTGAATCAGGAGTGCCTTTCTCTCCATGAACACTACTCTGTTCTTTTGTTTATCTTGTGGCATCCCTACCATTTTGATGTTCTGTTCATATGTTGAGATTTGTGGCTGTATGATTTGGATCATGAAGGATATGGTAAAATACCTTAAATTTCAGTTAAATTTCGTGCAGTCTGTGTGTGTGTATGTTAATTCCGTCAGTAGCCTAGATGGTTCTTCTGTATGTTCTGATCTACTAGCCTTAACGTTCACTAATCATGTAATAGAAGTACCAATCTCAGTAGCTACATCCGACAAATGTTAAAGTTTGTTACAAGATCACGTTACTAGCCTTAATATGTGCTACTCTATCTTGTTCAGTACCGTAGTGTGAGTTTCTATCAGTTTGTGTGTCACTGGTGGCTTCCCCTACCCTTTCTTGTTGATAGCCCAATGCTTCTCAACTCCCTCCTTAGTCCTTGCCCAACGATAGCATCACCGATTTAACAATTATTAGAGGCTTGGGCAACGAAGGCGCGGCTATGTTCCAGTTCCAGATCAAATCTGGTGTTGCTACAACATATGTCAAATCGAAATAAAGAGGTTAACCGAGTCTTTGTTTAATATTTCCTCCATCCCAAATTAATTGACATTTTCTCCAACATTTGATCATTCATTTTATTCAAAAATTTAGTGCAAATATACGAAAATATAAGTCATACTTAAAGTACCTTTGATGATAAAATAAATCATAAACAAAATAAATGATCCTTATATAACTTTTTGAATAAGACGAATGGTTGAATGTTGCGAGCAAAAGTCAATAGCGAATAGTAATTTGGGATGAAGACAGTAGCCATGTTGATTGTCAAACATTATGCGCCAGCAGCTGCTGCTTGGCTCCTCTGGCAGAGCACTCTGTTATAGATTCACTCAACATTACAAAAATTTTGCTCCTTCCATAACTTGATTGATGAAAAGGAACAACATAATAAGAATGCAGCAGAAAAGGATGCCAAACAGGCATTTCAAAAAAGGAGATCTAGATGCACCCCATCCAAACAGGTGTCGATCATTAGTGGGTACAACATATCCCATACTACACAAATTCCTGAAATACTAAGTCATGTTAAAGATCGCGAATCTACATAGAAATTCATTGACCACAAACATTTTGAATTTGTGGCTCTAAACATAAATGAGCAAGTATAATTTTTTCCTCCAAGTTCACTGCTAACCTGAAACTTCAAAGCACATAAATCTGAATCACTTGGTCACCAGTCAGCTCAACACATAAAATATCTAGAATAAGATAATGACGAGTCCAAACCTACTGATGACCATGATAAGGACTCAGGATGCAGGTGCATTTAACATTTGTCCATCATACTTGGATAAAGACATCATGATGATCTGAATAACTGAAAGAAACTTCATGATCTATAAGGTGACTAACCTTATAAAGCCTTAGAAGATCTGGACATATCACTAAATTTTCTCATCTGAACATATCACTAGAAGTGTATCTCTATTTATCAAAGATTGTTGGAGAATGGTGGTACACAAAAAATACAAAGTACAGATGTTCAGATACCTCTGCCTCCAATTTTTCAATCCATGAGCTTTTCCAGGTCGATGGTGTCATGCATAATCAAAAAACTCATTGGCTGCTATTTGGAAAACGAAAAAAGAAGGAAATATCCATCAGTTCTATCGGTCAGAACACAAACAAACATGCGTAATCGAAAATTTTGATCAGACGAAGACTGATGAACACATCAATCCATCCAAAGTTCATAAACAACAGCACGAGTACCCCAGTTTACATCTTAATGCCAGGGTTTTGTGAACAGGCTATGTATGCCTGTTGAAAGGAGTGGATTGGTTATGTGAAAAATATTTTTCCAAGAGTGTCCACTTTTACATGTTCATTTACACACGGAAGGAACATTTAAAATTCCAGTTGCTTAAAAAGTATGTGATGAGACAATTAGATTATTATAGTTCTTTCCAATCCTGAGTTACAGAATGAGATTCTACAAAACCACAAGTATGAAGGTAGAAGTACCTGCAGGCACTGAGGCATCAAGAAGGCCACTGAAACCCTCGCAAGCCTAGCCTCTGACCTTGTGGTCTGCTGTCTATTGTATCTACAAAGAATTGGAGATAACCAATGAGGTGTTCTGTACAAAGAATTGGAGATAAACCAAAAAAATT